>NC_047526.1:6131993-6448243 GCF_902827115.2 Pseudochaenichthys georgianus
TTTGAGGAGAGTAACTCGCATAACTCACACGGTTGCTGACTAGATACTGTTACTGAGTAACAGTAATAAGTATTCGGCTCCTATAACTTAGTTTACTTATCATTTACGTCTATTAAAAGTATGTTTTTGCTGTGCTTGCCAACTTGTTGATCTTGTTGCAAAGTGGCACATCGTTCACAGCAGTGAGTGACGCACACAGACAACGCGAGTAATCCGTTTTTAATGTTGCTGTTGAGTGAAACAAAAATATGTGTTTGTTTGTGTGCATGAGTGTGTGCGCGCGTGCGTTCGTGTTTGAAGGCTTATTTAGCATTGTTTATTACCAGCACGTACCGTTAGCCTGCCATTTAATGTTAACCGAAGTTGGCAGCAGAGATGGGGAAAGTACTCAGATCTTGTACTGAAGTGTAGCATAAGTACCAGAGTGTAGGAATACTACTTAAAAGTAAAAGTCCTGCTTTCAAAATGTTACTCAAGTAAAGGTTCAAACGTCTTTGCACCAAAATATACTTAAAGTACTAACAGGTAAAGTACTCGTGATACATGTTAGCCCACATCAGAATAATATATGATATGTTTTATAATGATTGATCATGAAAGTGTTCTCAAAGCTGGTAAAGGTGCAGCTAGTTTGAATGACTTTGTATACTGCAGGGTAGCTTGTGGGTTTACTCCAGGTGGAACTAAAGTCTGATTTAACACTTTATTATATTTCACATCATTATTTCAAATCTGAAAAGTAACCAAAGGTATTCAATAAATGTAGTGGAGTAAAAGTACACCATTCACCTCTGAATCGTAGTGGGGTAGAAATTGCAACCAAATGAAAGTTCAAAATTGTACTTAAGTATAGCACTTCAGTAAATGACGTACTTACTTTACACCACTGGCCACGATTGATGTCTCTGTAATGATATGAACTTTGTT
The DNA here is from genome assembly GCF_902827115.2 of Pseudochaenichthys georgianus. Lineage (NCBI taxonomy): Eukaryota > Metazoa > Chordata > Actinopteri > Perciformes > Channichthyidae > Pseudochaenichthys > Pseudochaenichthys georgianus. Next base: position 6,132,921 of record NC_047526.1, read on the forward strand.
TCACGTTAACTAGTTCATTGTGCTATAAAAATGAAGCAGTAACTTGGGTCATTAAATACATCATGGTATTGCTACACAGCTTTATTATAGCCAACGATGCCTTTGTACTTTAATTACCTGCATGTCCTTTTGGAGTCTGAAAACGTATGAGCTGTTACTCTTTATTTATTTTTATCAGTAAGTGTCAAACCCGGATGTTTTTACTAAAGCACTTACTTACTGTTGAGCCCTTAAAGGTGGGGTATGTAATTTTGGAGAAACCAGCTCGAGTGCACTAGAATTTGAAAATACACAGCCGGAAAAAATCTGCCACTTCCTTACCGAGCCCCTCCTCCAACACACACGAACGCGCACATGACCAATGAGGACACGAGATAAGTTTGTGCACAGAGGAAGGCTGATCCACTTATTTTACGGCTTCCACAGATGACGTTTTTTTAAATGGATTTTTTGTCAAGATATTCATTGCTATCGGGATGTTACGAGCATTCCATGGAATATAACAAAAAGTGTATCTCGAGCCGGTTTCTCAAACTTACCTACCCCACCTTTTAAACCTGTTCAATCCTGAGCCTATTTTCCAGGTCTCAGGTTCGAAAATGACATTCCCAGAACAAATTACCATATCTTCCCTTCTAAAAGGGTTAAATTAATAATCTTTTTTTCTCAAAGCAAGGTTACACCTGTGAGTTGGATGTAGAAGTGTCAGAATCAATATAGATGTTTTTATTTTAAAGTAAATTCAGATTGAACACAGTAAAAAAAATATAAATTATTGTGTCCGTCCAAAAAAATAAAAATAACTTATAGTGAAAACCACCCTTGAATGATGGGATGGTAGACTAAAAGCTTTAGGAATCCAAACTACAACATATAATAAGTACCCTGTATCAAGATTGATGCAAAACAAGTGACATTTTACTTTTTGTTAGAGAGATTGAGCACCAAAAAAAACCCACTTCTGGGGTCATTTGGGTGGACCTATCTCTGGCCCCCCTTGTTCGATTTTACTGATTGACATCTCTTTCTAACCGTCAGAGCCAATGGAATCGAGGGGAACTCCCACATACTCCTTATTTGGTTAGTGTGTGTGTGTGTGTGTGTGTGTGTGTGTGTGTGTGTGTGTGTGTGTGTGTGTGTGTGTGTGTGTGTGTGTGTGTGTGTGTGTGTGTGTGTGTGTGTGTGTGTGTGTGTGTGTGTGTGTGTGTGTGTGTGTGTGTGTGTGTGTGTGTGTGTGTGTGTGTGTGTGTGTGTGTGTGTGTGTGTGTGTGTGTGTGTGTGTGTGTGTGTGTGTGTGTGTGTGTGTGTGTGTGTGTGTGTGTGCCGCATAGCCAAGACCGGAAGCTGCGATAACTCTGGTGGCTACCATTAGCAGCTAACTTTTACCCTCCGATTTTTACATAAAAATGGAATTATGGATTATAAATTAAAAAGATTATTACCCAGAAACATTATCAACCTATGGATTAACCGTTTCACCCACGTTTTTTCTCGTTTTAATGCCATTGAACACGTCTTTTGATCAGATTGACAGCTACGGTGAGAGGATCTCCCGTAAAAGCTACGTAAAGGTACGTGTTGAGATGTCTGAGTTTGCTTCACCTGTCCGAGTTCGGATCACTTAGTGATGATATATATACCTAAATAATCTGTGGAACCTCAGCTTTAATCGGATATATTGTATGTGCAGCTACGATAAGTAATAACGGTATCTTTTATCTTGAGTTCTGTGCCAAAGTGCGTTAGCATTTTTCGCTCAGGGGTCATTTAGATGCTTCTTATGAGACTTGTGTTTTTGATTGGTAAAAATGGTTTGTATCGTCAGTTAGCTGAGATTATTCACGTTAATCTGGTATAACACATTAATAGGTTCTTAAATATTAAGATCCCCTGAAACACAGTGTCGTCAAAAAAAAAAAAAGAAAAAAAAAAAGGACCCGCCGAGGGGGGCTTTGGGACTTAACAGAGCTGCTTGCTTTTGCCAAATAGCCTGCAGTATCACAACAGAGGAAACTTCAGCTACGGGCCAGTCCCATATGGAGCCATGAAAAGGATCCATATGACAGAAGGCCAATTATTCCCGGAACCGACTGTATTGTTGAACCAATCTGTGCTCATTGACATGCTCTACAGTTTTTATATTTCAATGTTGAACTCACGATAAGGAGAGCCATCAATATAGTTTCACAGCGTAACTTTATTCAACACAAATATAGAATGACACATGCACCATAGTGACTTCAGGTCCAGGACTATTCTATGTTCAATGAGTGGGGAAGATTATTCTATGGTACATTTGAAGCGATCTGCACAGTATTAAAATGAAGGCAAGTTTATTTATATAGCACTTTTCAACGCAAAATGAAGACTTCACACAATCCACTCCTCATATGGTCTGAACAACACAATAAAAAAGTGAGATGCACACAGATGGTAAACAGGTTTTTGTCATTAAGAGTTTCTCTCTTTTCTTATGGAATTATTGTTTAGATTTTAGGGAAATGTTCAAAATCCATCCATCTTCTCCCGCTTATCCGTGGTCGGGTCGCGGGGGTAGCAGTTCCAGCAGAGAGCCCCAAACTTTATTTTCCCTGGCCACATCAACCAGCTCTGACTGGGGGGTCCCAAGGCGCTCCCAGGCCAGCGAAGAGATATAATCCCTCCACCTGGTCCTAGGTCTACCCCTTGGTCTCTTCCCAGCTGGACGTGCCTGGAACACCTCCCTAGGGAGGCGTCCAGGTGGCATCCTAACTAGGTGCCCGAACCACCTCAACTGGCTCCTTTCGACGCGAAGGAGGAGCGGTTCAACTCCGAGTCCCTCCCTGATGACCGAACTTCTCACCTTATCCCTAAGGGAGACACCAGCCACCCTGCGGAGAAAACCCATCTCGGCCGCTTGTATCCGCGATCTCGTTCTTTCGGTCATGACCCATCCTTCATGACCATAGGTGAGGGTAGGAACGAAAATGGCCCGGTAGACAGAGAGCTTTGCCTTCTGGCTCAGCTCCCTTTTCGTCACAACGGTGCGGTAAAGCGACTGCAGTACCGCTCCCGCTGCTCCGATTCTCCGGCCCATCTCACGCTCCATTGTTTCCTCACTCGAGAACAAGACCCCGAGATACTTGAACTCCTTCACTTGGGGTAAGGACTCATTCCCTACTTGGAGTGGACAGTCCATCGGTTTCCTGCTGAGAACCATGGCCTCAGATTTGGAGGTGCTGATCCTCATCCCAGCCGCTTCACACTCGGTTGCGAACCGATTCAGTGAGTGCTGAAGGTCGCAGACCGATGAAGCCATTAGAACCACATCATCTGCAAAAAGCAGTGGTGCAATCCTCAGTCCACCGAACTGCAGACCCCCCCCCCCCCCACGACTACGCCTCGAAATCTGATCCATGTATATTACAAACAGGATTGGTGACAAAGCGCAGCCCTGGCGGAGGCCAACCCTCACCGGAAATGGGTCCGACTTACTGCCGAGGACCCGGACACAGCTCTCGCTTTGGGAGTACAGAGATTGGATGGAGTAGAGACCCCCTCACCCCCGCAGCACCTCCCACAGTAACTCTCTGGGAACTCGGTCATACGCCTTCTCCAAGTCTACAAAACACATGTAGACCGGATAAGCGTACTCCCAGGCCCCCTCCAGGTTCCTTGCGAGAGTAAAAAGCTGATCCATCGTTCCACGACCAGGACGGAATACGCATTGTTCCTCCTCAATCTGAGGTTCGACAATCGGCCTGACCCTCCTTTCGAGTACCTTACAGTAAACTTTCCCGGGGAGGCTGAGTAGTGTGATGCCTCTGTAATTGGCACACACCCTCTGATCCCCCTTTTTAAAAAGGGGAACCACCACCCCGGTCCGCCACTCCTTCGGTACTGTTTCCGACTTCCACGCAACGTTGATGAGACGTGTCAACCATGACAGTCCCTCAACACCCAGAGCCTTCAGCATTTCTGGGCGGATCTCATCCACCCCCGGGGCTTTGTTCAAAATCAAATACACTTAATCTGTCAGTTTATCCAAAGGGAATTAATAGTAGTTTGTCATATGACTTGGTCTCAAACATGAAATGAAGAAAGATACAAATCATATCATTTCATGCCCCTTTGAAGTTTCCAACGCTTCAACTTTACTTTGTGTTGTAGCTGATTTTTGAGCAACATTACTCGCATGGCTATATTAAAAACTATTTTGATACTGCATGAAAAGCTTTTTCACGTTAGACATTTTTGCAGTTTCACTGCTGATGTAAACCACGCACATGAGGTTGAAGTTAGATTTAAGGAAGTAAGATTCAATTAAGTTCTTCAATAAATCACCAGTTTTTTTTCATCTTGAAACTGTTAAGGTTCAGATCCTGTATGTAAAAATATCACAAACAACATAATGGATATACTTCCAAATGATAATTCATTACAATTCCTTTTTAAATTATGGAGATTTCTTCCTCTTCTTTTTTATAAAATACTAGAATGTTTGGATTTTTGACAAAACGAGGCAACAGCTTTTTTGAATATTGTTTCATAGACCAAATGATTAATCCAAAAACAAATACGCAGATCAATAGACAAAAAATAATCGTTAGTTGCAGCCCTGATCTTCTCACTAATGGCGCGTTTCCACTGCAGGCCTCGCTCGGCCTCGCTCGGTTTGGTTAGGCCTTATTAGGCCCGGCTCACTTTAATGCTGCGCTTCCATTACAGTTTAGGAACTGGGGCAGTTACTATAGTAACGCAGTGTAGGCGGAGCCGTGATGTCTTCTTCAATGAGAGCCCCAGAAAAACAACACAGCTCTTAGCACTCAGAGCTCACAGCTCCTCATATCTGTTCTGAAAACTAGACAAAAGTTAAACAAGTACAAACCACAGACTGCCTGTGTCATGGAGAATACAGTCGCTGGTTTATTTATGTCTGTAGGCCGTTGTTGTGAGTGTGTACGCTCGGAGCATATATAGCGTTAGCTTAGCCAATCTCCATTCAGAAAACAAGCATTTTAAAAGGTTTTTCGCCTGCCGTCTGTCTGCAGACTTGTCAAAGCATTAATTCATGGTTTTTACTAACCGGTATCAGTATGTTGTTACTTCGGCGTCATCTTGAAACGTGTATTATAATTAAATCACGGTCAAATATGTTCATCTTGTTGTAGTTGTAGCTCCCTTGCCAGCGATTCTCTCTCTAGTTTAGCATACTCAGCCTGACTCAGCCTGGTTGTTCCTGGCCCTAGAACCACCATTTTATGGGGCCAGAAAAACTGTGAATTAGGACCCGCTAGCCGGTACTAGGCCAAGTGGAAACGCAACCAAAAACGGGCCCGCACGGCTCGGCACGCTTAAAGCGAGCTACCCGCTGCAGTGGAAACGCGCCATAAGTAGGGAAGTGTGTGAACTGCCAGTTTTTTTTAATGAAATGTGTTTCTCTTTACAGAACATTAAGATGCACGAAAACTACAGTAACAACAACAACAGTTTTGATGGACTTCAGCTGGTGTCTGTCCCATGCTCCAGTGCCAACCCCCCGTCCTGCACCCCTACTGGGTCCCTGCTGGACAGGAAAGTGGTGGGGGCCCCCTCTGCAGAAGGCCTGTTCCAACGCTGTCACTCCGTCAGCCTCCCGAGTCCAAAGTTCAGCCATAACCAGTTTGTCAACATTCAAAGGGATCCTTCGCTGATTCTGGGGAGCAGCATCAACAACAACAAGGAGAACCATTTCCGTGAGCGCTCCTATTCGGAGCTGGGGGAGCGGCTGTGGCCCGGCTCTCCGGGAAGCAGCCAAGTGAACTCGAGTCGCTACAAGACGGAGCTGTGCCGGCCCTTCGAGGAGAACGGCACCTGTAAATACGGAGATAAGTGCCAGTTTGCCCACGGCATGCACGAGCTGCGCAACCTGAGCCGCCACCCCAAGTACAAAACGGAGCTGTGCCGCACCTTCCACACCATCGGGTTCTGCCCCTACGGCCCCCGCTGCCACTTCATCCACAATGCAGAGGAGCGCCGGGGGCCCCCTCCCCTGTCTGCCTTTAACAAGATGGAGCGTCCTCGGCTGCAACACAGCTTCAGCTTTGCCGGCTTCCCGAGCTCCAGCGGCCGGCGGGACAGCCCCACCTCGGTCACACCTCCACCCTTGTTCGCCTCCGAAGACCTGGGTGAGTGGCAGAGCAACCCCTTTACTTACGCAAGCCAGGAGCTTGCAGGCCTATTCGGCCCCAGCTTGGGGCCACCACCCATATCTGAGCCTCAGGTTCTGGCCCCGCCTTCTCCGAGTTCCACCTGCTTTTTCCAGCCGCCATCAGAGAGCTCCTCCAGCCCAGCAAGCTCTCTGTCGGATCAGGAGGGATACCAGAGCAGTCAGAGTGGGTCCGAGTCCCCGCTGCTGGACGCCTCCCGCCGCCTCCCCATCTTCAGCCGGCTCTCCGTCTCCGATGATTAGGAGTCAAGAAAGGGACAGGAAGAGATGGAGACCATTCACCCCCCGTTCCCACGTCTCCTCCTCTTGAGCTCTGTTTACAGGAGACGCAGCTAATCTCATCACAGATCAAGTCTCTTCCAGAATCATGAACAGTTGGTAAAGCAGAATCTGGTTAAGGCCCTGCACGGGTGCATTGGTGGAATGAATGTGAAGGATTGGGTAACATAGCTCAGAGATCACATTATAGAATACTTTAATATAACTTATTATGGGCAGTGGGAGAGGCAGGAGGGTCTGTGTGTGTTCAGGACAGGGTGTCTCTTTGCTGTGTGTTGCAGCCATTATTATTCTGAGCTCCTGTGCCTTGACACCTCCTCGAGGCTTGTGACAACTCAGTGTTTCACTTTTAAAGGATCGTCACCATAAAATGGAACAAGAGCTCGTCAGTAGACGGTGATAGTGCCTTAGGTCTTTTTCGTGTGAAGCAAACGATAAGACGGTCTTCACCTCTCATCATGCCCAGTGTCCTGTTCCCCTGCGTGTCACGCTGACTGTGTTTTAGAGTCCGTCTGGCAGATTGCTTTTCTTCAGACAGGCTGGAATGCTGGTGCAATGTGCCTCTTGATATCCAGCCATTATTCTCCGTTTGCTCACTGGAGACTTTCTTTTTCCAACATATCTCTGAAGTTGGAGTTAAGGAGTCAGTTTACCCAGATTTAAGAAAACTATATTCCCTCACGTACCTGTAGTGTCATATTCCTATAACAATGCAGATTCTCCTGCTTATCATTTTATTCAGAGATATCCGTTCCTTCAATCCTATTTAAATACATTTAGTCGCCACATGTCGTCCAGGTGGGTTTCTGTGTCACTCAGAACCCACTGGAGACATTTTTACAAATGTTCCAGTTCTGTTCACTCCGAGGTCCAGAGAGGCCCACGGGACAGAGGCACCAAGTGTGTCCTTTTGAAACTGGGATATTGGGTTATTTGGCTCTTGGTAAACTGACTCTTCAACAGGCTTTAGCAGCAGTTGGCAGGTTCTGAGTGTTGATTGGCCACGTTGGTCTTTAGATTTGAACCTCGTTTGAACAATTCGATTCTTTGTTAGCAGTGGAGTTTATCCAATTGATCAGTTCTGTCTGAAATCAAACGCGCTCCTGTTGATTCCACCGTAATTATTATTATTATTATTATTATTGTCTAGTTTATTTCCCAAGGCCTTCTGAGTAAGCGCTTTGGGGGTCACTGCTTATTTATCAAAATGTATTTATTGCTGATCTTAAGCATTTTTATTTTGTATTTATCTGGTTAATGAAACAATAGAATATATATTTTCTTTTATGTGAAATTAGGATCCTCTGCGTTACTCGCACGATTGCGAAGATCCGTTTGTGTTACTTTTTTCACAGTTAATATATTATACTGCAATGACATATTTTGTAACCTTTGATTTATTTGCAAAGTGAACCTTAATTTAAACACATTTGTATTTATTGTTTGCTCCTCCCACATGTTTGACTGCAGGTGGAGGTGGCAGTCAGTGCCTCAGTGTATGTTTGAGTGGAGGGGGGGGCGAGATGTGCAGCTGCCATAAAGAAGTTCAAATTAATTTAGTCAGTGCAAACTAATCAGGTAACTAAGCTCGTAGCATACAGGGTGTGTGTAGCGTCTGAGTGCAGGTGTAGCAGGGTTCTGATGTGTGCCTTATTGTCTCCGCCCCCCCATCTTTTTTTGCCAGAGCATTTTGTGTCTCTAAACGTGGAATCAATGATGAATGTATTTGAGTGAACACATGTATTGGCATAGAGTGGTGCAGGAATGCGTCCTAAAGCTTTTGGTTCCCTCGTCTCAAATGAACTGCATTTTTTAAAATGTTATTTTTGTCTTCGGTGCCTGAAAGAATGTGTGTGGGTTACGCAAGCTACAGACATTATCACGCCGAACAGTAGCCAGCTTTAGCTTAGCAGTGTAGTTCTGTTAAAGCCAAACTAAGTTTTCTTACCTGTGGCAATTGCATTTACGTTTCAGAAATCATAAAATGAAGTTAGTAAGTAGAGATTATTTTGCTGAACAAAGTATATTATTTTCTGTATTATTCCAAAATCAAATTGTTTTTAATTGAGAGAACCATGTGATGCTAAACTCGAGGTGGCCTTACGAGAATACGTCATGACTGCACCACTCTAGTGATATCCCTTTGAAGGCCTTATTCAGTGGGTTTTGAGTCAGGAGGAAATGTGTGTACTCTTCTGATCATTGCAACATTCACCGGGGTTTTAGATCTCCATTCTTCAGGTATACTGATTTGACTGTAAAAGCATCCACTGCAGTGCATCCCCATGAATAATATTGAACAGCAGAATATTTCAAAGTGACTTGCATTTGTGTTGGAACCCTGTGTTCATCTCCCACCTGCATCTTCAAAATGCCAAAGGATACGGTAGCTTCCTTTAGTCCCGCCTCTCCTCCCTGCTGCAGTTCGTGGCAGCAGCTTTTGTCATTTGGAAGAATGTAAACTGGCTCTGGAACAGCTGTCTGTCCATATTGCTCCTTTACTGGGATTATTTCTCATTTGACTATTAAAGTCACTGACTCAGTTTCACTTTGACTAAAGCATCTTCAGCTGTTGTTTTGAAAAGACGATTGAGCAGAATGCTTGTTCCATGGATCGGCTAAGTAGCACTTTGAGTCATCACAATGATCTCAAGGTTATTATTGACCACTTTTTCCCATGAAAGTGCCTATAAATACATTCCAGGTTAACAGAGCAAATGAAAGCCTAACATGTGTTCCTGTAGGTTAGAGGTTAACATCATTGACACATGAAAAGTGTTGAATGTATTCTCCAGCAGCCATTGCTGTGTCTACAGTAATTATGTTGTTTATTTTGTAATGACAGATTGCAGTTAAAACCAATAAAACATGTATTTATATTAATTGTGTGAGTCCCAAAGTTGTTGTTTTATTGTCGCCTCATCACAGCTTTTAAAACAAAACAAATATATTTCTTTTTTTCTTTCGAATGTGTTATTTGATAGAAGTGTTAAAAGTTTAAAACACAACTTTGGTTTTGGTTAACTAGTGGCTAATCTAGGCAAGCTTTAGTTTAGTGGTGGTGATACCCAGCCATGATGTGCTTCATTTATAGCTACATGTAAGCTTTTACTAGCTGAAACCCTGAACTTGTGCATGATAGTTGCCATGGTGATCGAGTCAGGTTTAAAGAGTGCCACCTTCGTCATTGGAGAACTTGAGGCTCAACACGACTTGCTTACTCTCATCTCAAAGTACAGCCCTCTGGTGCCATCAGTGTGTAAGCCTTAAGGCAAGTTTATTTTGCGTAGAGGTGTGTTAAAGATAGCTTATGTGCTGAGGTGGAAGAAGTACTCAGAGGATTGAATTAAGAAGTCAAAGTAGCAATACTACAGTGTCAAAATAATTTGTAACAACTAAAAGTCCTGTATTAAAACTTAAAGGTGGGGTAGGTAAGTTTCAGAAACCGGCTCGAGATACACTTTTTGTTATATTCCATGGAATGCTCTTAACATCCCGATAGCAATGAATATCTGAAGTGCTTTCACAAAAAATCCATTAAAAAATGTCATCTGTGGAAGCTGTAGTACTGTAAAAAGTACGACCAATCATTTTAGCCGGCCTGTCAGCCTTCCTTCTGTGCACACACTTATCTCGTGCCCTCATTGGTCATGTGCGCGTTCGTGTGTGTTGGAGGAGGGGCTCTGTGAGGAAGTGGCAGATGTTTTCCGGTTGTGTATTTTCAAATTCGAGCGCACTCGAGCTGGTTTCTCCAAAATGACCTACTCCACCTTTAAGTAAAAAGGTATTGGCTTGAAATACTTTAAGTACCAAAAGAAAAAGTACTTATGCACAATGACATTTTTTAATCACCAGATATCTTTGAATTATTTTTAATAAATGTATTAAAGTTATTAATTTGACATCAATTTGATGTTGCCATTTGTTAAAGTGGGTTTTATGTGAATTGCTTTATACACTACTGGGTAGCTTACCTATACTAACATATTACAATGTTGGTTCATATTTTGTATTATTTCCCCAAATCAAAAGAACTTGGGAGGCCAAGTAACAATAAGCAACACACACAGCTGAGTACGTAACAGAACAAGTTATTTTAACTTCTTATCATTGTTAAACTATAATTGTTCCTGAGTAAACAGCAGCTCAGAGGAGAGGTTCTGCTTCCCTTGTAGTGAACCCAACGACATCTCTTGTGTTGCTAACCTCCAGCCTGTGCACTCATTCCTCTCCCTGCTGTTTCTCTAACCCTGGCAGCTGTTAGTAGAGCTGGGGATAAAATAAACAGGCATTGAATAGCTGTTGACAGAACAGCATCTGAGCTCAGGACTAATTCAACTCTGGCTCTATTTATCAAGAGCTCGAGACCCAACGTGTCTAATGTCTTCTGACAATGAGAAAAGCATTGAGGGTGTTTAAGACCAAGTTGATTGTTGAGTCAGAGCAATCAGATCGATGTAAAACCCAGAGCTGCGCAGAGGTGGGAACAATTATTTAGATCTTATAAGTACCAGAGTGTAGGAATACTGTTGCAAGTAAAAGTTGTGCATTCAAAATGTTATTCAAGTAAAAGTAGAAATGTATTAGCATCAAAATATACTTAAAGTACCAAAAGTAGTCCTTGTACAGATTGGTCCATTTCAGAATAATATATGATATGGTTTATAATGATTGATCATGAAAGTGTTCTCAAAGCTGGTGAAGGTGCAGCTACACTGAACAAAAATATAAACGCAACACTTTTGTTTTTGCTCCCATTTTTCATGAGATGAACTCAAAGATCTAAAACATTTTCTACATACACAAAATAACCATTTCTCTCAAATATTGTTCACAAATCTGTGATAGTGAGCACTTCTCCTTTGCCGAGATAATCCATCCCACCTCCCAGGTGTGGCATATCAAGATGCTGATTAGACAGCATGATTATTGCACAGGTGTGCCTTAGGCTGACCACAATAAAAGGCCACTCTGAAACTTGCATTTTTGCTTTATTGGGGGGGTCTGGGGGGGTCCGAAAACCAGTCCGTATCTGGTGTGAGGGGTAGGGTTAGGGGTAGGGTTAGGGTTAGGGTAATGTTGTGAATCGAGTGGCCCATGGTGGTGGTGGGGTTATGGTATGGGCAGGCGTATGTTATGGGCGACGAACACAGGCCACACGATTCACAACATTACCCTAACCTTAACCCTACCCCTCACACCAGATACTGACTGGTTTTCGGACCCCCCCAGACCCCCCCAATAAAGCAAAAATGCAAGTTTCAGAGTGGCCTTTTATTGTGGTCAGCCTAAGGCACACCTGTGCAATAATCATGCTGTCTAATCAGCATCTTGATATGCCACACCTGTGAGGTGGGAATCATGGATTATCTCGGCAAAGGAGAAGTGCTCACTATCACAGATCTTTGAGTTCATCTCATGAAAAATGGGAGCAAAACAAAAGTGTTGCGTTTATATTTTTGTTCAGTGTAGTTTGAATGACTTTGTATATTGCAGGGTAGCTTGTGAATTTACTCAAGGTGGAACTAAAGTCTGATTTAAGACTTGATTATATTTCAAATCTTTCATCCACATCTGTGATGTAACTAAAGGTGTTAAATACATGTAGTGGAGAAAAAGTACACTATTTACCTCTGAATTGTAGAGGGGTAAAAGTACACAGTAACAAAAAGTTAATATACTCAAATAAAGTACAAGTACCTCCAAATTGTACCTACCTACAGTACTGGAGTAAATGTACTTAGTTACTTTACACCACAAAGCTAAGGGGTGGGGATATACACTTTTAATAATAAGATCAAAGTGTGATTTACTGCAGCAGTATATGGTTGACGTACTGTATATATTACCTGAGCTGGCAATCTTACATTTTACAGCCCATCTACTTCCAAGGGACCTTATTTCGGAAAAATTATGTATTGAAGTCAATGGAGAGAGAAAACGTATCTTTCGATCCCGTTTGAATTGTGCCACGAATTACACATATGATGTTTGTCAATCTTAAAAAATAATTTCCATGTCAAAAAAGTCAGTTTTTCGTAAAACTGTTGAAATATATGACTATGAAAAATACGCAACTAGAAAGACTACAAATCCCAGAGTCGCGTAAGTGATGTCATAACTGATGTCACAATTGTTTTCCTCCGCTAAATATAAGAGATAGAGATAGCTAAGATAAGATAACTTTAACAAGATGCCTGTGTGCTTAGTACCAGGTTGTTATCATACCAGCAATGGGTCTTGCTCGTTCTTTCGCTTCCCGTCTGATGAAAGGACCAGGAGTGGCTGGCTGGATCAAGTTAGCTACCTGGCTAGTAGCTAGCACGTTAGTTAGCATTACAGCCTTAGCCTTGTCATTTATATTAGCCTTAACATTAAGTAACCCACAATGTTAAACAGTAAGAGTAGTAGTCATATTCCGTGAACCCTTTAAAGAGTACTGTCACACCGGTGTGATCATTCTATAATATACCATTTAAGCCCGGGGGAGAAATGCTAACGCTACATTAGCATCGGCGATCTTTTGTACTTCATGCTATCTGCACAAATGGTTGACATTAAACATTACAAAAATTCAGAGAGAATCAAAGGAAGGCAGGCAGCTTTGCATGACATTCTTCTGGACGTGTTTCAGTGTGGCGATAGTGAGGGTAGTCAATCCCTTGTTTAGCAAGACAGTAGTGACGGCCATCTTGGTGACGTGTGTTGTTGTGCGAGACCAGAGAAGTAGTTCATTGACCGTTTCACACAAAGAAATGTGTTACTTCACAGTTTTACGACACTTTTTTTTTTTGACTGGCAAAATTATCTTTTAAATTGACAAACATCATATGTGTAATTCGTGGCACAATTCAAACGGGATCGAAAGATAATCTTTCTCTCTCCATTGACTTCAATACATAATTTTTCCGAAATAAGGTCCCATGGAGGTCCACCGGAAGGGGAGGGACTTCGCCACTCTATAGACCTCCTCCTAACAATGGTCTGTCATACATAGCAGCGGTCTGCTATAAAGTAATAACAGACTGTCAGAATGTCAACATTGGCCAATCAGAATCGAGTAATCAATAAAGATATGTAACAAGCTGGGGTAACACGCAGTCTCTGAAGTGGCTGCAGAAGTAAACATAATTTCCTCCGTGACCTTTCAGTCGGCTCTGCACTTTTTTTGACATTTATATACATTTAAAAAATATATATATAATTCATACCTTAATTAATGTTGAGCTTTTGCCTCAAGGTATCTCTGTGGTTACACAGATGTTAACAGATTGAGTGTGTCGAGGTTCTATTAGGAATGTATTTTAGAAACTAAGCATATTTCCCTGATGGAAAGGTAAATAATATATTTGGAAGCTATATTAGATATGTGTATTTGAGATAATGCCACATGGACGTTGGCAGTAACTACACTCTGTTGTCTCTGAATGCCTCTTTGTTTGTCCAGCAGGACAGTCGACTGCACAGAGGCCAAGGCGTGTGTGTGCGTGTGTGTACGTGCGTGCGTGTGTGCGTGTGTGTGTGTGTGTGTGTGTGTGTGTGTGTGTGTGTGTGTGTGTGTGTGTGTGTGTGTGTGTGTGTGTGTGTGTGTGTGTGTGAGGACTTTGCTCTCTGCTGAACAGGACTCGTGACTCTGCTCCAGTTCCCGCTCATTATTCTGACAGAGATTTTCCAGACTTCTAATCTAACCTCCAGGAGCCTGGCTGCTCTGTAGGGCCACTCAGTGTAATCATTGATTACACCAAAGCACATTTCCATATACAGTAGTCCTTTATACAATCACATATATCACCGAACAATAGTTATTCTACTTTTATATTGTATTGGTTTTTACTGTATGTTTCACTTCTTTTTAAAGTAGGATTAACAGTTCTTTAGTTTAGATGGATTTGCATATCTATACTAATAGGCACTTTTCTCTCAATGGTTTTACACGACTATGGGTGATTTACACAGTGATGTTAAGTACATTTACTCAAGTTCTGTACTTAGGTGTAATTTTGAAGGACTTGTACTTGAATATTTCAATGTTATGCTACTGTGTACTTCTTCTCCACTACAATTCAGAGGTGAATAGTGTACTTTTACTCCACTACGTTTATTTAAAGGTCCCATCATATGCTTTTCTGGCTATTACCTGTCCCCTTGTGTGTTATGTAGCTTTTTCTGCATGTAAACGGTTTGCAGATACCTCATTCACACCAACGCAACTCCGGTTCAAGCTCCGTGCTAGAGCTTTTCAGGTTCGGAACCGGTTCTTCGGTCTAGCTCCGGCTCTTTTCACACCGGCCAGAGTCCGACTGGTGCTGCGTCATTGCGTCATCGTTTGCGTCATGACGTAACCGTTTGCGTGCCTGCTTCATAAAGCCAAACCGCGCGGAAACCCCTCACAGCTGACACCGACTACAACAACAATGGCCGATTGTGCTCCAGCTTCCTCTGTACCTCTTCGGAAGACCAGATTCCCAGTAGGTAGCTGGTCTCTTCAGTGGACCACTGCTGCTTGTTAAGTTTCTCCATCGTTGTGTACAAACTGGATAAAACGCCGGCTTTTTGTTGTTGTTCAGGAGTTGATCCCGTCCCTGCCCCTGTCCCCGCCTCGATGTAAGGGTGATGTATGCGGTGCTTTTGCTCCAGCCGGACAATTTTTTTTTGGTGCTTGAAAGGAACCAGATTCCGGAGCTAAGAGGCTGCTCCGCTACGGTGTGAACAGGAAAACCCGGTGCTTTTCAAGCTCCAGCTCCGAACCGGCCGTGAAACACCGTTGGTGTGAATGAGGTAAAAGTCACAAACCCTCAAAGTACACCCTGTAGCGAGTAAAACTCTAACACAATCCAAATGGACCAATCCGCGGAGCTCCGCACGCACGCACGTGCGTGCACACACACACACACACACACTCAGCCTGTGCTCCGCTGTTCTGTGAAACTAAAAAGGATATAAGTTGTTGTTGTTATGGAAACAACATTACGGAGAAAACATAATATTTTCTACAGATAAAGACGGATAAAGTAAAGAACAAAGTCTGAAGATATCAGTACAGTATCATAGTACTGTAACATCATTGTTTTTGGTACTTTCATTGCAGTTGTATGTCTTAAATGTAATGTAAATGTTGCCTTCGTGTGTGGTTCGGGGCCATCTTCGTGCGAAATTCACAATTCCATATTCGTGTGTCCATCGGGTGTCAATTTCGGGACAGTGTGACAGGGGCTTTAACCACAGCTGGAGTGGAGCTCACTCTGCGTATTTATGTGTGACAGAAAAACAGAAGAAAAAGAAGGAGGACGGCAACGTGAGGAGATGTGATGTTCTGACACAGCTTGAATTACAGTTTATCATACAGGTACACAAACAATCACTTAACTGTAAGCAGACTTTTCATGTTTGATGAGGCCAAAACAAAAGCTCAGAGGATTAAAGAGGTCTAACATTTTATATAAAAAATAGGACACCACAGGAAGAGAAAACAAAGTCTCCGGAATGAACAGCATATGACCTGGAAAACGCATTAATACCTCTTTACTCTCCTCTTATTAACACATAGCTCTTAAGCCCTTCTCACACACACACACACACACACACACACACACACACACACACACACACACACACACACACACACACACACACACACACACACACACACACACACACACACACACACACGGTCAGAGAAACCAGGACGAGCCGGCAGAAAAAACACCATTGTTCAGATAATTGGCCAAACTTCCCCTGAAGGCTCTTGGCCATGGGAACACAAGTCATGGGAACGGTCGCCATGGTTACTGCCGGTCAGAGCCTGTTTATGACCAGCAGGACTGATAGGTCATGTTCAGTCCTGAGCTTTAGCAGCTGAGTCAGGCTGATGTGTGCTGAAGCAGCTGATCTGTGGGGGGGGTGCTGACTGCTAGCTGCAGTGCAGTGTTAACTCCATCACACAGTGAACACACCATGAAGCAATCTCCAGGTCTAAATAGACCTAGGCAAAAGTGCATTGAGCTGACGTTTTCAATTGGCCGGCAAGGCAAGTCGCATTGCAGGAAAAGGTCCCGTTGAATAAAGGGCAGACAATCTTTGTCTATGAGGAAATCACCCTTGTTCTCACTATTACAGCATGACATTCATTTTGTAAATGATAGTAGCCTACCATTTAGAGAGATTTTTGAAACCACTTTTATTCACAAATCAAATGACCAAACAGACACATTGACACACAGTGTCAGTTCAGACAACTACTGAAAATAAGATCCTCATTCTCCACAGAACACAAAGCATTTTTAAAGCACCACATGGCCTCAAATTCTCCCACATTTTTGGTTAAGCAAAAATAACCATAGTCCGCTTTCAGTCTTGCTTTAACCATCCGCTTGAAAATCAAAACTGCATCGGTATCCAAAGATTCCGCAACTTTATTCCTCCTGCTGAGGTAGATGGCCGTTTCAGCCTGCCCCAACAAAACATTCAAAAGCTGACTTTTGCACTTTTGCTTCTGGCTGTACCGACAACCCAAAATGAACATTGTCTTAGAAAAAACCACATTAAACAAAAACAACATCTGAGTGAGTAACTGAAAAAGACAAAGGAGTCGACCACATTCCGTAAAGCAATGAAAAATGGTTTCCCTCTGTTCACAGAAAGGACAGGCGTCAGACACTGTAGGGTTGATAACTGAAACAAACACATTAACAGCTACCGCAGCGTGGAGAGCCCCCCACTGGAGGTCCCCACCCCTCTTAGTCAGCGGAGGCTTGTAGAGCGCTCTCCACTCAGGCCTCTGAGCCTCCGTCAGGCCCAGGTGGGCTCTCCACCGCGTGTCCACTCGCTCCTGCAGTCTGCTCTGATTCAGCACCTTTGTCACCAAATAATAAAATGTTTTGTTGGACATGGTGCTAAACTTAAAATCAGTAACATTGTCCAACTTTAACAAAACACCCTCACAACTGAGATCAGGAAAACATCGCATCTCTGGAAAAGAGTCATTGTCATTTGGAGACTTCAGTCCGCTACAAGCCGCTTTCACACCGCAGGACTTGCGGTACTTTAGTGCCGGCACTAAAGTACCACTAAAGTACCACGGCACTAAATCCGCCAGGGGGCTAGTGCCAATCGCATTCACACCGCAGTACTTTCCCTGAGGCACGATTACGCTGACGTCACTTCGTCTTCTTCTTCTCTGGGTTTACTGGCAGGCCGCAAAACCACTTCACGGCGAGTACAACAAAAAAACGAGAGAAGAAGAACTACACGGGGGGGGGGGGGGGGAGGGGGTATGAAGCCCATCCGCTGTATGAGGCGTTTGTTTACTTTCCGACCTCAGACATGATGGAGTTCATAAGGGTAATTTACAAATAAAATACCCCATTATAACAATGGACTTTATCTTTATGTATTTATTATATATTACCCCCTCAGGCTGATTTTGGAAAAGGACATCAACCCTTGTTTGGTGTTTTTCCCTTATTTATCTAAAACAAATGACATGATACATTACTTGTGTTTATGTGTGTAAGACTTGTGTTTCTGATAAATTCAACCACCGACACCTGTCTGCTCTCACATTCTTCTATTCTGAAAATTTGGGGTGGGACACAATAAATAAAGCTTCGCCAGTTTGTTTGTTTGTTTTATTGCACAGTCAAGACATAACAATAACGGCATCATGCTGTTCCAGGTGTGTCGTATGCATGTAAATTGAAGTTAAATAACAGTGTGAAATGTAAAATAAAGTGTAAGTAGTTTCAAAACAATGTAACAGTGGCAATATATATAGCAGCAGACACGCCTTAGTGCAAGTTAGGTGTCAGTATTACAAAACAGTGGCAATATATATATATAATAACAATAGAAAATCGTTACCACTCTTATTATTGTGGTCTTTAATTTTGTTATAGTCCTGCCTGAGTTTCTTTATTTTTACCCGGCATCCGTGTGCACTGTGCACGATTCCCAGCTCAAGTAGCGAACATCGCTCAAAACATTTGGAGTTGGGAACTGCTTTCTGTAGAAGATGCTGCATCCCGTCCTTGGAGTAAATTGCCAGAAGCACCGACACTTCTTCATCATTCCACCGCTCCGGTGTTGTAGTACGTGTGGTCATAACTGCTTTAAAGTACAAAAAAACTACTCGCTCAGGTGTGGATGTGGTTTTGTAGCGAGGAAAAAAATGGCTGCCTAACAAAACAAATTCAGAGTCTAACGGGGCGTGGTTTGCAATTCGCCCAGCCAATAGAAATAGAATAGAAATTGGCACTCTTTTGTCACCAGGTTCGTACCACCTCTCTAGCAGGGACTAAAAAGTACCAAAAGAGTTCCAAAAGAGTTCCCGGCACTGAGTAGTCCCGGCGGTGTGAACGCGACATTATTGGTACTAACGGAACTAAAGAACTAAAGTACCAGGGAAAGTCCTGCGGTGTGAACGCGGCTAATGGTACTAACGGAACTAAAGAACTAAAGTACCAGGGAAAGTCCTGCGGTGTGAACGCGGCTACAGTGAGCAGCGATCAGCGCCAGCTCTGATTGGCTGAGCTGCTGCTTCCAGCTCTGCAGCAGGAGGCTGACCACCCGGACTGACCTGAGGCTCAAACGTGAGGCCAGGCCAGCAGCGTTGTCCAGACGGGGCCCACACACCTCCACCACCTGGCCCAGCGTGAGGATCCTCTCCTCACAGAGTCTCTGTTGTAGAGAAGGCCCTACTCCACACACAAACCGAGATCCACGGACCACCGGCTCTCTGAGGAGCCAGAACAGTGAGCCAGAGCACTCTGGTCTCTCTCTTCTGAGTAGTCCCCACACCTTGAAGAGACCTCCATAGAACCCCGAGAGATTGTTCAGGCGTAATCCTTTCAGGTCCATTAGGAACAGCGACTCAGCCAGACCCAGCCCACCACAGCGCTCCAATAAGGCCCGAGCTACGGGTCTCCAGACCAGGTCAGCAGGTCCAGTCAGGAACCTCTGGACGAACCGGAGCCTGAAAGCCGCCCCTCTGCTTGCCAGGTGAACCAGGCCATGTCCCCCCTCCTCCTTTGGCAGGAACAGGACGCTCTGAGGGACCCAGTGCATGCGGTCCCAGAAGAAGTCCACCATGAGAGCCTGCACCTTGGACAGCAGGTTTACGGGTGGGTCGGTGCACGCTAGCCGGTGAGCCAGCATGGAGGAAACAAGGTTATTTAAAATAAGGATACGCCCTTTAAAAGAAAGTTTGGGAAGGATCCACTTCCACTTCTTTAACCGGCCTTCCACTTTCTCTATAATCCCGTCCCAGTTTTTTAAACAAAACTATTTTATTTTGAGCAAGTGTCCTGGGATGACCTCATCGACCGCACAGGAGAAGGGTGTAAAGCCCCTCGCAAAGAGAATGGCAACCCCTCCACTATTGCTGCGCTTATGGCTGAAGAAGCCCTCCCCCCCCCATTCCCTCCTCCAGTCACTCTCGTTCTCAGCAGTGCTGTGAGTTTCCTGGAGAAACGTCACATTTAACTTCTTGTTTCCTAATAAAGTAAATAAAGATGCTCTCTTAGCATCCCCTCGAGCACCGTTAATGTTTAAAAAGCCCAGCTTTATGTCACTCATAATGAAATTATAGTTGCATCCTAACAAAATCAAAAACCTGGCTGAAGATAAATAAAAAATAAAAAATAAAACCAAGATGTACTTATTCATAATTCTTTGCAGTTTCCTCTCTAATCCTCTGAAGTATCTTCTTTAAATGAGCCTTCTCTGGGCCGCTGAAGAAAAGTTCCCCTAAAGCTTATTTGCGCCGCATGAGAACCCTGGCAACATTGTGAAATATCTGCACATCACCAAAAAAATCCTCTAACTTCACCGCCCTCAACCCCTTAGTTTCCGCCAGAAAGGATCTGATCCTCTGGATAGAATACTCCTCTCCCTTTGCTACCTCAACGATGTCAAAGAATGACTCGCTGTCACTGTCCTCTGCGTCCTCTGGGACTCCCTCTGGCTGAGAGGAGGAACACAGCAACTCCTTCTTTGACACCTTCCCTTTTTGAGTCACACTTCCTTTGCTCACTTGTTCATTTTTTCTTTTAACAGGTAACCTTAATAAATCCTCATCCATTACCACATCCTCCAGAACAGACTCAGCCACTCTGCAGTGTGCTCACTATCTGCTTCCTGTGTGACCTGAGTGTCCGTATGTGTGATACTGTGTGTACCGGCTGCCTGTGTGCTTTCCACGCGTGAAACCGTTGGCTCTGCCCCTGACCGACTGACCTGCGGCTCCACCACCGGCGTTTCCGCCGCGGGCGAATCAACCGACAGCGGCTCCGCCGCTGGCGCGGACCCCAGCACCGGTGGCCCGGCCGCGGACAAAAAAAACGGCAGCGGCTCTGCCGCGGGCGCGGACCCCAGCACCGGCGGCCCGGCCGCAGACAAAGGGACCCGCAGCGGCTCTGCCGCGGGCGCGGACCCCATCACCGGCGGCCCGGCAGCGGGCAAAGGGACCCGCAGCGGCTCTGCCGCGGGTGCGGACCCCAGCACCGGCGGCCCGGCCGCGGACAAGGCAATCTGTAGCGGCTCTGCCGCAGGCACCGTCGGGCCGGCTGCGAGCGCAGACACCCCGGGCGCGTCACCCGCCCTCTCCGGGCACACGCGGATCTGGTGTCCTGCCGCTCCACAACCATAGCATCTCAAACTGTCAGACGTAACATGGACAGTATACACAAAATCATCAATTTTATACTTGAGAGTCAGATTTAATTCCCCTTCATCCTTTTTCAGGACCATAAGCACCTGTCTCCTAAAAGACACAACGTGCTTGAGGTGCGGGGATTTGCAGCCCAGGGGGATCAACTTAATGGGAGACACAAGCTGCCCGTGTCGAGCCAGCTCTCTCTCCAACAAATCGTTTCTCAGAAACGGGGGTACATTTGAGATGATTACCTTTTTAGCTGGAGTGACAAGGGGTAGCACGGGTAACAACGTACCTTTAATCACTAGCCCGCTCTCCACCAGCTGGTTAGCTTTCTCCGTGCAGTCTAAAAAAATAACCACTGCACTGTTCATGCGGGAGGCAGATTTAACTCTGCCATATCCCACCACAGCCCCCACAGCCAGACCACACTCCTCCACCGACACACCGACAGGTGGAGAGAGCTTGATGGCGTGTTGGCGAGTCAGCTTCTCTAACACAGCGCAGCTGCCACGGAACGCCATACCTGGCGGCGTGACTGCAGCTGCAGCCGCTCGACAAACAATTAGACAAACAATTCACCAGTGCAACCAAACAACACCACCAAAGGCGAAGTGATGCACAAAGACATAAACTATCACCCAGAGAAAAATGAATTGTAAACAATAGTTTGAAAAGTTGTAAAACTTTAAACGATCGCTCTCTGCTATACTCACCGGTCCACTCACAATCAGAGAGAGAGAGAGAGAGAGAGAGAGAGGAGAGAGAGAGAGAGAGAGAGAGAGAGAGAGAGAGAGAGAGAGAGAGAGAGAGAGAGAGAGAGAGAGAGAGAGGAGAGAGAGAGAGAGAGAGCGAGAGAGCGAGCACCGGTTACTTGTATTTTTGTTGTTAGCATCTGGTGCTAGCTAGCTGCTCTAACAGATATAAGGAGCTGTTTCAACAACAAGGTGGAGGAGAGTCCTCTGCTGTCAGACTGAGAGACTGATAACTACAGCTCAGGTGAGGTAAAGGACTCTCTGAGTATTTAGATAGTTAACTTAGTCTAAGTTCTCAGTGGGTCTCAAACGGTTTGGTCACCATTTATGTAAACACACAGGAAGAAGACAGAGAGACTCAAGAAGATGGAAGAGAGGGTGCAGGTTATGGAAAGGAGAGAGACATGGAAAATGAATGTTGACAATGTTTTGTGATCATTTTAGCCTCTTCTGCATGTCCAGATCATTAATAGTAACAATCAACTGATTCTTATGCATCACACTTTCAAAAAAAATGGATGCTGACATTGTCAGCCCACTGACATGGTTTGAAATCGATATATTATCCAATTTGTGACCCCCCACAGGACTTAAAAAGCACCTAACTAGATCATGAAAATCCCAAGAATCTCGGGGGGTATCCCCCGAACCCCCCTAGCATGTTTGGACCTCGGTATTTAGGAAACCCTGGATACGGCCCTGCTCAAGGATTGTTTTTCCAGTCAGTACTGTTCTTGTTTAAGCATGTTTTACGCTACAATATCAGCATCCCCTTAATATCAGTCAACAATCAACATTTTGGAATTTAAAAAATATAAAATACATTCCCATAGCCTCCATGCTGTTCACTTCACCTCCCCAGATGTGCAGCTTAGCATGAAGCGGTGACCAGCAGATATTATTGTTGCATGCAACAGTAACATCTGCTGTCCATCTGATTTTAAAAGCAGCCCCAACTGATTGAGACAAAATGACACAGCAGTGATTCATGGATGCTTTATTTCCTCTCTCCCCTCCAAACACTGCTTACATAAGGAGATGATTAAACCCTGGCTTGTGTAATTCCCTCCCCATATAACTGGAGCATTGGAGACATCACCAATATGCTTTTGTTTGACAGTTTGGTGATGAGTGTGTTTGTGTGAAGGCCAGTTCTAAGCTGACACACTGTTTCCAGAGACAGGAGGGACCCAGAGTGACCTTGGTGTACAGAAAACACATAAAGTATATCCTGAGGAAATAATGTGCTACCAGATGGTGTTTTTTCTCCTATGTTCACCCCTGTCCATCAACCGCCAGTCCCCATGTTGGTTTGTGGCATCACATCTTCATGATTTCTTATTGTATTAAACCAATATAATATATATAATCATAATACCAGCTATAATCTAATTCATCTTTTATTTTTAAAGGTTAGAGCTTGTTATATTGATCAAATAAATAACTTAGCTCGAGAAACATAGGGACACAATAAAGTCCAGGGTAAAGGCATATGAGCAGTCAGAAACAGGTTAAAAAAAAACAATGTGTCAGGATTTTTTAAATAGGGCGATTTAGTTAAACATTTAATTACACTTAGGGTGTTTCTTGCTAAAGAAGAAAAGAGTTGAGGGGTTGCCATTGGCAAACAATAAGTACAGATCTATGGTGAGATGCAAACCAGAGTTTCTACAGTTTGCTACATTTGTGGGCAGACATCTACCTGCATTGACACTGGATGTTGGCAAGTTCCTCTGACTGACAAGAGCAGAAGACAAACAAACAAAACTATTTTAGGGCATCATCATAAAGTCACTTTACACACACTGTATGGTACATGGATGTTCATTTCCTTTTTTTATAGTGCCAAACTGATAGTAGATGTATATAGTCCATTTATATATTGTTTTTCCAGTCTTTAAGACTCCTCAAAGCACCTTCACATACATTAATACAGAGACAGAGACTGCCATAAAAGCTGCCACCTGCTCAGGAGACTATCACATTCAAATACACTCACACACTGCTCGCTATCAGAAGCAATTTGGGATTAAGTATCTTGCCCAAGGACGAAATGTGCACATAAAAAAAATGAGCACTTTTTTGCCGAATTTGAGAGCTATGAGTGTTAACTATGATGCTGACCTCTCTTCCCCTTTTTCATCACAGACACAAAGGTATGTGTGACATATGTGTGACAGGAATACTGAGCAGCAGCTGGGCCGAGGGAGAGGAGCAGCTCTGCTCTGTGGACAAACATTCCTTTACTCCAATAAACTCTCACACCTTTCTAACACTACATTTACAGCATGTGAGAGGTCAAACTGCCTGACCATAACACTATCCCACTGTAGACAGGCAGATGAATCGACACACACACACATTCCTGTAAATGTACCAATGTCAGGCCCAGACATGTTAACAAGGGGAGTGAGGGCCATCCTTTCTGCTGTACTGAGAGACAAAAGAAATGCTGCAGTTAAGTTCAGGTTCTTTAAAAAAACAACCTGAACTTGAAACAGCATTTTAGTACTGACCTTTTTTATAGGGGCGTTATTGTGTTTGTTTCATAATAGTTATTTTGCAGTACATTTTAGCTGCAATTCTTTGTCAAAATAAAGACGGTTAAAGTCCCAATACATCTGTCTTTAACGGTACGTCCACATGGTTCCGTTGCGTGCTTCAACGGAGACGCTTCCCATTCACTTTGAATGGGGTGACGTCATGCTTTGCCGAACTGCATTGTGGTTCCGTCGCGTCGCTTTGCCTCCGTTGCTCGCTTCGAAAGTTGAGAAAAGTTCAACTTTTCAAGTGTCGACGGAAGCACCAGCCAATCAAACCACGTGCTTGTGTGTCCGGGGCGGGAGATTAATGTGATTGGTTGTTGATCGCGTGTCAGACACACGCCCACCGGCAAGCTTCAACGCGACGGAACCGTGTGGACGATACGTAAGTGTTTGAAAAGAGCTTCTAAATGTTAGATCTATATATTAGCAGAATACCTGCAATGAATGTGTGACAATCACTCTAACCTGGTCTCACCAGAATACGTGACTCCACCATGACTCCTTAACCTCTTCTACACCGCACCCCCGATACCGGGGGGAAAAACGGTTAAATGGATTCCTTGCGTCCCTCACTTGCATCGTTTCCCTGCGTCTAGTCCCTCCCACCAGGGAAGCGTGGAGAGACGCAAGGGAACCACGAGAAGCAGGGAAATTAGTTTTAAGAGCAATGGGACGTCCTTTCCTCCGGAGCGTCACGTGAAGCCACGTCCGTTTGTGATGACACCGCACAGCTGATCGTCTGACAGCAGCTCTGTCCCTGTTATTTCCACACACACCCCCGCCTCTGTTAGTACACATTAACTGACACAAACATTTGTATCATCTGTTGTAGACCCAAATAAATAAAATAAAATAAGAACTCATTCTCAAAAAAAAGATAAACACCATTCTTAAAATGTATAAACGAACATTAGATGGATTCATATTGATTAGAGTGCACAATAGAAATAAAATAATTGAGAGAAGAAAAAGAGATGTTATCTATCAAAACCCAGTTAGATTAACATTCATTGGACTGCACACTTTGTTTGTGTGTGTGGATATGTAGCACATTAACATTTTAATAGCACTTAGTGACTGACTGAATGGAAATGACAATAAATGAAAATGTAAAATGAAAAAAGCAATCATGAAAATCTTTCCAAAAAATTAATAAAATGATTTTTGACCACTTTGTTGTTCAGATAAATCACATATTTGTAACTAAATGAAACATGAATTGAAACAAAACACGGTATAAACTGAGGAGGGACTCCCGTGAGGTTCATGTGTTTTCTTCACTCCGCTGGGAAACTGCTCTCATGTCAAGAAGCAGCAGATCAGTGCATGCACTGCATCGTCCAATCAGTGAGCGATACACAGTAAGGGGGCGGGGCGAGTGTCTGAGGATTTCATCGAAGGATGGTCTGGTGGTTCCTCGATTATAGCTCCTCCATTATCACTCCTCGCTCCTCCGGCAAAAATAAGGCCATTGGGACGCTACTCAAGATGGCGCAGACAAATCAACTTCCAGTGACCGAGGAGCGAGGAAATGAAAAAGAAGAGAAGTGAGAAAGGGCCTATGTCCCATGTCTGTAGTCCCTTTTGTTGCTTAATTATAAGCCTTCAAACATGCACCGAGGTCAAGGTTCAAAGGTCAGTATTTCAAAGCAAGAGCATGTGGAATCTTCATACTGACATAAGGCGCTTTCACACCGGAGTACTTTTCCCTTTTAGTTCCGATAGTTCCTGGGATTTTGAATTCACACCAAAAAGAGAACTTAGTTCATGAGAACTTTTCCCCCCTTTTCAGTCCCTACTAGAGAGCAGGGCTGCAGTCGAATAGTCCATTTAGCTTAGGAACCTTCCTAACGGAGTGAAATGACCCGGAAGTCCCTCAGTGGCAGCCATGATAAGTGCTGTTCGAATTATCTACATTATAGGAAAGGAGGTTTCAAACTTCCTTTATAACCTCCTTTAGCTTAGGAACCACTGGACCTCCCTTACCGAAGGAGAGGAGAAAATGCTGCCCCACAATGCCTTGCAGCCGCAGCATTTGCCGTCACACAACAGTCGGCCGTTCACGGAAACAAACGATTATGACGGAGAAGTTATATCATGAAAGTTACGGTGCTTATTAAGCTTTTTAAAACGTATGTGGTAAGTTGCCAAAGTGCTTTGTTTTGAACGTTCATCAGTATTATAATCAAAGAGAGAAATATGAACGTTAGTTTTTACTGAAATGATCAAATAAAGTCAACATTTCACTGAGCTGTGATATACACAGTGATAGATGTTAAGGACTAATGTTTATAATAAATACATCTGTATTTATTTTAAGATATTTTCATAGTTCATACAATCTTTGGGCTCATTGGTATTAATGTGGACCGGAGGGAGAGGGTGACGAGCACAAGTTTCACTTTCCTTTTTTATTTCAATTCCAACTTTGGTCATGAAGAATATGTTTCTCTGTTGTCCCCGTTCATAAAGCAAAGCAGCAGCTTCAGAGCACGGTGCAGAGTCTCTAGATGAGTTTACAGTAGTCCCTCGTTCTTATTAAACATCCATGTTGTAGTCCGCTGTATAGAAAACTGTAGTTTCCATAGTTCCCCCACAGCAGCAGACGCACAACATGACGTCCGCTGGCGCATCATAAACACGTCATATAGTGAAAGTGCATTCGGATTCTCTAAAGTACCGCAGTCTCTTCTCCTAAGTCCTTTTGAATTCTCCTATCCACTATCCCTTAACCCCGTGACGTTTCACTCAGAGGTCAAGGAATAGACGATAGGGTTAGAACTTAGGAGCTGATTTTTGGACTATTCGACCGCAGCCCAGGTACTTTCCTGGGGAGAAAAAAGTTCAAATTTCTGATTGGCTGGGCGAATTGCAAACCACACCCCGTACATCTCTAAGCCGCCATTGTATTTTCTGGCATTAGCATTATTAGCATTAGCCCCGCGCACCAACGCAGAGAGAATAATTTATGGCAACACAAAAAAAAACATGGGAGCGGTGGAGTGATGAGCGTTCTGGCGATTTACTCGGGGACTTCGGGTGGCAGTATACGCCAGTATACGCCAGTATACGCCAGTATACGCCGTGAAGTTGTTTGCAGCCTGCCAAGTAAACCCAAAGCAGAAGAAGAAGTGACGTCAGCGGCTTCATTCGCGTAATCTTCCCTCAGGGACTTATTCCGGTGTGAACGCGAGCTGCTCTTTAGTTCCATGGGGGAACTAAGTGCTGGGATCTAAGTACGGCAAAGTACTTGGCGTGAAAGTGGCTATATGTTACTCTCCAGGTCAAGACCTTTCCAACAATGTATTTGGTGTACCTCTAAGGCAAAGTTTTTATTTTCTCATTTCATGGTCACAAGCCATCCCAGGCGTATCGTTTCAGAGCATTTTCAAGGCCAATATATAGAAGCTCTTTTTTTGTTTATTTGTTTTTGTTTTATGGAAATAGTGACCAAAATGAGTCACCTTCAGAGATTACAATACTAGAGAATCTGTTTCATTAGCCAATGCAAGCATACAAAGAATGTGTCTTGGCATTGCGCCTTAAAAACGCAACACAGTGTAATAAAAATAGACAAAAGTAAGGTAATAATCGTAATTTTTATTATTATTGTGGCTGCTCAATTCCCAATCCAGTTTGAGTCGCCGAGAGGCTAAGCTTGGCTATAGGCTGTGACGCGTTTTCAAAGAGAAAGTCCGCACCTAAGTGTGTAAGATGCGCTGCGGCTCGCCTCGAAAGTTGACGAGAATAGCCGATTGCAGCCGGGGGAAGTCTCAAAAAGCTCACCTGAAGTCGGACAGCTCGGAGTCAGCTTGACTCGGTTTGCAATGGCGGAATTTACGTTGGCGTTCTTCGTTGCAGATTAAGTGGATGCAATAGAAATCCCACAATTATTATATCACTACAAATGAATGACTCAAGTGTCTGTTCATTTAGCTTCTGCAGCTCGTGGAGAGAAACTGGGGGTGTTTCTCAATGTCGAGGACGCTTCCTTGGTAAGACATGTCTTCCGAGTCAGGTCCATCAGAGGATAGGCAAGAATCCTTCCTGGCATTCGGAGAACGAAGAACGGAACAGGCTAGCAAGTGTAGGTGTGCGTCATATGAGAGGCCCCGCCTTAAATTTTCCGCCAAAGATTTTGGAAATTGGTCCGTGCGCAAAGCATTGTGGGGATTTTAAGACCGCGGAGGATACACATGTGCAGCCTCGAAATTGCCCTCAACGAAGGACGCCGGCCTCGGTAGGATTCCAAGCATCCTGGACATTGGAACAGTCCTTCGGCGGGACTCGATGACGTAGCACCGAGGTGGGCCGGCGGTACCGAAGTGGGCCGGTCGAGAGTCCCGGGCTGATTTGTAATCCCAGTCCACCCCTGCCGTAAACACAAATACCGTACTTGGAAGTTACTGTGTTTCATTTTACAGTTAAAACATTATTACTGAAACATATGAAAATTGAAGATAAACAACAAGGGCTGGATTGAGGGAGAGGGGAGTGTATAAAAAGAAAAAGAGAGAAGAGAATGAATCAGGGAGGGAAGAGAGAAAGAGTGAAGGAGGGGGGGTATTTCTTTACCAGAGCAGCAGAACAAAGAGGGCTTTGTGAGTGCAGCGCTGAGAGAATGAAGTAGAGCCAGGGCTTAGGGAGTGTTCAGCCACTGACTGCATTCCTGCTGAGTGATTTGAGCAACTCTTAATTTAATCTCCTCCAGAATTAACACACTGCTGTTTCTGGGACTCACTCTCTCTTCTTCTCTTCCTCAGGAACTCCTTCCCTCATGCTACAATTTCCTGTCTCATGCTTACTTTTCCACTCAGACACTGTACATTTCACTTATTCTCTTTAATATGCTGTCCTTTAATAAGTCTTCTGTATCAAGGGTCATTCCAGTCTGTTACGACTTACATTACTTTGTACTTTCAGGATTGACCATTAACCCAGGTTTTCACTTTCTAAAGGTAAACTACCATCTGAAAGTGGGAAATATTAAATATCCAATCTGTGAAGCATTTAACATGCCCAGCCTCTAAAACAGCTAAGCTAAATCAATTCCCTTCAATGGAATCACAATGGTTAGTGGATTCCTTTGCATGGTTTAAGTATTTCCACAATATCACGTGTAGTTGAACTTTGATGCAATGTTACACATAGATTCACACAATTGATCAAACTGTCCTGACCATGATAACCTTTAGGGGAACAGAGAACCTTACCATGTAAATGAGAGAATCTATGATAATAGATATGAGGGGTGAATGAGTATCTTCCAATCAGAGGGTCAGTGGTTCGGTCACTTGCCTCTGCACTCAACATGTTGAAGTGTCCAGGTTTAATAATCACAAAATGCTCCCGATGCCATGTCAACGGTATCTATCACAGAAAATTGAATGGTTTGCAGACAGGAGATATTGGTCACTATGTGACTGAGCTTCTCCCATCATATACTTTTCAAATAGCATGGATTCATTTTGAGAGAGCCCTACATAACCATAGCAACAAATCTTTAGCCGCTAGTTTGCCCCTCAAATAACATAACCATGTCCTTAAACAACATAGTTTAGTATTAGAATACATTCAATTTATTATAAATTTGTATATATATTTTCAATTCTATTTACATTTTAGAATTTCTAAAGACCATAACAACAGTCATGAAAATGAAAACAAAGAAAGAAATTAATATAGGAAAGGCAGGTTTTTGGTTTAAATAGTATGGTGGGAATTAGTACATGTCCACTAGAGCAATCCCATTGTTTTTTAGGCATATTCATTTTTTCTGTTCAATCTTCCAAGCATCTTTCCACATGAACATTTTTCGTTATGTGTTTTCTCCACATTGTCACTGTAAGAGTTTGAGGCTCTTTTCAACATCAGGTTTAAAATTAAATAAACTGTGAAACTGATATTTTCTCCCAAAGGAACATTGGCGATTTTGGCAGTTCAAATTCAAAACATTCAATAATATATTCCAGAACATTTCTCAAGGTGGAGAAACCATGAATCAATCCCACATTTCCACCACAAATTGTCTCTTCGATATCGTCCAACGTTTATCTGCCTCACAGATGGGGGTGCTGCAGCCCCCTCAGCACCCCCCCCTTCCCGCGTCCATTTGCGATGTCTGACTGTCTCGCAGACCCCACGCAGCAAGCAGGAAATGAACCCAGCTCACACTGTCCGCTCCTCGCAGCAGCGAGCCACGCAACGTCCCGCCAACACGGCACCCAGACCGCACGCAGCATTCTCATCTGTTTGTCATTACTGGTGTCACTTTCTGGTTGCAAACACCATTGTAACACATAATCACTGATGTTCCGCTGTAACGGTGGTGGACTCATCAGAACAGAGTGGGCGAGCTGACCAATCAGAACACAGTGGGCTCACAGGGAGGGGGGGATCAGGAGCTCCAACAAGCCGTCTAGGACAGAGAGTGAATGAATACACATACAGAGATGCTGTATGAGAAACCAATGTGAGTTTGGAACATTGCACAATTTAAATCTACTCTAGTAGACCTCAACAATGGAATTTTGATCAGTAGAAATGGTCATGAAATGGGACCTTAATATTTAATATTTAATATTTGATGGTCTTTCCTGGGGCCACTACCGCCCCCTTGTGGCAAGCCTCTGTAGACGCAGCCCAAACTTAATCTCATATTTATTCTTCCCAAGATAAGGCACACAGTCTATAGTTAACCATAATAAAATGACTAGTTGTTTGTGTCAGACAATCAATGTATGTCAAATGTACATTTGAGTATAAATTATCTTGTATTTAAAAATGCTATTTGCAGACCTTTTGTTATATTTGAACCCATCAACATTTAGTGATTTTACTTTTTTGATTAAAAGAAATAGCAGAATAGCAAATACATCAATGTACATCAACTATGCCAATATGATATAAAAGGGACATAATGTACACACCACACACACACACACACACACACACACACACACACACACACACACACACACACACACACACACACACACACACACACCGAGTTCAACAAGCATTACGGATACACATACAGTACGCACGCATACACACGCGCACACACACACACACACACACACACACACACACACACACACACACGCATACACACTATACAAGATAGGTTAAAAAACTCATAGCATACAGTGTGTTTTTTAAATATAAGTATTTAACAACTGGAAAACTATCATATCATCTTCTCTCACAAAAGGGACTCCCATGATGCAACAGGGCCATTCTCCATCTGGAACTAAACAGGAACTGAGATATATGGCCTGTTAAAGTTGGACAGTAAGATCACTTTTTCCATCGACATGCTCTGCCAGTTTAGCCACTCCAGGCCCATAAACTATCCTCCAGGCAGAAACAGAAGATGAATTCCCAGCATGCATCATCTTACTAAGGTGTACTTGTCATCAGTGTTGGGCAAGTTACTTCCAAAATGTAATACAGTACATATGACTTATTATTGTCTTTTTTAAGTAATAAGTTACAATATTACTGTCTCTGAAATGTAATGAGTTACACTACTTTTATATTACTTTTGAGTTATTTTACCAAAATAACTGCAACAAAAATGGCTAGGTATTTTAAATGCTAAAATGTAGTTTAGTGCAGCTCATTATACATCCAGTGAAGGGCGATGTGGTATAGCATAACAACTGTGTAGGCCCTTAAGGCTACTGACAACTTTTATTACACAGCTTAGTTGAATACTCGATTCTGATTGGTCAATTCAGAACATGTGAAACGTTGTTAAGACAGTGTAATAGTCCTTTAGGCTATATAGTTGACCGCAGGTCATGGAGAATAATGAGGTATCCGTAGCCCTTTGTATGATGCATCTTTATTGCTTGACAGGTCTACAGCCGTGACACACATCGATCACTCCTAGATGCGGGCTTGCATACACTCCTATCACTCCGCCGCCGCACCCCATCACTAACGTCCTGATGGTATATGTGCGCGGCACTATATACTACATCCTCCTTTCTTACAATGAAAGTTGCATATAACATTTGCTGTAGTAAACATTCTATAACGGTCTCAATATTAACATTGTTCACTTGTTAACATGCGAATATATATGAAATTATATTTTGTATGAACATTAACATGTCAATTTAGAATCAGTGTATATCACTCCAACATCCTCATATAAACAACACACCTTACTTTTCTCTTTTTTTAGCAAATAGAGTAAGGATTTTAACATATAAACTCTGTCTTAGCACAACCTTTAGCCTGAGCTAATTAGGAAATCTTTGTATCTCTCAGGTGGTCGAATAAGTCGGCCACATCTGGTTCTTCTTGTGCTCTGCGGTGATGACATTTCACATTCAACAGTCTCTGACGTGTCTGCATCTGGCATGCATAGTTGATTGTCTTCAGGTAAGTCAGGTTCTGGGTCCATTTGGGCGTCGTGTGGTGTTTTCCTCAGATGTCTCCTGTTGCGCCTGTAGTGCTGACCTGAAGATGTGACAACATCATAGGAGCGTGGCTCACCTCTCTGTGCAGTAACCAAAGCTGGACGCCAACCCTGTTCAGTTTCCATGTGAACAGTACTTCCTGGTTGCAGCTCAGGAAGCGGCCTCGTTCCTCTGTCATAATACTGCTGCTGCCTCCTCTGTAGATTCTCGAGAGTCGAGTGAACATCCTTAGGCACAGCAGGCTGAAGCATCACGATGGAGCTCGGTAAGGTGCTCCTTAGCACTCTCCCCATGAGCATGTGTGCGGGTGAGTATTGCATGCCTGTTACAGGTGTGTTTCTCAGGATGAGCAGGGCAAGATGAGGGTCTGTGTTCCTTAGTTGTGCTTTTTTAAGAACATGTGTAACAGTTTGTACGGTCCTTTCAGCCGGACCATGGACTGTGCATAGCCTGGGCTGGAAGGAGTGAGTGTTATGCCCCATGATTCTGCAAAGTTCCTCATTTCTTGACTCGGAATGGGACATGGTCACACACTATCTCTTTTGGTATTCCTATCCTGGAGAAGACTGATTTCATTTTCTTAATGACAGTATGTGATGTCTTGTCATTAATGTTAAGCACCTCAGGATATTTCGACAGGTAGTCGACCATCAATAGGAATGATTGTCCTTTTATTTCAAAGATGTCAGCCCCTATTTTGAGCCAAGGAAGCTCAGGAATGTCGTGTGAGATCAGAGGCTCCCTCTGGTTTCTGGAACTGCTGACATGTCCCACAATTCTCGACCATTTGTTCTATCTCTCTTGACATACCTGGCCACTACCAGTGCCTTCTGGCAAGTGCTTGTGTCCGCTGCATTCCTTGATGAGCCACATGTAATGTTTGCAGCATGTCACTTCTCATCGAGCTCGGGAGGATTATCGTGTCACCTGCAAACATGATCTCATCTATTCCTGACAGAGTATGTCTGATAGGCCAGTATTGAACCAGTTTAGTGTGTACTTGTTTTCTGTGTCGTGGCCAGCCCTGTCTGTGTGTTCCCTGCTGTAGTATTTCATCATTAGCTGTTCCACTTTTGAGCTTTTGCAGCATCTCAGTGCTCAAAGCATCTGTTGGCTCCAGAGCATAGACCACTTTCTCATCTGTGATGTCATCAACTGTTGAGTGTTCATCATGTGTGACAGCTCGTGAGAGTGTGTCTGCAACCAGTAGGTCTTTACCTGGTGTGTAGATGACATTCAAGTCATATCGCTGCAGCTGGAGGAGCATCCGTTGGAGTCTGGAAGGAGCTGCTCCAAGAGGTTTGTGGTCTGACTGCACGTCCACTTTCAATCCGTACACGTACTGATGGAACCTCTTAACAGAGAAGACAATTGCTAACAGTTCCTTTTCTATTTGAGCATAGTTCTTTTCTGTTTGTGTTGGTGCTCTTGATGCATAGGCAAGATGGCCCTCGTGCATTAGACATGCTCCCAAACCATCTGTGGATGCATCTGCCTGGATGATGAGCTGTTTCTTTGGGTCATAGTAACTGAGTACAGGAGCTGTAGTGAGAGCATCTTTCAGTTGTTTGACTGCTTCATCGTGTTCGTGCTGCCACAGCCACACACTGTCTTTTCTCAACAACCGTCTCAGTGGTGCTGATATGGTGGCCTCACCTGGGATGTACTGAGCTAGGTATTTCACCGTGCCCAGCAATCGCTGTAGTCCTGTTTGGTCAGTTGGTGTTGGCATGCCTGTGATAGCCTTGATCTTAGCGTTGTCTGCTTTAACGCCCTCTGAAGTGGCAGTATGGCCCGTGTAGCTGACACTGCTCACCTTGTACTGTATCTTGTCTTGGTTGAACTTCACATTAGCCTCCTTTGCTCTGGCTATCACTTTCTGTAATATCTCATCGTGTTCTTTCTCTGACGATGCAGCAATTATCATGTCGTCTGCAATGATGTGGATCCCTTGGATATCTCCAAATGTCTCACAGTTGCGTTGCTGGAAAACCTCACTTGCTGACTTGATCCCAAATGGAAGACGTTTAAAGCGGTATCTCCCCCATGGTGTGTTAAATG
Organism: Pseudochaenichthys georgianus; assembly: GCF_902827115.2. Taxonomy (NCBI): domain Eukaryota; kingdom Metazoa; phylum Chordata; class Actinopteri; order Perciformes; family Channichthyidae; genus Pseudochaenichthys; species Pseudochaenichthys georgianus. Next base: position 6,167,831 of record NC_047526.1, read on the forward strand.
TGCACAGTAGGGAGGACTCTTTATCTAGCTTTATTTGCCAATATCCATCTTTTTCATCCAGCACTGTGAAAGGTTTCTTACCAGCTAGTTTGCACAGAACTTCAGTCTCTCAGTCTGTCCATTACTGCCAGTGGTATCTTCCTACAGCCATGTATGACAGGCGTGGCCTTGGGGTCGGTGTGGATGTGATATTCTCCAGCAAACTCACCTAAACCCTGAAAGACAGTTGGGTGCTGAGCTATGAGCTCCTCTTTTGTTGTGGGATGTTTCACTTCTATCGAGTCAATGTCCACTCTTTTCACCAGGCGCAGTTCTTCACATGCCTCGTTTCCTAATAAGGGGATTGATGAGTGCCTGGAAACATAAAATGTCAGAGTTGCCTGTGTTTTGGGAGTGGAGCATTTGAGTGTTACCACCCCTTCCGGCTTCAATCTCCTCCCTCCATACACCACCAGCACTGTCTTTGTAGGCTGCAGTTTGAGGTGTGTTCTTCTTTCACGTCTGGCTTTTCGGGTCATCGCTGTGAATACTTTCAGTGGCAGGACGTTGGCCTCTGCTCCTGTGTCCAACTTAAACTTCACACACATGCAGTCAACATTTACATTAGAATGCCACGACTTGTCAGCTTTAGACTTTAGCTGATCAATGTTCACTGTCCCAACATATAGGGTGTCTATTTCCGGAGAAACATCATGTACTGTCTTGTGATGTTGGGCTTTAGCTGACCTACACATTGTTGCATAGTGATTCTGTTTTCCACAATGATGGCAGGAGACTGCGTATGCTGGACACTGTCTTGGCCGGTGTGATTTACCACATTGTGTGCATGTTTCATGCCTTTGTCCCATGTCTTGTGTACGTTGTACAGGCAGTGTGCGTGTCTTTTGTCCTTGTCGGCTGTTCTTGTGCACTGCAAGTACAGACATCTCCTGGGCTGCTGCATTCATAGCTAGCATTTGAACTGTGGCCGTCTCAGCAGCTCTGCAGGTGTCTATGGCCCTTTCTATTGTGGGATTAGGTTCTCTTAAAAGTCTCTCTTTCAGTCTCTGGTCATTCATACTAAACACAATCTTGTCTCTGATCATGTCATTTTCTGTGGTATGAAATTCACAATCCTTGCTCTTTTGCTTGAGCTCTGTCACATATTTCTCAATCGTGGTGTTAGCTGACATAGGATGTGCCCAAAACTGATGTCTCTCAAACACTGTGTTCTTCTTAGGCAGACAATAGGCTCTGAATGCTGCTAGAATATCCTTAACAGTCTGTTCATCTTCTTCTTCACCTTCATCTTCACCATGTGCGATGTCTAGCGTGTTGTAAACTTCAAGAGCCTCCTCTCCTAGTGCATGCAGCAGTATGGCCACTTTAATCTTCCTGTCCTTACCGTCTGCACCACTCGCGGTCATGTAGATTTGGAAGCGTTGTTCCCATCGTCGCCAGTTTTCTCCCAAGTTGCCACTGAGTACCAGTGGAGATGGTAATTCGAATCGATCCATCTCTCTTTTTTCTTTCTTCCAAAAAAAATTGCGACTCCCGCTCTCTGGGGACCGCACCTGTTAGCTTTAGGCTAACAAAACTTTCATCTGTTTAGCTCCGGCAAAGTGACGAACTGGACCGACTTCTGACACCATGTAATAGTCCTTTAGGCTATATAGTTGACCGCAGGTCATGGAGAATAATGAGGTATCCGTAGCCCTTTGTATGATGCATCTTTATTGCTTGACAGGTCTACAGCCGTGACACACATCGATCACTCCTAGATGCGGGCTTGCATACACCCCTATCACTCCGCCGCCGCACCCCATCACTAACGTCCTGATGGTATATGTGCGCGGCACTATATACTACAGACAGTAGTACATACCACTGTCAAGGACTATAATGAAGGTTGCTAAGGAGGATGTTTCGGGCGACGTAAACTGCTGCTCCGGGGGAGAGGGCGGCGAGTCAGCGACGGCGGGTAACGTAACGTCCCCATCCGACCCGTTGCTACGGTCTGCAGTAGATGCAGTGGTGCTGGCGTTTAGTGATGGTTGCTTTAACCATTTTCGTATAAATGATGATCCACAGATGTGTGTCACTGCTGTGGAAGCACTTTGGAAATGATGCACGCGCAGCGGAGCAGGTCACGGTGTCGGAATGTCTCGCGATGTTGGTAAATTCTTAAAAAACAAAACACCATTTAATTTCGGGTTAAAATGTGTTGTAACTTGTAACTGCGTTACTTACTGAGCATTGTAACGGATAGTATTTACCCACATTTCATTAGTAATGCGTTCATTACTGTAACTCTTACTTTTGTAACGCGTTACACCCAACAATGATTGTCATACTCTCTTTGCTCTAGTCCGCTTTTTCACCTGCTGCCCATCTCCTCTCTGTGCTCTCTAATTTCTATTTTCTCATAAACATTTCATTAATCAGTTACAGGCACACATGTTTATGTCATCTTGGTATTCTGTCTATCATGTTGCAACATTGTGTCTGGGGAATTTCAGTAATTTAGAGTAGAGTAGAGTAGGGTAGAGTCAGCTTCCAGCTAACGTGCTCCAAGGACTAAATAGCTTTGCAGCAGGTGATTCAATCTGAGCAGAACATCATTGATACCAATTGACCGTGTGTCAGTGATATTGATGAAAACATTTCCCTGTGAATGACCAAAAGAATATTTAAAATAAATAGGAATAAGTACCAACACTCTACAGAGCAGCGTCTTTACTTATCGTCCACAATCCACCATAAAAAGTTGTTTTATTTTGGTTGTTTTTATTACTTAGAATAAAGGAACAATTTAACGCCTCCATCTACGGAGGATAGGAGCCCAACATAAAAGTCAGAAAGGATGTTTTTCCCCCGGGACCCAAACCAAGATCCTACAAGACAGAGCATTAACTCACAACACACGGTACACGGTCTACTGGGTACAGAATCAGGGCAAGGTTGGAAGAAGAAGGTAGAAGAGGTGCTGGGAAAGTGAAGTGACTGCGACAAATTGGAAAGTCTGAGGCCATCTGGTGGAGTGGTATAGAAAGCCCCATTTCCCAATGTGATATGTGTCTGGAGGAAGGGTCAGTGAGACAGAATGTGGCTAGTTGTGATCTCAATCTCATCCTGGAGCTGGACCTACTGAGATCATTGGATCATGGGATGGTCAGGCCCAAGGTCTGCCCTCTGATCACCAACTATGTTGCCCTCTGGGTCGGCAGGGCTGTGAGAGCTGCTTGCTACAACCATTACATGTAAAAGATACTGGAAAAGCTCTATTACTGAGCACTCAACCTAAGAACAAGCTGCCATGATGTTGCCACATCTTATTGCAAAGACTAGAGCACTTAGTTGGCATACAGGGAACTGCTTTAGGCTGGTTTAGGTCCTATCTATCTGAACACTCTCAGTTTGTACCAGGGTTTCCGTTAGCCGGTAATTACCGGTTTTTAGCTGGTCAAATTTATTAAAAACCGGTAAATTCAAAACCTGCCGGTCAAAATGTCTGGTAATAATTAGGGAGGCTCCGATCGATCGGCCGCCGGTCATTATCGGCCGACATTCACTCTTAATAGTTTGATCGGTGCTCTCTATAAAGGCCGATCAGGAGAGCTGGATCTGATCGATATGGACATAAACGCGAGTGAAGTGTAACCGGACGCGAGAGAGAGATCAGATCAGCTGCTGAGTCTGACCGAGACACGCAGCTCTGCAGGATCACCTGAAGCCCCGCCCTCTGTTTAGCGAGCTGCAGAAGCTGCATGATAAACTGACGGGCTGTCAGGAGAGAGAGGGAGGGAGAGGGAGAGAGAGGGAGGGAGAGGGGAAAGAGAGGATCCGTTTCTCCCGTGTTATTATTCAAATGTAATGTAAACTTTTGAATAATGTACGTTATCTACTACAAGTAGTTTGTTTGAATGCAATAATTATGTTGTTTGTTGTTTGTGGAATCATTTATTGAAAAATGAATCTGAATTTTTCGATCTGTTACGATTATAAACTGAAGCAATATAAAAATGAGCCCCGTGAACTGAGCTTTAAACTGAAGCATATCTGCTCATAGTCCGGTAATTACCTGCTAACGGAAACTCTCCTACACAACTCTTATTATTATTGAAATATGACCGGTAAGTTTCAAATGTGTCCGGTAAAATAAATTCTGCCAGGACATTTGACCGGCGAGAAAAAATCCTAGCGGAAACCCTGGTTTGTACGTGTCAACGATGAATCTTCCATGCAAACCAAAGTTAGCCATGGAGTGCCACAGGGCTCAGTGCTTGGACCTATTTTGTTCACATTATACTGTATATGCTTCCGTTAGGCAATATTATAAGGAATCACTCTGTTCATTTTCATTGTTATGCGGATGATACTCAACTATATCTATCAATGAAGCGTGATGAAACCAATCATCTAAATAAAATTCAAGACTGCCTCAAGGACTTAAAAACGTGAATGACCTTAAACTTTTTGATGTTAAACACGACCAAAACTGAAGTTATTGTACTTGGCCCGAAGAATCTACGAAACAAATTATCTAAAGATATACTAATTATGGATGGCATTACTTTGGCCTCCAGTGAGACTGTAAGGAATCTTGGTGTTATATTTGATCAGGATTTATCCTTTAACGCCCACATAAAATCAATTTCAAGGACCGCCTACTTCCATCTACGTAACATTGCAAAAATCAGGCATATCTTGCCTCAAAACGATGCAGAGAAACTAGTCCATGCATTTGTTACTTCAAGGCTGGATTATTGTAACTCTTTATTATCAGGGTGTACCAAGAAGTCAGTCAAGTCGCTTCAGCTGATTCAAAATGCTGCAGCTCGTGTACAACCAGAGTTCTAACCTGTTCTGGCTGCATTATACTGGCTCCCTATAGAGCACAGGATAGAATTTAAAATCTTCTCGCCTACAAAGCCCTTAATGGGCAGGCGCCATCTTACCTTAAAGAACTCATTATACCCTACTGTACAATGGGAGCCAGAGCTTTTTCTTATCAAGCTCCACATTTGTGGAATCAGCTTCCAGTTTGTGTTCGGGCGGCAGACACCCTATCCGTTTTTAAGAGTGCGCTTAAGACCTTCCTTTTTGATAAAGCTTATAGTTAGGGCTGATTAGATTCAGCCCCTAGTTTTGCTGATATAGGCTTAGTTTGTCGGGGGACATCTTACTTCTTCCTTCTCTCTGTCTATACCTGTGTACACTCATGTTCCGATTAACCCAGCTTCCCCAAATGTCTTTCTTTTTGGTGTCTATATACGCCGGGATCCGGAGTCATGGATGATCCTGTTGCTGTGGTCCTGAGTCCTGGATCGCGAGCCCTGGACCTTGAGTCGTGGCTGTGCCTGTTGCTGTGGTCCTGGATCATCGGTCCTGGATGGATATCCTCGTGGATTCATCTTCCTATTATACACACATGCATTTCCAAACATTTGGGCTACCTATGTTGCAAATGTATTATCTTTTCAATTTACAAACGGCATCTATTGCACGTCTGTCCGTCCTGGGAGAGGGATCCCTCCTCTGTTGCTCTCCCTGAGGTTTCTCCCATGTTCCCCTTTAAACTGTGGGTTTTCTCCGGAAGTTTTTCCTTGTACGATATGAGGGTCTAAGGACAGAGGGTCTAAGGACAGAGGGTCTAAGGACAGAGGGTGTCGTATTGTCATACTGATATTCTGTACACACTGTGAAGTCCACTGAGACAACTGTAACATTTGTGATATTGGGCTATAAATAAACATTGATTGATTGATTGATTGATTGAGGTGTTTGAGTTGACACCAAGAGCACTGTGGAGCCTAATGCACTCAGCCTCCATGACCAGGCCCAAGGTCCTGTCCTGAAGACTGGTGTGTGTGTGTGTGTGTGTGTGTGTGTGTGTGTGTGTGTGTGTGTGTGTGTGTGTGTGTGTGTGTGTGTGTGTGTGTGTGTGTGTGTGTGTGTGTGTGTGTGGTGTGTGTGTGTGTGGTGTGTGTGTGTGTGTGTGTGTGTGTGTGTGTGTGTGTGTGTGTGTGTGTGTGTGTGTGTGTGTGTGTGTGTGTGTGTGTGTGTGTGTGTGTGTGTGTGTGTGTGTGTGTTGTTTGTTGAACTCTCTGATCCGGGTCAGAGTGGAGTCGACACCATTTGACGGAGCTGAGACCAGAAGACGCTGCCATGAATCAGCAGATCGGAGGATAGGGCTTAAATGTCTCCTATTGCATAGTGAATTTTGCATGATAGGTAAGACCTTTAAAGGGAACTCAAGTATGGATGCTCTATTAGCCTAATGGATAGTAAGACATCTGGGAGATACAGGTGATTTTTGTACTGGAGAGACAGCCCATTTTGGCTTCATGCGCCACAAAAAACTCAGTTTCCAAAACGGCATCCTGTTCTCTTCATACATCGAGGGTCACACCTCCACCAGAGCAGAGCCATGGGTGACAGAATAATGGGTTCTGGGACACAGATGCTGGGAGGTCTGGCTCTTGAAGCAGGCGGCTGGACCTCTCCGTGTCTTGGCAGGCCACACATCTTGAGAAATGCACAAATTGTTTGTTTAAGGATAACAACCCACTCATTCAGGATGTGGTCTGCTGCACATCCAGCCTGGAAGCTGATGCTCCTTCAGAAATGTTTTAATTCCTGCAGTATACAAAACCACTGCAGCAGATATACTGTGTCTGAAATAACAGAGGACAACATTAGCGTGCACACATGCATGTTTGTGTGTATTTAACTAGACAAACTGAACCAAACAAAATGAGCAACAGCTGATTTGTCCCTAGTGTAAACAACTGAAAGCTGGTGTTCATCATTGCATAACCATTAGAATACATGAGTTAGGGGGAGAGATTGAAAATGGGATTGTATGCTAAAAAGACTGACTTTGAAACATATTTAATTGATTTTATGTAACTCATTCCAATTACTTGTGAAGCTCTTCGTGAAGGAATCTCTCATTGGCCAGTAATAACAGGAGGATTACAGCAAGCAAAACCTGTTTCAATGTTCATATGGACCCCTAAATATTAAGTCTAGCTTTTAAAAATGTGACCTTATTGTATAATATCTAACAAATCTTCCACCACAGTAAATAAAAAAACCATATGACAATAATAATTACTGATTTTCCCAAAGGGTTTCAGCATGAATGACAAATGAAAAGAAACAAAGCATCAAGAAATGAAGATACTACTAAACAATATGTTGACACCCTCTCCTTTTCAAGCTCAAATGTCAGTTTTGTTGTCACTTATTTCAGAAGGCATCAGAACATGAAAGATAATTAACCCGTCAGATTATGTTGCATTTACAAATGCTGTGTAAAGCAACTCCATTACATTTATTTCTTTAGACTCTCTGTATCTTGTAAAGAAAATGTTCTTCAAAATCCAAAGCTGGAAGGCAGGCTTTCTGAAATGTGTAGTCATAAAGCCCAAGAGATCAAATTTCACATTACTCTGACATCATTAGTTATTTTTCATGAATTGACAAAGCTTAAGACTATATTCAACTGTTGAGTGATACCAACAATGAGTAGTAAACTGAGCTTCATCTATTCAATCTGCTGATAATTAGACACAGTCACATAAAATCATTCAGGCACAATGATACAGGCTGGAGTTGTTCAGTTGTCAGAGATTTTGCCACGCACAATTGTATGTATCAATATTTTATCTTTGGCATGGTTGTATTAGATCATTTTGAAAAAGGTTGCAAATCAATGAGCAGGAAAAATATAAAGTGCCAATGTTTGTTAGTATTTAATTTGCTGGATATATTTTTGGGTATCCTTAAAGGAGACATATTCGGCTCATTTTCAGGATCATATTTGTATTTTAGCCTTCTAATACAACATGTTGACACACTATATTTGTATCACACTGTGTGTCTCATTACACTTGTAATCCTTCTTTTTCTAAAACAGTCTCTTCATGTCCCGCTCCCGAAAAAGACCTGCTATGATTGGCTATTCAGAGTCAGAATCAGAATACCTTTATTAGTCCCACAGAGGGGAAATGTACATTGTTACAGCAGAATAAGAGCCAAAGACAGCTTAATGTTACGTAGAAGCATGCATAAAAAAGTATTAAAGTTAAAAAAAAGTTATAATAACAAATTAAACTAAATTAAAAGTTACACAATTTACAAAATACACATCCTGTAACAGTTATTAGGATTTAGCAGCCAGGTATATATTGCACAGTTATTAACGGCATATATATATATATATATATATATATATATTGCACATATTGCACATATTTGGTTGGTATTTTAACAGCAAGGGGTGTTATAGTCTGTGTTGTTATATGACAAACCTTTGCAAAGGTAGTCCTCAAACCACTGGTGAAGATATTCATAAGGGTGGTATATTCTAATCAGCCTGTATGTGATATAAAAAAGAAGGAGGAAGAAATATCTGCACACAATACACATAACGACCCAGGGTCGTAACATGGACCCACAGAAAGTTGTTATCAGAAACAATGCCTGACGAGTTTTGGACGTAATATGGTCGGTGTTTACATTAGCAAGCCTGGCTAACACTCAGAGCTAACCTGTACTGTAGAGCAGTGCTTCTAAAAGTGTGGTCCGCGGACCACTGGTGGTCCGTGAGCGCCCCCTAGTGGTCCGTGAGTATATTGGTAAAATTTCACATTTTAAATTAATTAATTAATTTAAGTTTTCCGCACTCTCGCGGGAATATCTCCGCAATGGAGCGAGCTTAAGTTTCACTTTCGATTGCATGATATAGCCCAGATAACACCTTCATCACACATGTTGCCACTTGTTTGTACCATTTTCAGGCGATTTGTAAAAAAACGATGTGTTTTTGGATATTTGTGGAGTTAGGTGGTCCGCGAGTGTTTTTTTATTGGTTAAGTGGTCCTTGGTATGAAAAAGTTTGAGAAACACTGCTGTAGAGCAGTGTTTTTCAAAGTGTGGTCCGCGGACCACTGGTGGTCCGTGAGTGCCCCCTAGTGGTCCGTGAGTATATTGGTAACATTTAAGTTTTCCGCACTCTCGCAGGAATATCTCCGCAATGGAGCGAGCTTAAGTTTCACTTTTGATTGCATGATGTAGCCCAGTGCAACACCTTCGTCACACATGTTGCAACCTGTTTGTACCATGTTCAGGCGATTTGTAATCTGTTCTATAAAAACCATGTGTTTTTTTATATTTGTGGAGTTAGGTGGTCCTTGGTATGAAAAAGTTTGAGAAACACTGCTGTAGAGCACATGAGTAGTATTAAGACCACACTATTGTGTCCAAATTAGATTAAGTGTCCCGCCTCCAAATCCCTCTGATGTGGCACCCGTCAATCGGACATCTGACCTTTGACCCTCTGATCTTTTATGACTTGTATGTTTATTGTTTTATTGCCCCTCATAAAGGATGTTGCACAATAGGGGGTGATAAGACTTTTTTTAACCCTTTGATGTGAAACCTGTTCGAGTGTCCTTAGTAGGTCATTATTTGTCAATGATAAAACCAGATATAGTTAATGATGATAGTATGACTTGTTTTCGGTTACCTGTTGTGGTTGTAATGCCCTATAAGGTAATGTTCTTTAATAGTGGGTTAATATTACTTATTGACTCTTTTTACTTATTGACTCTAAGGAATAGGGTTTCTTTATAGGCAGTTTGTGATTTTTAGGGCTGGTTCAGTGAGACAATGCAGTGTTTGATCATTTCAAGTTTCAAGGCTTTTATTGTCATCTGTACATTAGCTACAGTGTAGATATGGCAATGAAAAACATAGGTCACAGGCTCCTCCAACAGTGCAACATATATATATATATATATATATATATTTCCATCAATAGAATGTTTTGATATGACAGATTTGTGCGTAATTCTCTCACAAAGGAACTGTAAGATACACGTTTATGTATATAAAAAGTTCAAACTAGAAAAATGAAATACTTTGTCTAAATAGATGTTATTTAAGAATGTGACTCTTGTTGGCAGTTTTTGATTTAAGTAAGACAATCCAGTTAAACAATGTAGTTTGTAGAGGACTTTACTGATACTTTTTTCCGCTACCAAGATACTTTTAGATGCAGTTTATACAACTTTACAACTGGTAGAATGTCAATCACTTTGTAACACATTTCTCAAAGACTTTGACTGTAAAAGGCAAGTTTGTGATTTTAACACTTATTTACTGACACTAGGCAGATTTGGGGTTTTTTTCTCTCGCCAAGATACTTTTAGATACACTTTGAGGTATGCACAACCTTAAAACTAGAAAATGAAGTACATTGTCTGAATAGATGTTCTTAAAGACTGTTTCTCTAAAAGGCAAGTTTGTGATTTTAACACTTTTTTACTGACCCTCTGCAGATTTGTGTGTAATTCTCTCACAGAGGAACTGTAAGATATACTTTTATGTATGCAAAACCTTAAAAACTAGAAAATAAAATACTTTGTCTGAATAGATTTTCTTTAAAGGCATTTTGATTTTAACGCTATTTCAGTGGAACAATCCAGTGTTAACATCAATGCTTTTTTCTCTTTTCTTGTGTTACTAAGATACTTTTAGATACACTTTGACGTATGCAACACTTAACAACTGGTAGAATATGAAGTACCTTGTAAGGAATTGGGTTTCTTTTAATGGCCGTTTTTTCATTTTAACATTTGTTCAGTTAAACAATGTAGGTTTTTTTCTGATAACCTTACATATTTTAGTTATTTTCACCAAGATACTTTTTTGATACACTTTTGTGTAGTAACATTTTACAACTGGTAGATTGTCAATTACTTTGTAACACATGTATTTTCTTAAAGACTGTGACTCTAAAAGGCAAGTTTTGTGATTTTAACACTTTCTTTTACTGACACTAGGCAGATTTAGCTTTTTTTTCTCTCGTTGTCTTTCTCTTACTTTTGGATACAGTTTTATGTATGACAACTTTACAACTGGAAGAAAGTTAAGTACTTTTTCTGAACAGATTTTCTTTAAGAATGTGACTTTGAAAGGGAAGTTTTTGTGATTTTAACACTGTTTCGGTGAAACAACGCAGTTTTCTGGATATAACTTAAGGCTGCTTTGGATAAAAAATATTTTTGTGTTGCATTGTTTATTGACCTAGCCAAATAATTTGACACTGTAGATCACCACATTCTGTCTAATGTTATGTTGGTGTCTCGTTTTGGTCATAAGGCCATTTGCTGGTTTCAGAGTTATCTAACCGACCGTACTCAATGCGTCAGATTGGGTAGTACTGTCTCTGACCCTGTCACCTTGGAGAAGGGAGTTCCACAGGGCTCTATTTTTGGGCCCTTGCTCTTTTTATTATATGTAAACAATATTTTTAATCAGATGCCATTTTCTACCTATCATATGTATGCTGATGACACTATTGTATATTCATGTGCTCCTTCTCTGGATATGGCCGTTTTCCAATTTAAAATCTGATTTTATCACGCTGCAGCATGCACTTCTTGATTCCAAACTGCTATTGAATGGTAAGAAAACCAAAGTAATGCTTTTTGCTCCCAAGTCAGCGTCCTCTTGCCTCTCCAATGACACCCTTGATGGCGTCTCTGTTGAGTTTGTCGATATCTACAAATATCTGGGCTTTTGGTTGGACAGAAATCTGAACGTTAAACACTGAACATTGAAGTTCTAACTAAGACATTGAAATTCACTCTTGGCTTCCTTTACAGACTTAAACGTTGTTTGTCAACTTCTTCCCGTAAAAGGTTGGCCTCTGGCTTATTCCTGTCCCAGCTGGACTACGGTGATACCATTTATAGATTTGCCTGTCCCACTGTTTTGGCCAAACTTGACCCACTCTCCCATGCTGCACTGCGTTATATATCAAATGCACCCTATAGGACTCATCATTGCACACTGTACAGCCTAACTGGAGGGTCCTCACTTACTATGCGTAGGATGCAGCATTGGTTTTTATTAATGTATAAAGCCATTTTAGGTAAGCTTCCACTGTACATATGAGCCAGATCTGCTCCAGTTTGTGACTCTTACAACCTCAGATCCAGAACCTGGATACGGGTCCAGGTTCCTGCTGTGCGGACTGAGGCTGGGAAAAGGAGTCTTTTTTATTATGGTCCTTGGTCTTGGAATGACCTTCAACCACGCCTCAAACTGATGGCACTTGTCCCAATAGCCTGTTTTAAATTGAAATTGTCTGAGGTCCTTACCACTAGCTGCTCTTGCAGAAATAAGTAGTGTACCGTTCTTACTGTGACTGCTTTTCATTTTTTTTGTTTACTTAGTTGTGTTTTCTGTATTTTATATGTCTGTGTTATGTGTAAGAATGTGTAACGTTGCTGCCTTCTTGGCCAGGTTAGCATTGTAAATGAGATTTTGCCTCAATGTTTTCACCTGGTTAAATAAAGGTTCAATACAATTTGCAAATATACATCTTTAGATCAAGGGAAATGGAAACAGACCCTGAACCCGTGTGGACAACATGACCATAATTACAGTAGTTTGAATAAACTAAAGTGGTTACATATGCGAGACAACAGAAGAAAAAAGAACAAATAATACAATAAATAGAAAAAAATAACAATCAGTTCCTCAGCTGCTGAGAAGTCACATGTGTGATCTCAGCCTTTGAAACAAAAACACGTAAACTAACTAGCTTACATCCAAAACAAGACACGTTTACTGTGAGGCTTCACACTAAATATTGGTCTATGGTGCCATCTGCAGGACACAGTGTACACACAACCATCCCTTTACACATATACACAAATCTTATTCAATAATATTAATTTACTCTCAATGATACTTTTTATTTGAATGTTTTCTTCAAATAACGCATTGTTATAACAATTATTCGAACATGTTGAGTTTTATTTACATTGTTTCTAAGAGGCATTGCCCATCAATTCACATTAATGTTTAGATAAATATTCATTTTAATGAGACTTCAAAGTATTGCAAGTTTGCAAAAGTATAGCTGCTTTTCTGGTAATGTATTTCATGGAAATATTTTCATTGATTAAAATTGTAGTTTTCATTTATTTAAGTTATCTAAAACTAAAAAGGATATTACACCAGCAACATTCGGAGCAGCTCAGTTTAATGTGTCTTCCGACTTCCGACATCCTTCCATAAAGTAGCCTACCCGAAATGAGACATCCAAACTTTCCACAACTTTACTTTAATCTAATACGACTAGTTTCTATGGGTTTCAAACTGATATGAGTCTGACCTGAGGAAAAATGTACAAAAATATCCAAGTTTTGTTAGATTTGATCTGATTCACGATGAAACTCTGATTAAAATGCATGCTATAAACGTTAGCTGACGGTCCTACATCATAAACAGTTTTGGGGAAGGAGTCTGCTGTGGTTTATTTTAGCTTTCTACTTATGTTCATTCGTATGTTATGTTCTGGATGGCTGAGCCGCCCTACAAGCAAACACAATGGTGAAGGTTTCCGCTAGGACATTTTTTCTCGCCGGTCAAATGTCCGAACATCATTTATTTTACCGGACAAATTTGAAACTTACCGGTCATGTTTCAATAATAATAATAAGAATTGTGTGGCAGAGTTTCTGTTAGCAGGTAATTACTGGACTAATTGAAAAATTCAGATTCATTTTTCAATAAATAATTCCACAAACAACAAACAACATAATTATTACATTCAAAGAAACTACTAGTAGATGAAGTACATTATTCAAAAGTTTAAATTAACTTTGAATAATAAAACGGGAGAAACGGATGGTCTCTTTTCCTCTCTCCCTCCCTCTCTCTCCTAACACAAACACTCGCCCGCCCCCTTACTGTGTATCACTCACTGATTGGACGATTAGCATGCACTGATCTGATGCTTCTTGACATGAGAGCAGTTTCCCAGCGGAGTGAAGAAAATACATGAACCTCACGGGAGTCACTCCTCAGTAACTGAGTAAACTGAGGCTCAGTTTATACCGTGTTTTGTTTCAATTAAAGTATCATTTAGTTACAAATATGTGATATATCTGAACAACAAAGTGGTCGAAAATCATTTTATTCATTTTTTGGAAAATTATCGCTTTTTTCGTTTTACATTTTCATTTATTGTCATTTCCATTCAGTCAGTCACTAAGTGCTATTTAAAATGTTAATGTGCTACATATCCACACAAACAAACAAAGTGTGCAGTCCAATGAATGTTAATCTAACTGGGTTTTGATAGATAACATATCTCTCTTTCTTCTCTCAATTATTTTATTTCTATCGTGCACTCTAATCAATATTAATCAAACTATTGTTCGTTTATACATTTTAAGAATGGCGTTTATCGTTTTTGAGAATGAGTTCTTATTTGATTTTACAAACGGACGTCGCTTCACGTGACGCTCCGGAGGAAAGGACGTCTCATTGCTCTTAAAACTAATTTCCCTGGCCGTTTCTCAATCGCGAGGATGCTTGCTTGCACATGTCTTCGGAGTCACTTGCTTCAGAAGCTAAGCAAGAATCCTTCCTGGTATTCGTAAAACGAAGAGTGGAACAGGCTAGCAAGTGTGCAGGTGTGCGTCATATGAGAGGCCCCGCCTTACATTTTCCGCCACAGATTTGGGGAAATTGGTCCGTGCGCAAAGCATTGTGGGGATTTGAAGGACGCGAAGTCTACCCATGTGCAGCCTCGAAATTACCCCCAAACTACTTGTGGAAACTGTAGTTTGGGGGCCTCGGTGGAATTCCAAGTATATGCTCGAGATTGGAACAGTCCTTCGGCGGCACTTGATGACGTAGCATCCTTGAAATATTGGCTTGGAAGCCAGTTTCCTCGAGATTGAGAAACGGCCCCTGCTTCTCGTGGTTTCCTTGCGTCTCTCCATGCTTCCCTGGTGGGAGGGACTAGTCGCAGGGAAACGACGCAAGTGAGGGACGCAAGGAATCCATTTAACCGAAGTGAAACGCAGCCATGGAAACATGACTGTGTCCCCCCTGGTGTATTAGTTAAAACACTTCCACAGTTCAGAGCTTACACATGCATGTTTCTGAAGTAACAATTATACAGTAACATTTGATAAAACAGATTTGAATTGAAACGGCATGTGTCACAGTTGTTTTATATGCTGTTGTTAAAGCAATTACTTTCATTCAGACTTGTTCTCTTTTATTCCTTTGTTCACAGTTCTTACAGGAATTCAAGGTAATACAGGGTGTGTTATTCACATTTAAATAATATTTTTGGGGGAAAGTATCGCTTTAACATAAGGAGACTCTTCATTTGTTGAAATTGTGGTAACAGACATACAGGTAAAATGGAGATTTATAAAGTGCCTCTTGTAGTCTGACATACATAGATTTATTTTTATCATAGGGGCATCAAACTTGCTCTGTTCACTCAAATAATGTCCATTTTAAGACAGACTGTCCCTGATCATCACTGCACATTTCTACTAAAACCCATAAAAGGAACAACACAGGGAACATGGAGAAAATGTGTCCTAATCTATCAGATTTTTGGCTTGAATGTGTTACTTTGTATTGATAAATGTATTATTTACAGATTGAACCTTGTCTTGTTTGGTTGTTCCAAAGCTTCTCTTATACTGCCACATATTTTATGTTTGATTTGTTATGAGTAACAAAGACAAACATTCTCAGGGACTGGACAGCTACCAGCACAGGTTTCTCCACATGGGGAACTCGCCGCAGGGATACAGAGTGAGAGGCTTTAAACTAAATAGTTTTCTTTTATTTGTTTTATTTTAAGAGTAGGCCTACCCAGGGCCCACTTAGTATACAGTTAGCTCTCCCATTAGGCGCTTTCACACCGCAGTACTTTTCCCAGTTCCGATATAGTTCCGAAATTTTGCGTTCACACCAAAAAGAGCCGGAACTAAAATGAGTTCATCAGAACCTTTTTACCCCCTTTTCCGTCCGTGCTAGAGAGCAGGGACTTTTGTGGGAGAAAAAGGTTCCTATGTCTGATTGGCTGGGCGGATTGCAAACCACGCCCCGTAAAACTCCCAAAAAGTTTTGTGAAGCCGCCATTTTATTATCCTCGCATTAGCATTATTAGCATTAGCATTAGCCCTGCGCAAAAACGCAGAGAGACTAATTTATGGCAACACAAAATAAAACATGGGAGCGGTGGAGATGAGGAGGTGTCGGCATTCTGGCGATTTACTCGGAAGGCTTCAGTAGAAGCTGCTGGGAGTCCCAGCAGCCTGGGGGACTCCGGGAGGCAGTATACGCCGTGAAGTGGTTTGCGGCCTGCCAGTAAACCCAAAGCAGAGGAAGAAGAAGTGGCGTCAGCGGCTTCATTTGCCTAATCCTCCTCCGGGATTTATTCCGGTGTGAACGCGATCCGTACTTAGTTCATGAGAACTAAACAGTTCTCATGAACTAAGTTCTCATGAACCTTTGTGGGAAAAGTACTGCGGTGTGAAAGCGCCTAAGGCTTAGTTTAGGTCCCTGCTGTGTGATAGCGTTTTTGTATTCTTAGTGATTTGTTTAAAGACACAAACACTCATTGTATTCCTGAATAGTCCAGTACTTTTGTGGATGTTATATTTTCCTTTTATTTAAAGGGGTTGTGCCTAGGTTTGTTTGTTGATGTTACTTTTGTAAATAAAATCATATACAATATACAAATTATAATGAATAAGACGACATAGGGTTGTACTTTATTTTCCAACGATCATAACAGTTACGCTGCAAATATAAAAAGCTGCAATTAAAAAAGACACTGCAAATGCATGCATATGTCAAAATACATAATGCTACAAATACAAAGTGCAGTGAATACAAAACACAGCAAACACGTTGCAGCGCGTTGGCACCTGTCAGCCACTGTACTACCAGACACAAGGAACAACTCCCAAGACACCCCAAAAATAATGGGCACATTTTTGTGTGTATATAAAAAGATAATAAAACAACAACATTTAAAATCCAAATGATAATGTATTTGTTAAAGACACACATTTACATGAGTCTCCCCTTCAGGCCATGGCTCTGAAAGAGAGTTAAGAAGAGGAGTGAGACTGGGTGAATCATGAGCTCTTACCATAAGTGCCGGAAGTGCGTGTGACACCGTGTATTTCCATAGAAGCAGCACAGATCAGATGAGGGCGGTGCGCAAAGCGGAGCTCTGTGGTTGTGCGCTCTTCAAATCACTGACACTGATGTGTGGTTCTTTGCAAATCTATGGCAAATTCTTTTTCAAATCATTCCCAATGCCACGAGACGGTGGACGTGGAGTTCGGGCAGCCCATCACCTCTGCGCTGATGTTCGCTGGCGGTGTCGTAGGTAACATCGTGGCGCTGGTGCTGCTGGAGGTCCGGCGCAGGAGGACCAGCCCGTCCCTGTACCACATCCTGGTGACGGCGCTCCTCATGACCGACCTGCTGGGCTCCTTCTCTCTCAGCCCTGTTGTTCTCACAGCCTATGCCCGGGGGAAGACTCTGGTGGGGATGAATGCCGGCAAAGAGCTGTGCGCCTACTTTGGCTTCAGCATGACTTTCCTGAGCCTCTCCACGCTCTCCATTGTGAGCGTAATAGCACTGGAGCGCTACCTCTCCATTGGTCACCCTTATTTTTACGAGAGGCACCTGAGCAAACTCCACGGTTACATCACTGTGGCTCTCGTCTACCTGGGCAGCATCCTGTTCTGCGTCGCTCCTTTTCTGGGTTTTGGAGATTACGTACAGTACTGCCCGGGGACATGGTGCTTCCTGGAGATGAGCCAAACGAATAAAGGAAAGGATCAAGTGTACATCGGGTTGTATGCGTCTTTCATCCTCATCGTGATCACCAGCACGGTGGTGTGCAACATATCTGTCATATTCCACTTGGTGGTGATGCAAAGGAAGCGCAAAGCGCGCCGGAGTAGAGAGTACGCGCGCTCCCGGTACCGCAGGTCTCTCTCCATGTCAGAGGAAGTGGAGCATCTATTGCCGCTGGCTATTATCACTGTGGTCTTCATCTTCTGCACCTTCCCGTTGGTGGTAAGAGCTATCTCGACACTGTTAAAGGGGCCCTATTCTACTCAGGGTCAGGTAGTGTCTCTGCTGGGACATGTCTCATGCTTTAGTGTTCACAAAGCTCTTTATTGTTCTCATCCTGTCTGTGCTGCAGCACCTCTTTTCACCCTCTGTCTGAAACCAGAGCCCAGCCTGCTCTGATTGGTTAGCTGGTCGGCTCTGTTGTGATTGGTCAACTGCATAGAGATGTCCCACCCCTTAGCGTACAATGTGTTGGAATGCTACCCAGTGTTACATAGTGATGTCATTATGTTATAGAAGTAAATGAAGGAGTCCAATGGAGGCGTTTCAGGCAAGGGGGAGTGTGTGGGAGGGAACACAGGGAGGTCAGCCTTTGCAGACCGTTTACATACACGAAAACCTATAGAGCACAAACACACTACAGGAGAGGGACAACCACAACAAGCAGAATAGGGGCTCTTAAGTTGTCGCAAAACTCTCAATTTTTATGTTTATTTATTTGAGTAAAAATAGCAACACATAAACAACCCCTACGTGTCTTTTAAACAACGATTCAACACATAACACAGATTCACTCTTCGATGTCTAACATTACAAGGTCTTTTTTTAACTGTCAACTTCAGATGAAAAAACATTAACATCGAGAAAAAAAAGTCCTCTAATTATTTGTTTTAATATTGTATACGTCGATAAACTTGATTATAAGACTTAATCCCTACCACCATTTCTCTAGTTGTCTCCATTAGTGGCAGGAGAAACGTCTCCCAATAATGACCTTAGTATTTAATGATAATGCGATAAAGGTGTTGTAAACCATACCAGGGACACTGTTAATCTGTGCACATATATCTGAGCTGATTATTTTCAGTTTTCATGATAACATGTATTCCTTTTATTTCTATCTCCCAGTTTAGAGTGTACATAAACTTCACCAGCAGCCACACTGACACAAGCCATGCTGACCTCCGTGCCCTCCGTCTCCTGTCCTTCCACTCCATCATCAATCCCTGGGTCTTCATCATCCCCTCCATTGTGAGGATCATCTGGAGGAAGTCGCACAAACCGCAAAAGTCCTCGATGACCTGGGGGAAGACCCATGCCTCAGTGACCGGGGGGAGCCCTGCTGTGCAGTCCCAGCACCGCCTAAACGAGTGGGACAGTGGGCACGGACGTGGAAAAGACACACAAAGCTTCTGAGGCCTGTGGTGTATTTCCGTCTGAGT
The DNA here is from genome assembly GCF_902827115.2 of Pseudochaenichthys georgianus. Taxonomy (NCBI): domain Eukaryota; kingdom Metazoa; phylum Chordata; class Actinopteri; order Perciformes; family Channichthyidae; genus Pseudochaenichthys; species Pseudochaenichthys georgianus. The sequence continues at coordinate 6,186,970 of NC_047526.1, forward strand.
GTGCCTGAAGGCAACCAACGGAACAGAGCCGGTCTTGTCACAGCTCAGACAAAGATGGATTGACAGGATGTGCACTTCATTTGAGTTTGAGATACCCCCAGCCGCTTTCCTGAGAATAGACTTGTGGTGAAACACATGACTGAAGTCATCAGAGCGTTCTGTCAGTAATTACACAGAAGTGTCCTGATGTATAAGAAATACAGTTGTTTATCTTACAGTAAAATCATCAGCTTCAGGAAATGAACACGCACCAGATACAGAGTCAGGAAATGAATGCAGATGATGTCAGAAGGGTGAAGAACAAGAGCAAATACACCGGCTACAGAGCCGACGTTGGTCAAGGTGTAAGGATGTAACACAAACATCTATGATGACCATCTTCTCCCGCTTCCGTGGTCGGGTCGCGGGGGTAGCAGTTCCAGCAGAGAGCCCCAAACTTTCTTTTCCCTGGCGACATCAACCAGCTCTGACTGGGGGGTCCCAAGGCGCTCCCAGGCCAGCGAAGAGATATAATCCCTCCACCTGGTCCTAGGTCTACCCCTTGGTCTCTTCCCAGCTGGACGTGCCTGGAACACCTCCCTAGGGAGGCGCCCAGGTGGCATCCTAACTAGGTGCCCGAACCACCTCAACCACTTTGCTGTTGTGTTTCTATTTAAGTGTGCTTGTAGAGAAAGAAAAGGTTGTGATCCTTGATAGATAAGTTGATCTAATATAACATGATGTTGTTTCGGTCATATTGACCGGCTGTATACTTCAAATGCTTGTGTCATGTCTGTGTAGTGCTTTTGAGGACTGCTAGCAGATTGAATGCAGTTCCATTTATACTACAAATGAAGTACCCTTGTAAGTAGACGAACCCATCGCTCTGCCATTGCAAGCATGCACATGAGTTAAACATCTTTCATTCTTGTTGCCTTTATATTCCTTTAAAGACAAACTGCTCTCACGCTGTTGGTAATGTTCACAAAGAACCTCTTTAGTAACATGTTATCTTTCTCCTCTTCTTTGCAAACAAGCTAGCGGTGCATGCCACCAACTGATCTGAACTGAAACAGGAGCATGTGCAGTGATTGCCTGTTTGATTATCACATGCTATCCTTCCACATGCTGCCCGGAGCAAGGTGGACCTAAATGCAGGACACATCGTCGTTCAGTAGGAAATACTTTTATTAGCAGATAATGCATGCACAGCAGGCCGAACAGAACAGAGCTCTGAATAAACAAGGACCCGACAAACACTGACAAAAAAACACAACTATACAAAATACATGAAGAACTAATCACGAGACACAGCTGGGGGGGGCAGGAAAGACAGGAAGGCAGTCGGTGTAACGGTCTGATCATCAAACAGGCGGGACACACAGAGACAGAAACTACAAAGAGACATAACTCAAGGGGAGACCAAATTCAAAATGTGTGACATCAAATGATGAACCGGCCTTAAGGGTAAGCGACTGCCCAACTGTGTTTTACTGAAGTGGGTAAAGGAAAGAGACTTGATAAATGTTATTGGGCAGTTTTATTTATTTTTTAACCAGATCGCCTTAAGTAAAAATGATACTGTGTCTGTGTGACAAACCGATAGAAGGAGTCAAATTCGTTTTTTATTGTATGAACGGATTAATAGTAAAGAAAAAGCTTTCTTTTATATTGATTTGTATTTATTAATATACAGCTCTGGAAGAAATGAAGAGACCACTCCAAATGTTTCTGAAATCTCAATCTCCACATGTTTGGCAGCCATTCCGTTCCCGTGTCTGTTGGATTCCAACACGGAGACATGTGGTCAGTAGTTTATAGAAACACATGATACTCAAAACACAAACGTATAAATAGTAAAGCCAGAGAAACTGATAATGTAGTGGCCTCTTCCTTTTTTCCAGAGCTCTATACATATATGCTGTATTTACATGTGTATATATATATTTGAAATGTCTGACATGCAGGATTTTATAATGGTAAAGGTACACTGGTTACTTGATTGGTGATTTGTCACAAAGTTTCTCTTAATTCATGCATACCAGATTGAGAGCATTACACATTACATTGTTTATGATGGTGAATTACTGATAGTGTACAATATCACATTTTAATGCTATAAAAGTATGTGAGTCACAGTAAATCAATGTTCAAACACAAATTGATTAAAAGAAGAAAATGTCCAGTATTCAAGTTGTATTTTCTTGAAGCAGTTTTCAAGTAATAGCTGATGTGGAGTTCACAAACAGATAGGTACTACAGAATGTGAAAACATCCTTAATACTGATATGACCTTTAGTTGTAATCTGCAGATATATTTGTCTCACCCTTGTTCTCACTGACAGAAAGACACAATGCTGTGTCGCAACATCCTGTGTAGCGCGCCACAACAATCCACTGTCTTCATTCCTGTGGCTTTACTCCCTCATGAGCTCTGTCCTAATATGGGTAGTCTTGTTGTACTACTTAGTCGTTCTGACCTTGATGAATATGAAATGATGTGAACATGTGCTAATGTAAATCTGTAAGTGACCTTTCCACGTATGCGTTTCAATAATTGCCAGAAGTCTCCAGTTCACAATTAAGAGACCACCAACATGATCAGTTTCTCTGGTCTTACTAGGTGGAATAGCTGCCATACATGTAGATATTGAGATTTAAGAAAAATGTGGCTCTTAATTGTATTCAGAGCTGTATATGGTGACATATTTATATTTGTGCAGTTCTTGTGTGTCTTATAACCCCATTCCTGCGTAAAAGCCTACATCATCACTGAAAAGGAATGCACCTATCTGTTGGACTTCTGTTGTTTATTATATCAAATAATAACACGTTCAAAAGCTTTGTTTATCGTGTGATTCTTTTCTCATTGTATATTGAAACATATCCATCATAATGGGTTTTTCATTTTTATAAGATATGCTTCTAACAGTAAAAGGACAATTCTCAGCTGGACCGCCAACCTTTTAGCCCATTAATGTCAACAATGGTGCAAAAATAAGAGCAGCTGTCAGAGGAATGGACTTCCTGAAATAGTGACCATTTCGTTTGGGTAAATACAGACAATGACTTGGATATACTTTATTAATCCCCGTGGGGAAATTGTTTCTCTGCATTTGACCCATCCTAGTGTTAGGAGCAGTGGGCTGCCATTTTGAACAGCGCCCGGGGAGCAGTGTAGGGAACGGTGCCTTGCTCAGGGACACCTCGGTAGCGCTTGGTCTTTCCGGGACTTGAACTGGTGACCTTCCAGTTGCCAAGCCAAGTCCCTATCGACTTCGTGTATGTAATTATATTACAAATACTGACTTGAGCCCCACCACTGTATGGGTTAGCCCTACCATAGATTACCCAACAAAAATACTCTGGCGCCGCCACTGGTTACCTGTTACAAATACCTTGGTATCTGGATGATGATTGTCTCTCTTTTAAACTTCATGTCAATAACCTGCTTAAAAAGCTGAGGGTTAGGATAGGGTTCTTTTTCAGAAACAAGTCCTGTTTCTCGCTTGAGGCCAGGAAAAGGCTCTGTGACCTTTTGACCTGTGCTGGACTATGGGGATCTGGTCTATATGAATGCACCTGCCCATTGCCTGGTCAAGTTAGATGCTGCGTATCACAGCGCACTGAGATTTGTGACAAACTGTAAAGCATTAACCCATCACTGTACCCTGTATGCAAGGGCTGGTTTGCTTTCACTAACTGTACGGAGGCTCAGTCACTGGTACATTAGGATTGTCTTAGGGAAGACAGCTCTTAGATGCGCAGCTCCTCTGTCTTGGAATAGTCTGCAAATTAAATGGAAACTGAACAATCTGGTGCCACGAAATGTTTTTAAAGCTCGGTTGGATGCTAGTCAATTGGAAGCTGTTGGTACCTGTTTATGTGGATAATTATGTAAATTGTAAGGGAAACTTCTGATGCAATGGAAATCAGGACTCAGAGAGAAACGGGAGGAGCAGGAATTCTGAATGTCAAACACTGGGATTTATTGAGAGATCCAACGGCCGGGAGAGATTACACAGCATAGTCACACTTTCATGTGGGCAACCTTGCAATCTCTGCCCACATAAGACAAAATACATGGTCTGTATATCCATAAGGCGTGGCCTATTTTCCCGCCTCTGGTAATCAATACCAGACCCTGGAACAAAACTGTTTGTATGGCAACTTCTCATGTGCCTATTCCCCTCCCCCCACAGGAAAGGCAAAGGACCTTTTGACCTGTGTCTTCCGGAGAAATTACTTGAAGGAGACAAAGAGAGAAATCACTAAAAGTCTTCCATGCACAGATCTCATTAAATATTTCCTTCACATAAATGATGCTGTATGATGTCCTTTTGTTGTTCTATTTATGTGTTTATGTTTCATGTGGAACTACTTGAGCAGGTCTCTCTTGAAAAAGAGATAAATGATCTCAATTAAATGAAAAGTAACAGGATGTGATGAGAACTAGGTCTGATCCCAGATCCCAGAGCACTGTTTACATGTGACTCAGAGCTGTAGGCCGGCTACACACTTCTTAAAGGGAAACGATCAGAGGCAGTCATCCAAGCTGTTGTTACAGGTCATCAACATGAAATTTGAGTGTAGGCGTTGTGAGTTGAAATATAAACACACTACGTTTATTTAAGGACATGAGCTTACTTTCACTTTACTAGTATTTATAGTCCAAATGAAACTACAGATGCTTAATGGTTATTGAAGTGATGATCTACGCAATGTTTACACATTTTTCTGTGGTAAAAGCTTATGTAGTGTTCGCACAAAGAAAATGTGTTTGACAGCGTCAAAATTAACATTATAATATATTACATAATGTATCTCTACTATATGTATACACCAATAACATGTGATCAACCGTGACTAATAACCACTTGCCGCTATGTCCATGTTGAGAAAGTCTCCGATACGTGGGAAAAGCCAACCACGTTGTGACATCTTCCATACAGTAAATATAGCTTAGTGTGAACACACATGAAGCTCAGCACAAGCTAGTGGAGCCTCGCAGATGGGGGTGCTGCAGCCCCTCAGCACCCCCCTTCCCGCATGCATTAGCGATGTCTCGCAGACCCCACGCAGCAAGCAGGAAATGAACCCAGCTCACACTGTCCGCTCCTCACAGCAGCGAGCCGCGCAACGTCCCAACAACACGGCACCCAGACCCCACGCAGCATTCTCACCTGTTTGTCATTACTGGTGTCACTTTCTGGTTGCTAACGCCATTGTAACACATAATCACTGATGTTCCGCTGTAACGGTGGTGGACTCATCAGAACAGAGTGGGCGAGCTGACCAATCAGAGCACACTGGGCTCATAGGGGGGGGGACAGAGAGTGAATACACATGCTATACAGAGATGCTGTTTGAGAAACCAATGTGAGTTTGGAAAATTGCACAATGTAAATCTATTCTAGTAGACCTCAACAATGGAATTATGATCAGTAGAAATGGACACGTGGGACCTTTAAATCTGCTCTCCCCCCTCTGACAGCTGTCATTTCAGGTGACTCGACACAACCCTCCTCCACCCCTTTTCACCTCCCGTCCCTCTGAATCCAGGGTTGTGATTATAAAGTGGGAATACAGTGAGTGCAGTATCATGTGTTTTACGGAGACGTGGCTGCACTAGCACATCTCAGACAACAACACACCTCTGCCAGGCGGTATGTCTTGTAGATCGTGACCGTTGTTCTTGAGTTCAGGAGGAAGTTAAAAAGAGACAATATGCGCTTTCACACCGGAGTACTTATAGTTCAGAAAATGTGCGTTCACACCAAAAAAATCCGGAACTAGAACTTAGTTCATGAGAACCTTTTCACCCCCTGTTCAGTCCCTGCTAGAGAGTAGAGATGGGTGAGTCCTGATTCATCTGGATCATTAACCCGGATCCTAGTAATGAGCTGGTCGTGACGAGTCTCCCCTGTCCATTAAACCGAGTCCTTTGAGTCCTACACCTGGTGACGTACACATTAAAACCATAATTTGCGTCACTCGCTACTCTCCTTATAACATGTAAAATCACATTACAACGTACCCCAGTCCATCTGCCTAGCCTTTAGCAAGTAGGATAGCTGCCAGAACTTATCGTTTGGCTCAGGGGACGCGGATCAGTGAAACTTCCTGCAGACTCAGAGCCGTAACCGTAGCAGATCCAGAGATCCAGGCAGACTCATCATGCACGAGTCAACAGCAGACTCAGATTCGCAAATCCTGACTCACTGAATCAAGGGAACTTCCTTTACTTCCTGCAGACTCGTGAGTCGTGGGGACTCGGAGCCGTAACCAATCCAGCAGATCCAGACCATACATCCATGATCCAGACTCATCATGCACGAGCATAGCCGCAGGAACTGGGAAGACATTTTACTTAGGGGGTGCGGACAAAAGTGTTTCAAATGTAACATTCGCAGCCCCACCTCCAGCACCCCTACTTCCCGCGGCTATTGTGCACGAGTCAACAGCAGACTCAGAGATTCGCAAATCCTGACTCACTATGCAAAACATAGCAGACTCGTGCGGACTCAGAGCCGTAACCGTATAGCAGCAGATCCAGAGATCCAGCAGACTCGTCGTCATGCACGAGTCAACAGCAGACTCAGATTGGCCAAATCGCAAAATAACCCTTTTTTTGTGATCAACATTTGTTATTAAAGCAAAAGACACTGTGTAGCGGAGGTTAATGTAACGTTAGTTTAATATGCTCGTGAAATGCAACAACTTTTCGGTTTCACCGGTAGGATTTCTACGCTCTTGGTGATGCTGAGTCATATGACTCAAAGGACTCGTATGATCCGGATCTCTTCAATGACTGACTCAGAAGACTCCGAGTCCGTAAAAGGATCCAGATTTGCCATCTCTACTAGAGGGCAGGTACTTTCATGGGAGAAAAAGGTTCCCATTTCTGATTGGCTGGGCGGATTGCAAACCACGCCCCGTAAAACTCTCAAAAAGTTTTGTGAAGCCGCTATTTTATTTTTCTTGCATTAGCATTATTAGCATTAGCAGACCTATCATGCTATATTTGAAAAATATATTGTAGGGCCATACATATATAAAACATGTCTGTGAAGTTTATAAAGCTAAATAACTTTTTTTACCTGACGCTGCCCACCTCCGGCGTCAGAAAAGAGATCGACTCAGTGAAAGCACCGCCTGCTGACCAATCAGAGCTCAGTGTGCGGAGTTTAAATCTATCAAGTCATATTACAGGATAAAGGAAATGCAGTTTAAACTGCCGTATGCAGTAAAGACGCCGACGTTTCGCACTTATCATTCATATCACATCATCAATCAGATCACCGATCATATAATATCGTAATATATCATATATTTCCTTAGCTGAGTCAGCTTCTCCAGCCGTATCTGGTCGTGCAACACTTACATTGTCACATACTGTATGCATAAGTATTATTTTAACTAACACATTAGGTTGACGAAACACTCAACTCAAATGTAATTAAAGTCAGATCCACTCGTGTCTAGATGGGGCAGTGATATCATAAAACTGTTTCTGTCACGCTTTCAAACACTTTATAGTAGCTTATTTATTTTTTAACCAGTTGTTCTATATTCACCTTGCAAGTGCAACTATGTGGCTTGTATCCTGGATTATCATCCAAATCATGGATGTTTAAAGTTCATATTTGTCTACTATTAGTTAACTTTTCATGAATGAAGTATGACGCTGCGCTGTCAGTACACTTGTCCCAGATAGAATGGCAAAGTCCCTCCCCTTCCGGTGGACCTCCAAGGGACCTTATTTCGAAAAAATTATGTATTGGAGTCAATGGAGAGAGAAAGATTATCTTTCGATCCCGTTTGAATTGTGCCACGAATTACACATATGATGTTTGTCAATTTAAAAGATAATTTTGCAAGTAAAAAAAAAATAATGTTTCGTAAAACTGTGAAGTAACACATTTGTTTGTGTGAAACGCTCAATGAACCACATCTCTGGTCTCGCAGAACAACACACGTCACCAAGATGACCGTCACTACTGTCTTGTCAACAAAACGATTGACTACCCTCACTATCGCCACACTGAAACACGTCCAGAAGAATGTCATGCAAAGCTGCCTGCCTTCCTTTGATTCTCTCTGAACTGCCTGATCTTTTTAATGTTTAATGTCAACCATTTGTGCAGATAGCAAGAAGTAGAAAAGATCGGAGATGCTAATGTAGCGTTAGCATTTCTCCCCCGGGCTTAAATGGTGTATTATAGAATGATCACACCGGTGACAGTACTCTTCAAAGGGTTCACGAAATATGACTACTACTCTTACTGTTTAACATTTTGGGTTACTTAATCTTACTTCATATTAAGGCTACTAAAAATGACAAGGCTGTAATGCTAACTAACGTGCTAGCTACTAGCCAGGTAGCTAACTTGATCCAGCCACTCCTGGTCCTTTCATCAGACGGGAAGCGAAAAAACGAGTAAGACCCATTGCTGGTATGATAACAACCTGGTACTAAGCACGCAGGCATCTTGTTAAAGTTATCTTATCTTAGCCAGCGCCATATAGATAGATTATACCTGTGAGGGAATAATATTAGCTTTACTAAGATATTTGACCTTTCGGCCTGTTGACGTTTTACGACCAAGCCGAAGTCTGTTCTGTCTTAAGGAATGGGAAGTGTCAGCTTTTGCTGCCATTATCAGTTTTATGACCGGTCAACTCTCGGTCACAAGAGCCATAGAGTCAGATAAGGTGATTCAGTGCTTCCCGGTGGTCACAGATGCCTTCCCCAATGTGTGGGTTGACTCCCTGTAAACTGGTTAAAAGGTCTACTAGGATGAGAGGCTGATTCAGAATTGACATGGCAACCCACCTGAGCAGTCAGAACTTTCTGCTGCTGTGATTTGTGATATGAATTCTCCGGCCGATGCTTGTAATAAACTGCCAGTGTTTGACATCAGAACTCCTGCTCGTCCTGTGTCTCCTTCATGAGTCGGTGACTCCCACTGCATTGCTACACAGAAGTTTCCTCCACAATACCTATATGGCACTGATCTTAGCTATCTCTTAGTGGAGGAAAACAATTGTGACATCACTTATGCGACTCTGGGATTTGTAGTCTTTCTAGTTGCGTATTTTTCATAGTCTTATATTTCAGGTAGAAGTCAGTTAAGTCGCTTCAGCTGATTCAAAATGCTGCGGCTCGTGTACTAACCAGAGTTAGGAAAAGGGACCACATTACTCCTGTTCTGGCTGCCTTACACTGGCTCCCTATAGAACACAGGACAGAATTTAAAATTCTTCTTCTCACCTACAAAGCCCTTAATGGGCAGGCGCCATCTTACCTTAAAGAACTCATTATACCCTACTGTCCTACTAGGTTGTTGGTTGTTCCTAGAGTCTCTAAAAGTACAATGGGAGCCAGAGCCTTTTCTTATCAAGCTCCACATTTGTGGAATCAGCTTCCAGTTTGTGCAGGCCCGGTTTCAGAACAAAATTACTCAGGGTGCATCCGAGATTAGAGAGGGTGCAGTAGTAAAGTGCTATTTTTATAAGTGGGGAGTGGACCTAACACCCTCTAGGGGGGTCCTCACCTCCTCTAGGGGGGTCCGGGGGCATGCTATTTTTAAATATTGAAGTTAAAAGCATCAATCTGGTGCACTTTGAGAGCAACATGAAGAGATCTATGGATCTATGTGCTCTTTGCTTGATTCATGCCTTCCCAGTCCCTTATCACGTAGCCTATAAGAGCATGGCGCCAGTTGTTGTAGCCAGTTGTGGTGAAGGCATCTGACTTACTTGAACCGAAATGTCTACATGCAGAAGATGGCATCTTTTTTACATGAATATTCCAGACAATTTCTGTTTTGAAACCACGAGCTGCAAAATGAGCGCCTTACCCCACTGTACAGGCGAGTTGGGTACTTTTATAAATATACCTGGGCAGGCTCTGCTTTGCCGAGGTCCTCTGGCACTTGCGGGCCGCTAAGGGGTGGCGGTGTTTGGGGCAACGAAGACCGCTGCGGCTGCTCCGCCTCCGTGGGCAAGGCGGGCAAAGCCGGCGAGTCGGGCGTTATTGTGCACGACAGTGGCCGCGGGTAACGTCCCCATGATCTGAACTGTTGTTACCTGCAGTAGATGCAGTGTTACCGCTGGCGATAAGGGCTGGTTGTTTTAACCATGTTCTGATGTCCATCACTGACTGCTGTGTAAGCACCTTGCAGATGATGAACGTGCAGCGGCACAGGTCACGCGCACCTGACATAATAACTTTACTTACCGTTTAAATTGACCAAATAAATGCAGCAGACAATGTTATTTAACCACAATTACAATTTATTACGCGACATTATTGGTACTAACGGAACTAAAGAACTGAAGTACCAGGGAAAGTCCTGCGGTGTGAACACCCTCATTTTTCAAATGAGGGTGCATAACGACTCAACTGAGGGTGCAATGCACCCTTATGCACCCCTGTAGAACCGGGCCTGAGTTTGTGTTCGGGCGGCAGACACCCTATCCGTTTTTAAGAGTGCGCTTAAGACCTTCCTTTTTGAGAAAGCTTATAGTTAGGGCTGATTAGATTCAGCCCCTAGCTTTGCTGATATAGGCTTAGTTTGTCGGGGGACATCTTACTTCTTCCTTCTCTCTGTCTATACCTGTGTACTCTCATGTTCCGATTAACCCAGCTTCCCCAAATGTCTCTCTTTTTGGTGTCTATATACGCCGAGATCCGGAGTCATGGATGATCCTGCGGTCCTGTGTCCTGGATCGCGAGCCCTGGATCTTGAGTCGTGGCTGTGGTCCTGGATCATCAGTCCTGGATGGATATCCTCGTGGATTCATCTTCCTATTATACACACATGCATTTCCAAACATCTGGACTACCTATGTTGCAAATGTATTATCTTTTCAATTTACACACGGCATCTATTGCACGTCTGTCCGTCCTGGGAGAGGGATCCCTCCTCTGTTGCTCTCCCTGAGGTTTCTCCCATTTTTCCCTTTAAACTGTGGGTTTTCTCCAGAAGTTTTTCCTTGTACGATGTGAGGGTCTAAGGACAGAGGGTCTAAGGACAGAGGGTGTCATATTGTCATACTGATATTCTGTACAAACTGTGAAGACCACTGAGACAAATGTAACATTTGTGATATTGGGCTATAAATAAACATTGATTGATTGATTAATAGTCTTTCTAGTTGCGTATTTTTCATAGGCTTATATTTCAACAGTTTTACGAGAAAAAAATAAGAAAGTGAATTAATCATATTAAACACAGGGTTGTTGAAGTATTACAAAATGTAACTCTCAGCATTTCAGACAAACAATCCCTAAAGGATCATTTAAATGTACTGTTCTGGTTTTTAAAAAACTAAAAGAGAAGAAATGACAGTCACACGTGCATCCCTTTGAGAGCACAAACTAACATTAAGCAAAAGGCTGCTGTCTATTTGTGATTGTCTTATTATTATGGGATCAGGATAAATTAAATACACTTTAACCTAAATAAAAGATGATCAAATCTGGTGGAAGTATTGAAAATAGGCTTTTCTTTTAGCCCTACCTCAAAGCAGCATGAGCTGAATACAAAGGGTGTAATGTTGTCCCAAAGTTTAATAAACAGTAAAACATTGGAACATGTCAGAGAAATAAATAAAGCAAACAGCAGCTACACGTCAGGGTAGTGTTTTATAAATCCCACCGTACTGTAGGCTATATCGGTCTAAATGTTTTCACTTTGGTCTAAGTATGTAATATAAAGTATAACTTATCTATAACAGAGCCAAGATCTCTGTATGACTTTAGTAAACTTCTGAACTAAATAAAAAATAAGTATAAACAAGCTAGCTAGTTAGCGTCACATATGGATCTGTATTATTTAACGAAAATGTACGTTTTAATGCCCCTTGGGTTTGACGTGTGGGACGTTAGTTAATTTAAAGTAAGTTAAAACCCTATACTCACATTTATTAGTGATTCCTCCGCTCGCTGCTGCTTTTAAATCCACTCTCCTGGGGAGACCGGAAGCCATTTAATTTGAAAAAAACTCCCTCTTCCCTGCGCGCATTGCACCCTGGGATATGGTAGGCCGCGGAGTGTACATCAGATGTATCCTTCAAATTGGGGAAAAGTAGGCCGCATTCGTGGGCCGCATTTGGAGGAGTCTCATCTTTTTTAAAAATTGGGACAGCCTTCTTTCAGCGGAAATGACGTAAGCGGTCTACGAATGCAACCCCTGAATTGAGACACGGCCATTACTTTTCCTAAATAAGGTCCCATGGACCGGAAGTAGATGGGCGTGAGTTCGCCACTCTATACGGCTCTGACTTGTCCCTGTTTGTGATTGGTCAAATGTTGCTAACCCCGCCCCTTTCACGTGAACGTGCTCTCAGCTGGAGAGAGAAACCCTGGCTTGATTTACCGAGTTGATAACCAGCGTCGTAGGACCGCTTAGCGAGATCTCGTTTGTTAGGGTTAGTTAAGATAACTCAAACATATCCAGGGTCTGTTGAACTGGCTTCGTAGTACAGGGCACAGGTGGCTGAATGGCAGCGCTAATGTCAAAGACACAAACATTATAGGCTACATTATATTTTTATTTTACCAGGATGCAGTGACAAAAATATTTGGGAAGCCTTCCCTAGCCTACAGTAACCGCCGCCCCTGGATTTGGGGAGGAAAAGAGAGAGGGTTGTGGTTTCTGACACTTGGTGAGTTCCCTGACACACCGGGGACACATATTCATGTATAAAAGACGTACAAAAGTGCATTTTGCATGATAGGTCCCCTTTAAGCTAAAGTGGGTTATTGAACCTTAAGCTTGCTTCTGCCCTGGGAGACGACAGAGTCATCCCCCTGTTTCCTCGACTACGGTCTGGGAGCCGACAGGAAAGTTCAACACACAGATGGCCAGTCCGCCCCTTTGTAGCATATTATTTCGATGAGCAGATCGCCACTAGGCTTTCAACTAAATACACAGCCACGCAAAAACTGCAGCATTTGTACAGCTCCTTATAGGTACTGCAATTTCTGAAGTGCTTCCCTCGGTGGTGAAACGATCTGCACTGCACCACGGAGGAAAGCGGCAGGTAGGTAGGTTTGAGAAAGCGGCTCGAGATCGCTAGAATTTGAAAATACACAACCGGAGAAAATCTGCCACTTCCTCACAGAGCCCCTCCTCCAACACACACGAACGCGCACATGACCAATGAGGGCACGAGATAAGTTTGTGCCCCGATGGAAGGCTGACAGGCAGGTAGGCCATCCAATCCGTTGAGCCGGGCCGGCTAAACGGATTGGTTGTACTTTTTACAGTATTACGGCTTCGACAGATGACATTTTTGTATGGATTTGTTGTCAAAGCTTTGACAAAGCTTTGACAAAGCTTTGTCAAAACGTAAGATATTCACTGAGAGCATTCCATGGAATATAACAAAAAGTGTATCTCGAGCCGGTTTCTGAAACGTACCTACCCCACCTTTAAAGAGAGCGGGGCTGCGTTGCCAGGGGTTGCTGACCCCTGAACCATATGGCTCTGCCCTGAACTATAGAGTGGCGAAGCCAAGCCCATCTACTTCCGGTCCATGGGACCTTATTTAATAAAATTTAAATAATACACACGTAAAAATATGTGTAATGTGTATTTGTAAAGCGCTTTGAGCATCTGGAAAAGTGCTATAATAAATGTAAGGAATTATTATTATTATTTCGGAAAAATAATGTATTGAAGTCAATGGAGAAAGAAAACTTATCTTTCGATCAAGTTTCAATTGTGCCATGAATTACACATATGATGTTTGTCAATCTTAAAAAATCATTTCCATGTCAAAAAAGTCACAGTTTGTCGTAAAACTGTTGAAATATAAGACTGTGAAAAACACGCAACTAGAAAGACTACAAATCCCAGAGTCGCGTAAGTGATGTCATAACTAATGTCACAATTGTTTTCCTCCACTAAATAAGAGATAGCTAAGATAAGATAACTTTAACAAGATGCCTGTGTGCTTATGTAACCCACTGGATAAACCAAGGTTACAAGGAACTAAATACACAGGGTTGTATTTTGTTTGTTAATAATTATTTATTATTTATCTAGTTATTTTATAGTATATTTTAGTTCAATGGTCAACTTTTAAGAACTAAGCTCATTGATTGCTGTTGGACAAAAATCCCCCAAGTCCCGCCTCCTCACTCAGGTTAGTGAGAGCATGTTGAAGACGTGTGTGTGAGGGAGCAGCGTCAAGCTGGAAGAACAGAGACACGTGTATGGGCATAGATATATGTCTCATAATTATTTGTGTGAACATAAAAATAATTTGTGTGTAAATATGTGATTTGTAAATGTAAAACAACATCCACAAATGCATTTAAAAGATTTGCAAACTCACAAATACATTTGCAAGTGTACAACGGATCTGCAAATACGCTAAATATGTTCACAAATAAAAAAAAGATCTGTGAATATCTCTTTAACATTTACAACTTTCGATCAGGCATTTCTGAAAACATTTTGTATTTGTGGACCAAAAATGCGCTCGCAGATCTCAAATCTCTGTTCACGGATCTCAAATCTCTGTTCGCAGATCGTCTTTTTACACACACGGAATTTTGAGACATATTTTCCGCCGGTCTCGGCTAAAATCTACTCGTGTCACTCGGTTATTTTCGGAAACCACGTGATGGCCCGCTGATGACTACATTTCCGCATGATTTCAAAGTAAGAGCATGATGGTTTGTTTAATGCTCTGTTTTTGTATTATAATGAACAGCGGAACGTTAGATGCATTCTTCATCACCATCATCATCATGTTATAGTGATACAGTTAGTTTGTGTTATTGGTTCAATATAGCATATATCGAGCACTTTCGTTGATGTTGAAGTGCAGGCTATACGCCACTTCCGGGTCCCGGGGGGGAGCAGCTGGCAGCCCAGATAAAACTCTTTCTTCATTGTTAGTTGTGTATTCAGTCAAGCGGGTCAAAGTTACAAAGCACTTCACATCTTATCAATCGGCCTAATTTTACTTTACCAGTGCAGTAATAAAGTAATCTGTAGAAAAGCACCGTATTTAGGTCAGCCTTCATAGTAAGGCTACATTACATGTTATAATATTCATCGTGTCCTTTCTACTGTATATGCATATATTCCTGTCTATTGCTTTCATTTGTATTTAATGTTATTGTGTTTATACTTGTTTCCACACATTTCACAATTTGGGATGAATGAAGTATCTATATAACCCCTTGCCCTTATTCCTCCGAGCTTAGCACTTTCTACTTTTGTTGTTATTTTTGTTTTACTTGCTCGTAAGCGCTTTGAGCACCAGGAAAAGCGCTTTATAAATGTAATGTATTATTATTATTATATATGATATCCATCTATCTATATATATCCATATATCCATCTATCTATCTATCTATCTAAATCCTAAGTAAAATGACTGACATTTTGTTTTAAGAACTGCTCACCTGAGGAGATTGCAGTGGCAACGTGTTCCTGTGTAGCTGGAACAGCACTCTGCAACCACAATGTTGCACTGCTGTTCCAGAGCGCACACTACTCCACACTCAACCTGGCTGCTGTCCCCCCTGTCCTCAGCTGCACTGAAACAGAGCAGCGACGGCACAAGCCAAGAACCATGGTAAGTACAGTATGTGTTCACAACCAATCCACTGTTTAATGAGTATTTCCTTTGTGCCAAGAGCTGATCTAGTATGTTGCATCAACGACCATTTCAATTCATTTGACAATTCTTTTGTAATGAATAGGGCGTGTGAAACCAGGCAGAGTGAGTGACATGGTGTTCACTTCCACTAAGCCAAAGCAGTTTCAGTTGCTGACGGTGTAAGGTCATATCTATTGTCCTAAGTAATTGTATGTAGCCTGCTCCAACTTTGTGATTGTTGTCTGAGTGTAAAATTGTTCTTAAAGTCCTAATTATCATATAAACATGTTCAAAGGAGTACACGTTACAAGGCCGTGCGGGGGGCGCTGCCAGAGCCAGATGTCCTCAAAGTCAGCGAGGCAAACAAGGACCTCTCAGCAGACATCGCACCACGAAAACAAAACGAATGGCTCACTACCAGAGTTGGGTGTAACTGTAATAATATTACTTTGTCGGTAACGGAGTAGTGTAACGCGTTACTTTTATAATTCAGTAATCACACTACAGTTACTAACATTGCCCTTACTTTCTAAAATCAGTCATAATCAAACCTCAACAAACACCTGCAAAGAACACATGCTAAGGTGAAGCTAACGCACATAGCTGTTGTTTATTTATATCACACACGTAGTCTGTTCTTCTTCTCTGTTTTCCGGTTGTTGCCTGTTTTGAATGACGAATACACACTACCGCCGCTTGCTGGTAAGTAGAGTTATTGCCACTCACGCATGCGCAGTTCGTACGTGCTCGGCTGAAGTCTTTGCGGTGTCTGGTTCCAGTGCAACACATGGCCAACACGCAGGAGAACACGCTGACGCAACAGCGTGAGCAGAGATAGACTGCGCAAAAATATACAGATAGCAGGAGACAGAGGACAGCCACGGTCAGATAGCAGGAGACAGAGGACAGCCACGGTCAGATAGGAAAACATTCAGGAGCTATCTGGATCAGTCTTATGCGACAATGGAAACTGAACTAAAGAGAACATTTGAAACTTTAGCAGTCTGCGTGATCTGCCTGCAGGGAGGGGCGGGCCGGCCCTGCGACTAAAGTAACGAGTAAAGTAACGAATTACTTTATGTAGAGAGTAACGAAGTAGTGTCATATATTACTTTTTTTAAAAGTAATATGTAATATATTACTTTTTTTTAGTAACGACCCCATCTCTGCTCACTACTCAACGACTAACACTCTTTCAGAGGATATGTTGGAAATGCACACATTATATATATTTTTTGCATCTACTTTCTGGATATTGTACATCTGTTCATCTGTTATATAAACTAGCTTTACTTAAATATGCAGAGACTAATTGAAATGTTTAAATATGTATTTCCCCCCCCGATATAACATCAACCTATGTTTTGTAAAAGTTTATTAAATTAATCTGTAAAATGTTGTCATATTGTGGATGTATTCAATTATGTATTTTCCTTTGTTATTTATGTGTGCGTTTGTTTTGGGGATATAATTCATTAGTACCTAAACATAGTATGGTATAACTGCTTTTTGTAATGAAATACACAATTTGTTTGGGAGCAAGAAATCTTTTAATCGTTGTTGCCCAGGCTTGCCGTAATGAATGGAAACTTATCTCCCGATTATAACATTGTGTAACTTGCTACTGTTAAATACCGTCAAACTATGTGCTTTATTTTTTTTATTTGATTTGTAGATTTGATATGTTTTTTATCTGTATTTTTGAAAATTGTGTAACTTTTTATCTTTTTTTTTAGCATATTGTTTATTATATTATAATGTAGCTTTTTTTTTACATATTGTTTATTTTATTATAACGTAGCTTTTTTTTACATATTGTTTATTATAACTCAGTACTTTTTTAACGCATGTAAGATATTCAACACTAAGCTGTCTGTGGCTCTTTCCTGCTGTAAGGCTGCACATGTCCCCTCTGTGGGACTAAAGGTATTCTGATTCTGATAACGGGACGAATTTGTCCAAAGGGGCACACAGCAATGTAGTGCCGACTTTCTTACCCGCTGGAAGGCCAATCGCTTTTCTTTACCTGTTATTGTTTACTCTTCCTGTCTGCCTTCTTCTGGTGATTTATCTGACGTCCAGCGCTCCGTCTTTGTTAAGCTATTTTCCTTTCCCTCTCTTGATCCTCCTTAGCAAAGGTCATTATAATCCTTGACAGCGGCCTGTAGCTCTTATTATACATCCATGGTCTGTAGTACTGTATTAACAACGTGTCACATGTTCAGAATCGAGTAACTGTGAAATGTTCAATACAGCTGTATATAATATACAGCGTAGGTAGGCTATATTGTTGGACTACTACATCTCACCCTATACCTCATTACACTTATATTTCCATAAAATGTATACTGTACAATATTTTCACAATGTTTTGGCTTTGACGTTATTGCACTTTTGTCAAAGCAAATTTAACTCTAAATGTAAACATAAAAACACTGTACAGCACGTAGCCTCCAGGCATCTTCATTCATGGTGAATCATTTCTCAAAAATATTTTTACAAGGTTTATTAACAAGGCTTTTTGTAATGTGGCTGTTTCAATTGCATGTGGTTCACTCCGTGTTAGTTGCTTCTGCCACTTTACACAAATAAAAACTCATGAACTGTGGGTCCAGGAGAATCTTTATTGACAGGCCTGAATTGCAAAAATTAGATGCAGGCCTTAGATGAGACCAAAACCTGTTTCATTGGTGGCAATGCACTGCTCTAACTGTGCTGCAGAATCCAAATAGCTCTCATGATGGCCAGGTAGGCGCAGGGTCAGAAAGCAGGTGGACGACCTGGGGGTAGGGATGTTCATAGTTGGTTGATAGTGAATGTGTCTTTAATGTTCTGTCTCATTGATTAAGTTTACCAAATGTAAAGGATCATTTTGTCATGAGTGCTAAAGGGACTAAGTTTACATGTGAACATTCTGTCAATAAAAATCATAATTTATTAGACAAATGATAAACAAATCCTCTCCATCAAATTAAGTATGCATACACATCATAAGAAAAATATGATGAATTCATAATGTTGGCATGTATTTTGAATATCCCTACGGAGGAAAATCTCCTTTCACCACATGCACCTGCATCCCCTTCATTGGAACGTCCCATCCTACCCAGAAGTGACCAGTTGTCTTAGCCGTGTTGGGGATGCTGAAGGAAATGGAAATAAAACAATATTTTGAAGAGTAACTGAAACATGATAGCATATTATGAATATGCTTTAATAAAGCACTCATCGGTTAGAAAGCCATCCTCCCAACAAAGTTACAACACTTTTTATGGAAGAAAATGAAATAATAAATCCCTGTTTTTAGAACTAGGGCAAAGCCATCTTAATGATATCCTGCCAGTGATGTCACAGGGACAGTTGACTCCTCTTTTGTAAACTTTAACTCTTAAACACACTTGGAGAATGAACAAATATAAAGAAAATCAATTACCATTCTCGATGAACTGGCGAAGATACTCTGCAACCTGACTTTTGACAGTCATAGAGTACTCCCCTTCGTCATCTGACGACAACTCCAAAGGCCACTCAATATGGTCAAGCGCGGTCTGTAACGAGAACAGGTATAACAAAATCTGTCTTTTGGAATAAACAAAGATCTAGATCAAGGAACATTGTATTTTGTAAAGCTATACCATTGTAAACATAAAATAGTTATGTTGTCCAATAACATCATTAACACATTGCACATGTAATGATCTCTTGCAAAATGTACTTATTAATAGTTAACTTTCATAATATTTTAGATGTATATAACATGCTGGAGTCAAAAAGATATTTAACTTGCAAAATGATTACATTTAATATTCTACATTGAATGTTACCTTCGCACTACAAGCTGTAGCAGAAAGTCTTGGGAACATCATCGGCACCACATCTGCCCTTCCTGTCAGGAGTTGGAACACTTCTGTCTCCTTTAAGCCCTTCCGGATTTGTTTGATCTGGCGTATTGTACGCCCAATTACCTTAAAGATGCAAAATAATTGCGACATTATGTTTATTACCATGTAAATTATTACAGTATATGATTTACGCTAGTAATAACATAGTTGTTGGAATGAATACATATTTATTTATATTCTAAGCCAGGTTCTTCAATGTTGTCTAAGGACCCCTTATCTAAAGAGACAGGACACTAAAGGAGAGGCAGCGCAGAGCAGGGACTCCATATGTAAAACTCAGTTGTGCATTAAACTGGACCGACAATAACATGCTGGGTGTCCTAATAAGCCCTGATACAAACTAAGGCTTGACAATAATATTATGAAGACATACAGTAGACATGTGTAATGTTTCTTCATGACTAGGCTGATAAATGTGTGTGTGTGTGTGTGTGTGTGTGTGTGTGTGTGTGTGTGTGTGTGTGTGTGTGTGTGTGTGTGTGTATTTACCGCCATCTGCAGCATTCTGTAGAAAAGCCATTTCCTGTTGTCCACAGTGACCCCTGGGAGGTCCCATGTGAGTGCCAATGCTGTGACGTCCTGCCTGTCAGACTCACTGAGCTGACTTTCTCCATCAAGCTTTGGTAATCAAATCATTATAATCAACGGATTCATTGATATTTAGTCAGTGTTGGGGTAGTAACTCAAACAAAGTAATGCGTTACACATTACTAGTTACTTAAAAAAGCAGTAATCCCTTACTTTACTTAGTAACTCATTGCTGAAAGAAATTACTTAGACATTTTATTTTTCTGTCCTCCCATTATGCAGATTGTGACTTTTATTAATCCCTCGTGGGGAAATGGTTTCTCTGCATTTGACCCATCCTAGTGTTAGGAGCAGTGTGCTGCCATTTTGAACGGCGCCCGGGGAGCAGTGTGGGGAACGGTGCCTTGCTCAGGGACACCTCGGTAGCACTTGGTGTTGCCGGGACTTGAACTGGTGACCTTCCAGTTCCCAAGCCAAGTCCCTATCGACTTCGCCACCACCGCCCTCAATTTACATGGGAAAGTTATTAAGTTGTTATACATACCAGCCCAACTGTCTGTCGGATGTCCAGGTCAGCAATATCCTCCAGCTGTATTGTGGCTGTGTCCGTGTTGCCCCCAAGCAACACGTGAGTAACGGCTGGGCAGAGACCAGATAGACACGGACCACCATGAATGAAAGAATGCCCCATCATCCTGCCTGCCGTAAGGAAAAGGTCGCTCTCGACTAATATCTGTGAGGTTGAAGGAATTAGGTGGCCCTGCTGTCCCTCAAACAGCAAGGTAGTGTTGGAGTTACCTGTAAAATAAATATATGAGATGGAAAACAAAAAAAAGTTAAATGTTTTGTTTCACTAATATTGTAACTTTTTTCTATATCAGATGTCCACCACTTACTTGTACTTGTTTTTTGTGTATTGTTTGTTTTACTATTTGTGCACCTGTATGTGTGGCTTTGTATCTAGTGTGTCTTGCCCTGTGGTGTTTTTCTCAACTACTACGGTAGAACGTATTGACCCTTGGAAACTAAATAAATAAATGAATTCTACCAAAGTTGATGTGGAACCCGTGCTGGAGATTTTTCATTATCAGGCTGAAAAGGTGTCGGGTCACACCATCTCCATGGCGACATCCCCTACACAATAGAAGGAATTGCACTTAAATGATAGACAGGAGACAACTAAACCAGAATGAAATCAACCAAATCATTGTAGTATGTACCTTCTAAAGTTCATCTTAAGGGCCTTGACCACTTAGTTTGTCGGCTTTTATAGAAGCTTATTATGGCCATCTCCTGCTTGTCCACATCTTCACGGATATCAATGCTTAACCGAAGAGGAGCCATCTCCTCCCTCTGGCCAAGCAAAGTCCTCCTGAAGACTTCAGTGGCCCTCTGAGGGTCAGCAACAGTCTTCCATGCTGAACATACCGTGTGAAAGCATTTGAAATGGACCAATTCTTTGAAGTGCAATTTGAAAAATGGTAATTGAAGTTATCAGCCTGGTCCAGTCGGGATCAGGATGCCCTAAATAAAGGGACAACATTGCTAACCTGGTACACTTACGTGAGCGACGCTACATGAATAGATCTGATTGAACATGATTGACATTACATTTACAATTAAATATCATTTACAATTTGAATTAGACTTGATGCTGAAAAAAACCTCTTGGCTAACTGGCACATTTACAGAAATGTTGATTCATGTGCACTGTCCCTGTTAAATAAAGGAATAAATAAACCTGAATGCAACTCATTGTATACAGCCAGGTCAAGTTAAAAAAGCGTCATTAAAATGAAATGACTAAATGGGAACTAACATCACTGCACATAAATACAAGTAGGCTTATTGAATCAACACATGTCTGTTATATCTAATGTTGTTATATCTAACTTGTGCAATTCCTGTAACTGTTAGTGGCCCCAGAATGCACAATTCTTCAAATACACAATGTTAGGGGATAATAACACATTTATCCCTCGTACAAAAAACTGCTTTGGGTATCAGAGGGTTATAACATTTAAGTACTAACACAAAGTTTGCATTACACCGGAGAAAACAAAGACATGGGAAAATGGATGCTATAATTATCCATAGTGGAAAATACAAACCAAAAAAAAAAGTACCTGCATCAGGAGCCATTGTGTAAATCTGTGACGGTCCAGCCACACAATCTTCATTCCCGTGATCTGCTTGTCCATATCGGCGTTCCTCTGAGCCTTGATTTGTAGTTTCAGCGGGGTGGTTACTAGAAATATGTTTAGATGTTTTTTAAATAATTTAACAAAGTATTTATTGTTAAATTGGCTTAAACGTTGAAATACACTCAAGAACAGACAACATACATTTGACAAACAAAAAACGTTGGTTTTATTTACCTGTCCCCGAATGTGCTGGCGTGAATTTCTAAGAATTCATCAGGGACTGTTGAACTGCAAATAGGACAATTGGTCTGCGCAGAAAAAAAAAGCAATTACAAATAATGACATCATTTGTTTATTGTATGCTCCTAAGACCAAGGCTAAATACTTAAGTAAAATTACACTTGGCAATAAACTGTATCTGTATTTAATTGCCTAATATGCTTCATAATAAACAGAAGAAAACCCCCAGGGAACTACACACTTTACTGAATTCCCACATCCTATTTGAATCTTTTTTTTGTAGGAAACTCAGATAAGGAAGTGAAATGTGTTGGGTCTAACACAAAGTTAGTCACTTTAAGTTAAAGATCTAAGGGAATGTAATAAATGATATGACCTCCACAACAGTTTCCTTTGAGGATGACACCAGCAAAACCTCATCAGTGTCAGTGTCCCCAAACTCATCGGATTCAGCATTCTGGGAATTAAAAGTATTACTTGTAAAATCTTTTGTCATAATTATGCAAAAAAAAGTTTGGGCTTATTCAAGTAAATGTAGGCTTATCAACTCACATAGTCTCGGCACTCCTCCAAATGTATGCCGAGGAGTTGGAGTGGCATGCTCTGTCCACATTTGCGACAAGTTGACTTTGGCATCTTGGAAAGTTCTGTAGCATTGAAAGGCAGTGGAGAATCATCCAGATGTCCTTGCTGAGGGACAATGTAGAGGGTCATTTTTCCTCCGCTGCAGACATTCTTCAGTTGAGTTCCAGTATACCCTTCAAGTTCTGGAGTAATTACCGTAAGATTTCTTTGGCCACTGCCACCTTAAATAAAATAAAATATGTAAATACTAGGGCTGTCCCGAATACCATTTTTCGGGCTCCGGATATTCGGTAGTAATCAGCAGCGAATATTCGAATATTCGGTGCGGAGAGATTTGTATTTTTTTTTTAATACATTTTTTTTTCACTTTTTTTTTTTTCACTTTTTTTTTCCCCAAAAGGTTTCATAACATGCTCCGAATCCGAGACACCTGACAACACGCTGTTAAGCAGAAGCGCAGAAAGAGCATACTATTACGATTTATATGTATTTATTGTCTCAGTACTCGCAAACATTAAAACTAAATGTGTCCTCTGCATTTAACCCAGCGCAGCACCCGGGGACCACATCTGGTTCCACATTCCGTCTATAACATTTTACAACCTGAACAGTCAAACAAAGATACAAAACACATATTGTGCTGCCAGCTTCATGTTGCTGGCATTGTCGTGGACAACGGCTACTCGCTTATAATTCGGAATGGCAAAGGCGTCCGCCACTTCTCCAAGCTGTTCTGCAATATTTACTCCCGTATGGTTTACTTCCATTACTTTGGTTTCCAAAACAAAGTTACAGAGTTTCCACTCGCGAGTTATGAAATGACAGGTGACAGCCATATACGCCTCCATACGCACCGAGGTCCAAATGTCCGTTGTAAAATTTACGGCAGTTGAGTTTTCAATCTGAGTTACAATTTGGTCTCGGTGATCGCTGTACTTCAGAGACATGGCATCTAAAATACTGGAGCGTTTGGGGACAGAGTAGCCGGGCTCCATCTTCTTCATTAATTTTCTGAAGCCTTCGCCTTCGACTATGTAAATGGGTCTCATATCCATAGCGATGAAATCTACTATGGCATCTGTTATCTCTCTTTCTTTTCTCCGTTATCGGTTTTTGGAACTGTAGGGTCTGCTGTATTGTTGAGGATGTTGATGGCTGGGATGCGTGGGGATGCACCTATGGACACAATTTATTATTAGGCTGAGCTACTCAACTTTATGCCAATAATTGCCTTAGCCCCAGATGTTCCCACATTACTACTATTATTTTCACTATTCTGATAAAATTAAAAAACTAATATAAAAAAAACAATTCGGTTGCTTGCTTGCAACTATTTTCCAAGCAAAGTAAGTGCACGTTTTTATCATGTTTAACGTTACTGTTTAAACGGCGGATAAAGCAGCTTCATCATGGCAACTTCACAACAGCTAAGCTAAGCTAGGCTACTACTTACAGCATCCAGGTGACTTTTCAGAGTTGTTGTGCCACCGTGGTAGGCCAGTTTCTTATCACATATTTGGCACACTGCCTTCTTTTTACCGTCATCCAATTTAAAATGGTCCCACACAGCTGAAGTATTCGGCATTTTATGGGTGAAACGAGGTGAAGAGAGGTGAAGCGTGCCGTTTGCGTTCGTGACTGTGAACAGTGAATGATTGTACATATTTCCGCATTTTAACAGTGCAATTCAAAAGTATAAATATAGTATAAGAATATGGCAATTCGCCTTTATTAATAGCATACATTTAGAAAAATATATAAAAAAAAATGGAAAAAAAATTAGTTTAATTTTTTTTTTTTTAAATAAAAAAACGAATATCCGAATAATGAAATTGAAACCCGAATAGTTGGCCAACGAACGAATATTCGAATAGTCGAATATTCGGGTACAGCCCTAGTAAATACATTGGTTAACATTGTTTAAATGTGGTAAAAAATAATTATGTGATCCCGATATTAATATAACAACTCTACCTGTAGCCTTATAGAACAGCCAATCTCCGTTGAGGGACTCCAGCTTGGGAAACTCCATTTCAAAGATAGCACGGATCTGAATGTAAGAATGCAAATAGTTTAGAGCATTTATGGATTAAATGCATTCCAATTTATATAAAAAATAATTAAACTTGGTTTTACCTCACTATGGTCAGCATCCTCTGGGATTAGCGCACATCTTTTGCCAAGGCCAGCCCGCACCATTTTCAAGTCGGTGCTTGCATTTGGAGTTTTATTTGATGGCCTTGGCAGAGCGACAACACTGAGTTTCACACTTTTTACCATCCTGGGTTCTGGAGGATGTGCAAATCTTTTTTGGCCTCTTTTTGATCTTGGTCCACCTCTTCCGAAGTGTCCAGGGAAAAGTCTAAAGCAACGAAGAATGAATGAGATGGTGTGTTAAATGCACAGCATCTTATTGAAGAACTGGATTATTTCAGATCTGTATATGTTGCAATTTAAACAATTACCTTGCCATCTCAACCTGAATCCCTGAAGTACTAGGCAGCGGGGCAGCAGGGGGAGGAGTGGCAGCAGCGGCAGCAGTAGGAAGTGGGTGGGCGGCAGAAGAATTCCCTCTTCCAGAAGAATGTGTGACATTACGGGATGGACTAGCCCCAATGGTTCGGCCAATTAGCTCAACCAGGTTTAAGGCCAGTGCCTCGACATCTTTTAGGTCCTATTGGATACAAATACATAATCAACAGTGAAAAATAATGCATGTTAATTAAATTACTCTGAGTATATTACTTTGAGGATTTCCCAAGGTAATTCAAAAAGTTGTTAAATGACACCAATTAACTTATTTGCGTTGCTTTGTCTCTGTTGTCTACATGGACAATATAACCCGTTCATGCGGCTTATGAGTTTATCCTGGTAATGATCATATGGGATAGGGTGTTTACATGAGCATAGTTATTCAAGTAATTCACATACTGTACTTCGTTAAAATCTAAATCTGAACATGGTACTGATTACTGAATCATTTTTTAGTCGGAGCCATGATTTTTACAGGAAAAAACTTGCTCATCACGTAAACTCACTTAGCGGCTATGCTGGTCCTTTAACACTGTCATTCACATCGGTCCACATTGTTTGTATTTTTGTTAAGTCACTTGGCTCAAGGAGGTGTTTTGTTAATATGTGTTCCTACCTACTATTGCTGCTTAGCTTTAAAAATGTACACCAATATGACTCTTAGTCTTAGCTACTAAGTCGCAACTTGCATTTTCAGGTAATTGTGCAGATAACTTGTTGGCGGGATAATAAGGTAGATATGTGTGCTGGATATAGTTACACACAACTGTTTCTTTCCATGTCTGTAGACCAACCAACTAACATATTTGGGTTATCTTCATGCTCAAAAATAGACAGAACAACATTAATCCTAGAAAGCATAATTACCATATTCATGTCCATGTAACGACATATTTTATGTAAAAAAATTACATAAAGTGGAATTTATAGTTAAAGTGTTATCAAAAACATTAAAGGAATTTTACTTCAGAATTTCATTGAATATGTTATCTGTTAAGCTAGCTAGTGTTGGCTAACAGGCATGTGGCCAGGTAGCATTAGCTTAAAAGTATTTTGGGAAATATGCTAAACATTACACACCTTTTTAAAATGTGAAATTTAAAACACATTCGCTGGATCGTAAATAAAATAAAACATATTTAAAAAAGATGGAACTCACAGGGGGTTGATTCGGGTTGTCCATCTTGAAAGTTGGTCTCTTGTATCGAGGTATGTCTGCCAAGCCCAAGTCTATCACTGTATCAAAACGGCGCAGCGCTCTAAGCCCCGAGGGTACTACCGCCATCTACTGGCTGCAGTGTTTTTGTGTCATGCATTATTGCATGAGAAAAACAGCATTTGGTTAAATCAGATGAAAGAATATAATTACTTATATTGACTGTGCGTGGGCCTGGCAGTGGCAGATTAATTTCAGGCAAAAGTGTGCACAATCAACGGTAGGGCATGTATTTTAATTGTTTTAATAATTTATATGGTTATAAAATATAACATTGAAACACTGACGCAAAGAACAAGTATGTGGAATGTGTTATTAAGTAAGTTTGCTTGACTACAGTCCAGTTCTGTATCCTACATAATAAAATATGACAATCGTTTATTTCTTTCTCAATTACTTTTATCAAATGAATATCCCACATTTGTTTTAAGCACTTTAAATGTTAGAAACAAATATTATAGGATTGATATAATATGTACAATATTTAAGTCCTGTACTCTGCAGGTACAGATAGATAGACAGATAGATAGATAGATAGATAGATAGATAGATAGATAGATAGATAGATAGATAGATAGATAGATAGATAGATAGATAGATAGATAGATAGATAGATAGATAGATAGATAGATGGATATCATATATAATAATAATAATACATTACATTTATAAAGCGCTTTTCCTGGTGCTCAAAGCGCTTACGAGCAAGTAAAACAAAATAACAACAAAAGTAGAAAGTGCTAAGCTCGGAGGAATAAGGGCAAGGGGTTATATAGATACTTCATTCATCCCAAATTGTGAAATGTGTGGAAACAAGTATAAACACAATAACATTAAATACAAATGAAAGCAATAGACAGGAATATATGCATATACAGTAGAAAGGACACGATGAATATTATAACATGTAATGTAGCCTTACTATGAAGGCTGACCTAAATACGGTGCTTTTCTACAGATTACTTTATTACTGCACTGGTAAAGTAAAATTAGGCCGATTGATAAGATGTGAAGTGCTTTGTAACTTTGACCCGCTTGACTGAATACACAACAAACAATGAGGAAAGAGTTGTATCTGGGCTGCTTCGCTGCCAGCTGCTCCCCCCCGGGACCCGGAAGTGGCGTATAGCCTGCACTTCAACATCAACGAAAGTGCTCGATATATGCTATATTGAACCAATAACACAAACTAACTGTATCACTATAACATGATGATGATGGTGATGAAGAATGCATCTAACGTTCCGCTGTTCATTATAATACAAAAACAGTGCATTAAACAAACCATCATGCTCTTACTTTGAAATCATGCGGAAATGTAGTCATCAGCGGGCCATCACGTGGTTTCCGAAAATAACCGAGTGACACGAGTAGATTTTAGCCGAGACCGGCGGAAAATATGTCTCAAAATTCCGTGTGTGTAAAAAGACGATCCGCGAACAGAGAGTTGAGATCCGCAAGCGCATTTTTGGTCCACAAATACAAAATGGATTCACAAATGCCTGATCGAAAGTTGTAAATGTTAAAGAGATATTCACAGATCTTTTTTTTATTTGTGAACATATTTAGCGTATTTGCAGATCCGTTTTACACTTGCAAATGTATTTGTGAGTTTGCAAATCTTTTAAATGCATTTGTGGATGTTGTTTTACATTTACAAATCACATATTTACACACAAATTATTTTTATGTTCACACAAATAATTATGAGACATATCTATGCCCATACACGTGTGAGCATTATATGCACAAAACAGCGCAAATTAATAGTTTTACCGGGACGGCGGTGGACCAATCTCTGGGGCTGTCGTTGGAGGTTGGAGCTGCTTTGGAAAGCGGGAGTTTTGATTGCTATTTTGTTTTCCTCGGCTGGGTTTTTATGATACCCTTGGATAAAGAGATTACGGATTTTCTGGATTCTGGATTGTGGACTCTGGATTTTCTCCCTGACGAGGGGGATGGCGAGCTACCATTGATAACCTGAACACCTCATCTTTCCGCTACCAGTGGTAGGATTTTGAGAAGAACTTACAGGAACTGAACAAAGGACAATTTTCTTTTGGGGGTTTATTATTATTTTGATTTGGGGTGCACCCAAGTGTCAAGCGCTTTAAAACAGTTGGAATTATTGGGAAGAATGTTGTTTATTCCTGTGCCAATATATATAATTGTATCTTTATAAAATCTCAGTATTCACTTCATTCACTCTGGTGTTCGACTTCATTTATTACCCATCCTTTAAGAACCTGGAATACTGGTCCAGTTTTCACACACCTGACACCCTGGTTACACAAAGTGGCGAGCCAGGATGAGTTTTAGACATAGTTAAAGGGACACCTTGAGTGACTGAAGTGTGACATAATTTGTATGTGAGATTTCAGTGATAATTTGTATTGCATTCCTTCAGTGAGAAGGGGATTTACAGTGTTTGCACCACAAACATGGATATTATTGTGAAAGAAAATGTGAAAATCTTAAATTCTGTGTTAGTCAGTGGCTTTACCAACACTGACGTAGATGAGGAGGTTTTTTATTTTTCTCAAGCAGTATGGGTCTTTCTCTAGAGTAATTGAAGTACCAACCACAGATCCTGTAACCCAGGTAATTGTAGAATATATGTCTGGTGCTGCTGTGAAAGCACTAGAAGAAAACTTCTTACCTTACAGAAGACCATGTTCTGCCGATTCTCAAGTCTCTCACTTCATTCAGAGTCTTTCCAGTGTTTACACAAGTGATGCAGGTGCCACTGCAACAGATACCTATCTCTCTGGTTTGAAAAACTTAGCTAAGCTGAGCGGCAGACAGTTTGAAGATATCCTACGTGATGAGTTGGCCAGGATCAGTGAATCTGTTGCACACGAAACTCCACTTGAGAACAATGAACATGGAGGTCCTGAGCCACACATTGCAAAAACTGATATCAACCTCTCGGAGCATAGCTCTGACGCTATTCACATTGAGGCAAATCAAGCCCCTTTTGAGCCCCTCAATGGAGCAAAGGGCAGAGGTTTTTCCCCTCTGAGAGTAGGTAGAATCAGCTCTTTTCACTTACCTTCAGATCAACTCAGCACGCCTGAAGTGCAGCGTGTTGTTGTTGAGCACATTGTCAAGAGTGAAGCTGCATCACAAGTCCATTCTCCTTACAGACTGAAACCATTCTCTGGGAGAATTCCACATCCCAACTTCGAGGTCGACTATGACACATGGCGCAGCAATGTGCAATTTTACTTGAACGATCCATCAATCTCTAACTCACAGATGGTGAGGAAAATCATGGAAAGCCTTTCAGCTCCAGCTGCTAACATAGTAAAATGTTTAGGCCCACATGCCTCACCAAAAGAGTACTTGAATTTACTTGATTCTGCCTATGCAACTGTAGAGGATGGAGACGAGCTTTTCGCTAAATTCTTGAACAACAATCAGAATTCTGGAGAGAAAGCATCGGATTATTTGCAGCGCCTGCATACAGCATTGAGTCACGTGGTCAGCAGAGGAGGTATCACTGCAAACGATTCTGACAAGCAGCTTCTCAAGCAGTTCTGCCGTGGGTGTTGGGACAGCACACTGATCACTAGTCTTCAGCTTGAACAGCGCAAGAGTAATCCACCACCATTTGCAGAGATTCTTCTCATACTGCGTACTGAGGAAGATAAACAGGCTAACAAAGCCAGTAGAATGAAACAACATTTTGGCTTCACCAAGTCTAAAGCCATCTCGAACATGCAAGCTGTAAACTTGCCCTGGATGGATGATGTTGAAAGCGTGTCGAATGAAACTGATGACGTATTCTTAGACATAACCAAAGACTTAGAGAAGAAAATTGCAGAACTTCAGGTTCAGATGGCGACACTCAGGGCATGCAGTTCAGAGAAGCAAGAAAACCAAGAAAACAATACTTCGAGAGAAGCAGCGTGCCTGGGACAGCCAAAACCATCCTGCCACAACTCCTTTAAACTAGAACAGGTTTCTGTTGAGGGGCAAATGGAAGCCAAGAAAACAACATGTTCCCCATTTACAGACAAAATAGTGATTCACAACCACGGAGTCACAAAGAACAGTCTAGTAGGAAGCAAATGTACAGGCGAAGTTAATGTGGGTGGGGTGGACTGTAGTTGTTTACTAGACACAGGATCACAGGTCACCACCATAACCAAGTCCTTTTATCAAGCTCATTTATCTGAGCATCCCATCAAACCAATAAGTGACATACTTGAGGTAGAGGGAGCTAATGGACAACAAGTTCCTTACTTGGGCTATGTAGAAATCAACTTGAAGTTCCCTAAAGCCTTTCTTGAATCAGAGCCTGAAATGTCAACCTTGGCTTTAGTTGTCCTTGATAGGCGGTCAAACCAAGGTGTTCCATTGCTAATTGGCACCAACATTTTGGACCCACTATATGAAAGGTATTGCACAGATCATTCACTTACCTCACCTTGCTATGGCTACCAACAGGTTCTTCACACACTGCGACTTAGGAGAAACCAAGCAACAAGTGGAGAACTTGGTTTTGTGAAACTCAAGGGAGGAAAGCAAGTAGTCCTTCCTGCAAAGCAAAAAGTTCTTCTTGAAGGTCACATGTGTGTCAATTCAATCAGTACAGAAAAGTATGCACTGGTAGAGAAACCCTCCAAATCAACCTTGCCAGGTGGCATTTTTGTGGAATGTGCTTTAATTTCTTTACCAAAGCATGGAGCAAAGAAGTTACCTGTTCTCTTGAGAAATGACACTGAACATGACATAATTCTACCCACTAACTGTGTTATTTCAGAATTAACAGTTGTAGATTCTGTCCTGGAGGGTCAGCAATCAGTTGAGAAAGATGATCAGAAGACTCGTGTTAACAGCTCTAGTCATCAGACACAAGAGAACATCTCAAAAGAGGCATTTTCCTTTGGCCCTTCTCTTCCTGAGGAGTGGAAAGAAAGAGTCACTCAGAAGCTGAGCACATTCTCTGATGTCTTCGCTCAGCACGATCTTGACTTTGGCCATACAAACAAAGTTCAACACCACATCAAACTGAAGGACGAGACAACATTCAAACAGAGAGCCCGCCCAATTCATCCACATGATTATGAGGCAGTAAAAAAACATCTCAAAACTCTCATTGATGCAGGTGTAATCCGAGAATCTGAATTCCCATTTTCATCACCAATAGTTGTGGTAAGAAAGAAAAATGGTGATATACGTTTATGTATTGACTATAGGAAACTGAACCTGCAGACGATCAAAGACGCATACGCATTGCCAAACCTTGAGGAGTCATTTTCTGCTCTCACAGGTTCCAAGTGGTTCTCAGTAATGGACTTGAAGGCTGGATATTATCAGATCGAGATGAGCGAAAGTGACAAGCAAAAAACTGCCTTTGTGTGTCCCTTTGGTTTCTGGGAGTTTAACCGGATGCCCCAATGGATCACCAATGCTCCAAGCACGTTCCAACGGCTAATGGAGAAGTGCATGAGTGACATCAACCTTAAGGAAGTTCTGGTTTTCCTGGATGACATAATCGTCTTTCCAGACACATTGGAAGAGCATGAGAGAAGGCTCACTCATGTACTCAACCGTCTCAGGGAGTATGGTTTGAAGCTTTTCCCTGATAAAAGTAAGTTCTTCCAGAATTCCGTCCGTTATCTGGGGCATATTGTTTCCAGCGATGGAGTTAAAACTGATCCTGAAAAGGCTGAAGCCTTAAAAACCTGGCAGAGACCGCAGAACTTGAAAGAACTCCAATCTTTCCTTGGATTTACCGGTTATTACCGAAGGTTCGTTGAAGATTATTAAAAGATAGTCAAACCCTTAACCGACCTCACTACAGGTTACCCACCTCAACGAAAAGGGGTCAAAGTCAGCTTTGGTGATGGTAAATACCTCAACCCAAAATAATCTTTTGGTGATCGCTGGAATGAAGAGTGTCAGCAGGCCTTTGAGGACATAGTACACAAACTAACATCATCTCCTGTCCTTGGCTATGCAGACCCAAAACGTCCTTATGTGCTCCATACCGATGCCAGCACAACAGGATTGGGAGCTGCCTTGTATCAAGAGCAATATGGAGAAATGCGTACGATTGCTTATGCTAGTAGAGGACTCTCTCGCAGTGAGGCGAGGTATCCAGCGCACAAGCTCGAGTTCTTAGCCCTTAAGTGGGCAGTCACAGTAAAGTTTCACGACTATCTGTACGGCAACTCTTTTACTGTTGTTACAGACAACAATCCGTTGACTTACCTACTTACCACAGCCAAGCTTGATGCTGCAAGCTACCGTTGGCTAGCTGCACTATCCACATTCACCTTTGATATCAAATATCGGGCTGGTAAGCAGAATATGGATGCGGATGGTCTGTCTAGACGACCTCATGGTGTGCTGGAAAATGATGCCATTTCAGAAGAGGAAAGCCAAAGGATTGACAGGTTCACCTCCCAGCTGTTGGCATCTAAGAAGGAATTTGAGCCCTTGACTCCAGACATTGTTAAAGCTACTTGCCAAAGGCACACTGTTGGACTCAGTCAGGAGCACTCCACCTCCTTTGGCTATGTAGAATCACTTGCCATTAATGCTGAAGAAATTATTGCTATCTTTGATGAGAATGAGTCAAATGAGGGAGTCTTTACAGTGCCAAAATACAGTGAGTCTGACCTTACAAAACTTCAAAGAGAAGACCCTGTCATCAGTAAGGTCCTAAGCTTGATGGAATGCAGCAACATCTTACCTGCAAATTACACAGCAGAATTCCCTGAAATGCGTCTGATTCTCAGGGAGTGGAAAAGGTTTCAAATGAAATCAGGCCTTTTGTATCGGACACGTGAATCTGAGAGAGAAACACGATTTCAGCTTGTACTTCCCGAAGTTCTAAGAACTACAGTTCTAAGAACTACAGTTCTCAAAAATCTCCATGACAACATGGGACATTTAGGGATCGAACGTACCCTGGAACTTACCCGATCACGATTCTACTGGCCGAAGATGGCTGCTGATGTTGAGAGAAAAGTGAAAACATGTGAGCGATGTTTTCGAAGGAAGACCCAGCCGGAAAAGGCTGCTCCATTAGTGAACATCCAGACCACCAGACCAATGGAGTTGGTCTGTATGGATTTTCTATCATTAGAACCAGACAGTCAAAATACAAAAGATATACTTGTCATTACAGATCACTTTACCAAATATGCTGTCGCTATTCCTACCAGAGACCAGAAAGCCAGCACCGTTGCCAAAACCTTGTGGGAACACTTCCTGGTCCATTACGGTTTTCCTGAACGCCTACATAGTGATCAGGGTCGAGACTTTGAGTCTCATACCATTAAAGAGCTATGTGCATTAGCAGGCATACAGAAGGTGAGAACAAGTCCTTACCATCCCAGGGGAAACCCTGTTGAATGCTACAATCGAACACTACTCAGCATGTTGGGTACTCTGAAGGACAAAGAGAAAGCACAGTGGAGAGAACATGTCAAACCTCTCACTCATGCTTACAACTGTACCAGAAATGACGTCACTGGTTTTTCCCCATATGAGCTAATGTTTGGGAGACAGCCAAGACTACCCATAGACATAGCTTTTGGATTGCCAGTAAAAGACAAAGAGTTCCGCTCACACTCTCAATATGTGAGTAACCTTAAATCTAACCTTGAAGAAAGCTATCAAGTTGCGAAAGACAACTCTCACAAGGTTGCAGAGAAAAACAAGAAGCGATTTGATAAAGCTGTCAGAGAATCTACACTGGATGTTGGAGATAGAGTTCTGGTTCGTAATCTCCGGCTTCAGAACAAACATAAATTGGCAAATCGTTGGGAGCCTACAGTTTATGTAGTTAACAGACGGATGGGAGACTTACCTGTTTACTCTGTGAAACCTGAAAGGGGGGAAGGAGCAAACCGGACATTACACCGAGACCTTCTACTACCTTGTGGATTTCTTCCTGAAACTGAAAAAGAGGAAGAAAATACCAAAAGTAGTTCCAAGAAACCCAGAACAAGACAGCAAAGTGCCATCCAACAGGATGAGGAACCATTTGCTTCAGACACCGACAATGATGACAGCTGGTACACTATCCCAGATGTCCTTGACAGGAGGGTTGTCAAAGTGTATCAAGTACCAAAACGCAACCGAGTACTTGCCACAGGCGAACACATGAATAGACCTGCGAACTCTCACCCATTCTGTGTCGATGCGAGTTCAGTTCCAGAAGAATTGATACAAAATGAGGGTCATCACTTTGAAAGAGAAAGTTGTTTGAATGTGTATGACTCACCAGAAAGGGAGGATGAAGAGGGTAACATCTGTGATGAAACATCTGTCATACGAACAGATGAGCACCCAAAGACACCAACACTCAATGAAACAGAAAACTTGGATCCACAAATCATTCCTGAAATGGAAATTCAAAACTTACCTGAAGACCTACTTGATGTTCCTTCAACTGGAGCCAGTTCAGAACCTGTAGAAGTAATTCCTGCTGAACTGGAAGCTGCGGATTTCCCTTCAGTGGAAGATGTAACAAACCCAGACGAGGCAACTGAGGAAATGGAATCAAGTCAAGGAAAGACAGAGGAACAGACAGAAGCAAATACTCCTGTCAGGAGATCACTCAGACAATGTGAGCCGTCACGTCGGTTCCATTATCCTGAGCTTGGAGATCCACTAGTTTCTGTTGTTACTTCCTTGTTTCAAGGATTGAGTACTGCCATTGTTAACTCTCTTAATGATCGTAACAGTACATATTGGTTTACAGACATTCCTAATACGGTTACAGAACCAGTTACCCAGCAGCCCTTTAAGCATGCACAGGGGCGTGCATATATTTAAGGGGGGAGGGTGTAACCCACTGGATAAACCAAGGTTACAAGGTTCTTGTATTTTGTTTGTTAATAATTATTTATTATTTATCTAGTTATTTTATAGTATATTTTAGTTCAATGGTCAACTTTTAAGAATTAAGCTCATTGATTGCTGTTGGACAAATATCCGCCAAGTCCCGCCTCCTCACTCAGGTTAGTGAGAGCAGGTTGAAGACGTGTGTGTGTGAGGGAGCAGCGTCAAGCTGGAAGAACAGAGACACGTGTGAGCATTATATGCACAAAACAGCGCAAATTAATAGTTTTACCGGGACGGCGGTGGACCAATCTCTGGGGCTGTTGTTGGAGGTTGGAGTTGCTTTGGAAAGCGGGAGTTTTGATTGCTATTTTGTTTTCCTTGGCTGGGTTTTTATGATACCCTTGGATAAAGAGATTACGGATTTTCTGGATTCTGGATTGTGGACTCTGGATTTTCTCCCTGACGAGGGGGATGGCGAGCTACCATTGATAACCTGAACACCTCATCTTTCCGCTACCAGTGGTAGGATTTTGAGAAGAACTTACAGGAACTGAACAAAGGACAATTTTCTTTTGGAGGTTTATTTTTATTTTTATTTGGGGTGCACCCAAGTGTCAAGCGCTTTAAAACAGTTGGAATTATTTGGAAGAATGTTGTTTATTCCTGTGCCAATATATATAATTGTATCTTTATAAAATCTCAGTATTCACTTCATTCACTCTGGTGTTCGACTTAATTTATTACCCATCCTTTAAGAACCTGGAATACTGGTCCAGTTTTCACACACCTGACACCCTGGTTACACTTAGTACCAGGTTGTTATCATACCAGCAATGGGTCTTGCTCGTTCTTTCGCTTCCCGTCTGATGAAAGGACCAGGAGTGGCTGGATCAAGTTAGCTTCCTAGCTAGTAGCAAGCACGTTAGTTAGCATTATAATCTTAGCCTTGTCATTTTTATTAGCCTTAACATGAAGTAACATCAAGTAACCCAAAATGTTAAACAGTAAGAGTAGTAGTCGTATTTCGTGAACCCTTTGAAGAGTACTGTCACACCGGTGTGATCATTCTATAATACACCATTTAAGCCCGGGGGAGAAATGCTAACGCTAACGCTACATTAGCACCGGCGATCTGTTCTACTTCATGCTACCTGCACAAATGGTTGACATTAAACATTAAAAAGATCAGGCAGTTCAGATAGAATCAAAGGAAGGCAGGCAGGCAGGCAGGCAGCTTTGCATGACATTCTTCTGGACGTGTTTCATTGTGTTGATAGTGAGGGTAATCAATCACTTTTTTGACAAGACAGTAGTGACGGCCATCTTGGTGACGTGTGTTGTTGTGAGAGTCTGCGAGACCAGAGACTTGCAAAATTATCTTTTAAATTGACAAACATCATATGTGTAATTCGTGGCACAATTCAAACGGGATCGAAAGATAATCTTTCTCTCTCCATTGACTTCAATACATAATTTTTCCAAAATAAGGTCCCATGGAGCTCCCCCGGAAGGGGAGGGACTTCACCACTCTATAGTAACGCAGTGTAGGCGGAGCCGTGACGTCATCTTCAATACCAACCACAAAACCAACATCAGCCGTTAGCTGTTAGCACTCAGAGCTCACAGCTCAGTTCAGAAACTAGACAAAAGTTAAAGAAGTACAAACCACAGACTATCTGTTTCATGGCGAATACAGTCGCTGGTTTATTTATGTCTGTAGGCCGTTGTTGTGAGTGTGGACGGTCGGAGCATATACAACGTTAGCTTAGCTGATCTCCATTCAGAAAACACGCATTTTAAAAGGTTTTTCGTCTGCCGTCTGTCTGCAGACTTGTCAAAGCATTAATTCATGGTTTTTACTAACCGGTATCAGTATGTTGTTACTTCGGCATCATTTTTAAACGTGTATTACAATTAAATCACGGTAAAATATGTTAATTTTGTTGTAGTTGTAGCCTCCTTGCCGTCACTAGTTTAGCATATTCAGCCCGGTTGTTGGCCAGGTAAGAACCTCGATTTGAGAGGGCCAGAAAACAGGTGAAAAAGTAGCCCTGAGCCGGAACTACCCCTAGTGGAAAAGCAAAAAAAAGCGGGCCAGGTTTGGCACGGTACGCTTAAACCGCGCTACGCACTGCAGTGGAAATACACCATTACAGGCCCGGCATATGTACTACAGCATCTCCAGCGTGTCGAGCGGTCTCGTGTGAAAGGACACGCGTGTGAAAGGAAGGCTTTTTTTATATAGAATTCGGTTCGTTTTCATGTGCGTTCCCGTGTAAATGGGGCCTAAGTAGTCAACAACTGGTTAAATGGGGCACATTCCCAAACACTCCTAACACAACTGAAAGTCTCTCACAGATTCACTGCAACACAGGCCCGTATTTTTAGGGAAACCCTCATATTTGTAACAGAGGCGGAGAAAGATATTCGAGGTGTAAAGGTGAACCATGGTAACCTCTTTTTTGTTATCTGATTTGAATGGCAGCAAACCAAATACTTTCAAGCATATTCACTGATATGTAGGAACATGTGACTGTATTTAAAAATATATATACTTTATGGAGAAAACATTTTTACTAGCCACTCATTCTCTCCAACACTTCTTGCTATATATTCAACGGTCAATCAATCAATCAATCAATCAATCAATCAATCAATCAATCAATCAATCAATCAATCAATCAATCAATCAAACAATCAATCAAACAATCAATGTTTATTTATATAGCCCAATATCACAAATGTTACATTTGTCTCAGTGGTCTTCACAGTGTGTACAGAATATCAGTATGACAATACGACACCCTCTGTCCTAAGACCCTCACATCGTACAAGGAAAAACTTCCGAAGAAAACCCAGTTTAAAGGGGAACATGGGAGAAACCTCAGGGAGAGCAACAGAGGAGGGATCCCTCTCCCAGGACGGACAGACGTGCAATAGATGCCGTGTGTAAATTGAAAAGATAATACATTTGCAACATAGGTAGTCCAAATGTTTGGAAATGCATGTGTGTATAATAGGAAGATGAATCCACGAGGATATCCATCCAGGACCGATGATCCAGGACCACAGCCACGACTCAAGATCCAGCGCTCGCGATCCAGGACACAGGACCGCAGGATCATCCATGACTCCGGATCTCGGCGTATATAGACACCAAAAAGAGAGACATGTGGGGAAGCTGGGTTAATCGGAACATGAGAGTACACAGGTACAGACAGAGAGAAGGAAGAAGTAAGATGTCCCCCCGACAAACTAAGCCTATATCAGCAAAACTAGGGGCTGAATCTAATCAGCCCTAACTATAAGCTTTCTCAAAAAGGAAGGTCTTAAGCGCACTCTTAAAAACGGATAGGGTGTCTGCCGCCCGAACACAAACTCAGGCCCGGTTCTACAGGGGTGCATAAGGGTGCATTGCACCCTCAGTTGAGTCGTTATGCACCCTCATTTGAAAAATGAGGGTGTTCACACCGCAGGACTTTCCCTGGTACTTCAGTTCTTTAGTTCCGTTAGTACCAATAATGTCGCGTTCACACCGCCGGGACTACTCAGTGCCGGGAACTCTTTTGGAACTCTTTTGGTACTTTTTAGTCCCTGCTAGAGAGGTGGTACGAACCTGGTGACAAAAGAGTGCCAATTTCTATTCTATTTCTATTGGCTGGGCGAATTGCAAACCACGCCCCGTTAGACTCTGAATTTGTTTAGTTAGTTAGTGTGATTTTGGTGACATTGTGACTATCCTGGCCAAAATTATAGGGGGTGCTTCAAAATCCGCCAGCTCTAGCAACTGCACTGCCGGATTTGGAAGCCCCTCTTTAGTTTTGTACCTGCTAGGCGCAGAGTAAAATGCTTTGGTGAGCACAACCTAGAGGGGAACAGCAAGCACCAGTGTGATTTTGGTGAAGTTGTGACTGTCCTGGACAAAGTTGTAGGGGGGGGGGGGGGGGGGGGGGGGTGCCATATCTGGCAGGAGAAATACCTGCTCTGCTGAACATGTTATAGAGAAAAGTGCAGATCTAAAATAAGGAACATTAATAGTGTGATATAGGCACAGATATAAGATAAATAATACACTTTATTTTAGGGCACCTTTCAAAGCATTCAATGTCACCTTAAAATACAATAAAAAATTAAATATGAGTGGCATTACAATACAAACATGTGTTGAGTAGGAAACCACAGAGGAACATGACATTCAAAGGAGCAATTAAAGCCAGTGAAGCCAGTTTGAACACATTATCTTTTAGGCTTGCTTGAAAATAACACAGTGTCTGATATGTTATATCATTACTGTCATATAATTGCTTACTATTCGTGGTTATCAGGCACTTACACAACAGAGAAGGTTTTAAGAAATAGGACTATAATGACAAATGACATATTATCCTGTCATTGTCTGTTCTGTAGGAAGGAGGAATATAACAGAGTGGGACTGCACTCAAAAACTGAAGTTTGTTCCAATACGAAGATTGTGACTATCTGAAAAGTGTCCTTAAAACGAGCCTCCTCTCAATAGTATGCACATTATTTATTCAGCCGTTTGCTGTTTAATCTGATGGGAAATATATCATTCAAAAGAGAGAGAAAAGCTTATTAAACTAGACGAACGCTCAATACAGGCGATGACGTCACGTTTGCGCGTCCCCGCGAACAGGGCTTCAATCTACGGCAAGGCTTCAATCTACGGCATAACACCGGCACTAAAGTACCGCAAATCCTGCGGTGTGAAAGCGGCATGACTACGGATCCCGGCGTATATAGACACCAAAAACGGTGATGAAAACTGAAATATTTCTAAGGAACTTGACCATCTTCACCTGACACACAAAGTTGAAGACTTATGTGAATCCTTATGATGCAATTTACAAGCATGTCATTTGAGTATTAACAAAAAGGTGTTCAAGAAAACACAACAATGGATACATTTCAAGGGGAAGGTGGAAGAAGTCAGATTATTTACTTATGTAATGAAGCAATACTACTACTACAGTGTAACAATATTCAGTTACAACTATGTCATGCAGAACGTGGTCAATTTAAGCACTTTTAAATACATTTTATCACAATTATTGATGCAATAATATGTTCATCACACTTGTTAAAAGTGGGGTTTATTTTGACTATGTAATATACAAATTGGTTGCAATAATATACAATAATATATAAAAATGCACTAGTAGATTTATATTTTGTATTAAACTTCTAAATCTGCAAATCAGCTAGTAACTAAATAAATGCATTGGAGTAAAAGCAGCACAATGTGGAAATACTCAACTAAAGTATAAGTAGCCTATCCCTAAACAATTTCAATCTTTGATATTTTTTGGTTTGTCTCTTAAAAACAGTAAACCTACTTGAATAAATGCACTGGATATTACTGTTATTGTATGTAGATGTAATGCCCCTTAATTGGTAGGAAAAGTCATTTTAAAGCGCAATATATTTTAACATCAGCAGGAATAGTTGAAAAATAAATTCTTACTTTAAAAAATACAGCATAGCAAAGTGTAGGCGGCCGCTAA
The DNA here is from genome assembly GCF_902827115.2 of Pseudochaenichthys georgianus. Taxonomy (NCBI): domain Eukaryota; kingdom Metazoa; phylum Chordata; class Actinopteri; order Perciformes; family Channichthyidae; genus Pseudochaenichthys; species Pseudochaenichthys georgianus. Next base: position 6,228,056 of record NC_047526.1, read on the forward strand.
TAGCAAAACACTTTTTGTGACGCTACAGTTTCCCAGCATTCAGTGGGGCATCATGGCGGACACCAGGGAGAAAGGGCTGCAAGACTACAGAAAAAAATTACTGGAACACAAAGAAATTGACGGGCGGTTAAAAGAATGTAAGAGGCTGTTTAATGTTGTTGATTATAGTGTGGCAACAATATCGTGTTTATTTTGATTAGATATAATCAATAGTATAGGTTGATGCTTGTTAGCATCAGATAGCTGGCCAGCTAGCTACTGCTTTGTCATGCAGTTAGCATCCCTCATAGAAATGAATGGAAGTGACGCTAAACCAGTCAACGCTAGCTGTGCTAACTTAGCTTATTGGTATTAGACAAACAACTGTAACATTAGTGCTATGCCGAACATTACAATACGTTAATAACTGATAATGCTCAGTTAACGTCAGTCCGTGTGTCTACTACCGTGATACAAATTGAATTCGCATTGTAGCTGACGACTTTATCAACAGTTTTACGTTAAGCTAACTTGACTAGCTAACGTTAGCATGTTTGTTTGACAGTGAGCTGCCATTCTTAACTGTAACAAACAATGTCATCATCCAATGTATGTTTGTCTTTGATAACGAAAACTACAGACAATAACTTCTGGCTATTCCCCTTGTTTGTTTTCCAGTGAGAGAACAGCTGAGAGAACAAACAAAACAGTATGAGAAATCAGAAAATGACCTAAAGGCTCTGCAAAGTGTTGGTCAGGTAAGAATACGTCCTGTACTTGTTTACATTTAAGAGTTTTTGATCCCACTGGATAATACAAGTGGCTGCAACAGTAGATCGAAGTATTCTTGTATATATTCCACTAAATGAGTCACTTTCTATTATTGTAGTTGTATTATTACAACATTTTACAAAGGACTGCATTATCATTTGATACAACCAAGGACATTTGAGACTGAGGAAATATATGTTCACCAGCAAGGAACCATACTTTAGATTTGTTAAAGCAGGTATAGATATAAAACTGGAAGATTATCATGTAATTCCTGGACTCCCAAAATAAAAGAGAACATCCCAGTAGAGTGATGCAGCGTTTTTGACAAGGCCAAGACCTGGAGTTATCAACACAGTGCTTCCCTCAACAACAAGTCAGGGTTATAATGTATGTCATCATTTACTAAAACAATGGTAGATGACAGTGAAGTAATAAAGTGAAATACAGTCATCTTGATTTATACAATGTCCGTGCAAGTGTGTGTGTCTGTTGGTGAAGAGAGAAGGGTGTTTCAGTTGGTGAAGACGGTGGAAGGGACTTTCATAGACAAACAGGAGAGAGGGGATCAGAGTCAGACTTTTAGTCAGACTGTGCTAACCCCATCTTTTCCCTTTTTTATTTGCAGATTGTTGGAGAAGTTCTCAAACAGCTGACAGAGGAGAAATGTAAGTTAACAAGTAGCGGCAGAATCATTTAATAGCTAGAGGATTTAGGGGGATTTAGAGTGTTCATTTTAGGATAACAAATCATTTCAGTCTCAAATAAATGACACTGATTCCGGCTTAAGATGTACCCTCTTGAATTTTAGTGACGTATTAACCATTTCTAATGACAACTTGTGACTGAAACATGTCAAACTGTGATCAACTCCGGCATGTGATGCTAACTTGTTGTTTTTGTTTATTTCCAGTCATTGTCAAGGCCACCAACGGCCCCAGATATGTGGTTGGATGTCGCAGACAGGTATGTGCTGAACAGATACAAATGTGTAAAGCATCTTGTTTTGTTTTTGTTTCTCATATTTTCAGGAGACTGACAAAAAAAAGTAATATATTGCAAAAATACCTGCATATATGTGCTATGCAGAACATAAAAGTGACCTGAAATATCCAGCTACAGTGAAAGTTATTAATTTGACCTATTTTTAAAGGTGTATGTAGAGGAATATGATGGTATGGTTGGATTTTTTTAATTAATGTGACCTCTTTGGAATCAATAGGCGCGTTCACACCACAATACTTTTCCCACTGTAGTTGCGATACGGTTCCGAAATGTTGCGTTCACACCAAAAAGAGCCAGAACTAAAATGAGTTAATGAGAACCTTTTCACCCCCTTTTCCGTCCCTGCTAGAGAGCAGGGACTTTCGTGGGAGAAAAAGGTTCCTATGTCTGATTGGCTGGGCGGATTGCAAACCACGGCCCGTAAAACTCCCAAAAAGTTTTGTGAAGCCGCCATTTTATTATCCTCTTATTAGCATTAGCCCAGCGCAGAAACGCAGAGACTAACTTATGGCAACACAGAAGAAAACATGGGAGCGGTGGAGATGAGGAGGTGTCGGCGTTCTGGCGATTTACTCGGAAGTCCCCAACTCCGGGGAGTTGGGCTTACCGGCCTGCCAGTAAGCCCAAAGCAGAAGAAGAAGAAGTGACGTCAGCGGCTTCATTTGCCTAATCCACCCTCAGGGACTTATTCCGGTGTGAACGCGATCTGTACTTAGTTCATGAGAACCAAAGAGTTCTCATGAACTAAGTTCTGATGAACCTTTGTGGGAAAAGTACTGCGGTGTGAAAGCGCCTATTGTACCAGTAATTATTATTATTATTATTATAATATCTGTTATTGGCTAATCCAACAAATCAAATATTTGGCACATCAGTCCATATCTAAATACATAATGTTTTGCCCACATATTTATTTTTTACAATACACGCTTGATTTTATTTTTGGATAGAGCAAACAATTCCAAGTGTACCAGCACATTTTTAAAAACCTTTTCTTCAGAAACAGAAAACAGTAATCTTTAAATATTTCTATCCAGTTGGACAAGTCTCAGCTGAAACCAGGAACCAGAGTGGCGTTGGACATGACCACGCTCACTATCATGAGGTAAGCTGGAAGCACAGAGTAACACGTATCTAACTAACATGTTAATGCTGAGCACGGACATGGATAGACGATGTAGGGCTGCTCGATTACGGCAAAAATCATAATCTTGATTATTTAGGTCAATAATTGATATCACGATTATTAAAAACTAATAAATAAAGTTAGTAAATTATCCATTTACTTTGAAAACATCCATTTATTGAACAAATAAAATGTGAACAGTAGGTTTTTAACAGTTGATTACCCTGAACCGTAAGTATAATTCAACTGAAAAACCAATTCAAAAAGAAATAAATAAAAAAAAGAATATCGTAATTGCGATTAAAATACGATTAATTGAGCAGCCCTATAACGATGTGTTCTTCTCCATGTAGCATTCAAATATAGGACATATTCATTATTCCCACCAAATCATTGTATATCACTACAGATTAGCGGTGCAATTGTACTAAAGAATTGTTTGTATCTTATAATAATTTTAATTAGAATGTAATGCCCTCAATACATTAATTACATCTATGGCGTTTTCTAATAATACATATTTATAGAGCGCTTTTCAAGAAACTCAAAGACACTTTACAGAGTAAAAAGTAATTACAACAACAACACACTTAAAATATATTAAATATATTTTAAGTGTGTATAAGTCCCATTTGTCCATTTTATAAAAAGTATTCCACCCAAAACACTATAGAAAAATGTAAGGGTCCAAATTAATCCGATCTTTGTTAAACTGATCTATTGTGTAATTGCAAATGTGTGTGTGCTATTCAGAAATAGCGATAACATTAGCCACACCAAAAAGGTATAATGCTAAGAATGCAGTATGTTCTAAACCACGGAGTGGTTCCTATAACGGCTCCAAAAGTTGAAGTTGCACAGGGGTATGATGACAATGAAATGGTACACACGTGTTTCCTGTTCTTCCAAAGGTACCTGCCCAGGGAGGTGGACCCTCTGGTGTACAACATGTCACACGAGGACCCCGGGAGCGTGTCCTACTCTGAGATCGGAGGCCTGTCCGAACAGATCCGAGAGCTGAGAGAGGTACAGCTGATCAGAAATCAATCCTACGAGACAACTATTGGGTTGGATTAGTCTCCGGATAAACAATGGCACACAGAAGGATTCACACGTCATTTGGGATGTTTTTATAGATGGAGACATTTATATATAAATCCAGAATTACATTTATAAATTCGTGTGCAATTATTTCTGTTGAGACTTATCTAACCCAATAGACCAGCCTTTCCTTATTGGAGGAATGTGGTGTTAAATGGGAAAGGCATGGAGAACAAATCAGCATCTTCATTTGATTTGTTCTCCATGGCTCTAAAATAATGCTGCTGTTGTTTGGTGGCAGGTGATCGAGCTTCCCCTGACCAACCCTGAGCTCTTCCTGAGAGTGGGCATCATCCCCCCTAAAGGCTGCCTGCTCTACGGGCCTCCAGGTCAGTACCCTTCTTTATTCGGCTGCCAATCAATGGCATCCATGCAAACACTGCACACCCCAGGACAAGAAATATCACTCTTTAATCCTTCTGTCACAGGCACAGGGAAGACTCTTCTCGCCCGAGCAGTGGCCAGTCAGCTGGACTGTAACTTCCTCAAGGTGAGTGTCAGCGCCAACATCGGCCTTTACTGCCACTCTGCAGTCAGTCAGCTGATTCTGTGTGTCTGTGCTGCAGGTGGTGTCCAGCTCCATCGTGGACAAGTACATTGGTGAGAGTGCCAGGCTGATCAGAGAGATGTTCAACTACGCCCGGGACCACCAGCCCTGCATCATCTTCATGGACGAGATCGACGCCATCGGTGAGTGACACTGGCCGTCTCATTTGGTTGTTGTCCAGGGGGTTAAACCCACCTACAGTACCTAGCTACTAGGGGTGTAACGGTACACGTACCCGTACCGAAATTATTCGGTACGGGCCCTTCGGTTCGGTACACGTGTGTACCGAACGGATATAACGTTAAACGTAAAAAATTGAGAACGTGAACAACTTCTTGGAAGTAATCTCAGGTGCTGCGTCGCAGCATTCAGAGTAATTTCCTCACATTGAGCTCAACGCGTCATAGAGCGAGCAAGTCATTTCATTGGATGAGAGGCATGCTATGAGAGCTGGTCACAGGGATGCGTTCAAATGTAGTCAGTAATTTGAGGAACTGTCGAAATGACGAACGCAGATAAAGTTGAGCTCGAAAATCCTCCAGCATCATTGAAGTCTCCGGTTTGGGAACATTTTGGTTTCGCAGTTACGTACAAGGATGACGGACAAAGACAGGTGGACCGAACCAACGCTGTTTGTCGGCATTGTTCAACTAACATTGGTTACGCGGCTGGCAATACATCAAACTTGCACACTCATTCGAAAAGGCATCACCCGAACGTGAATATCACCGGTACCAAAAGACTGAAGTGCAAACCCAACTCCCACTAGCATGTAAGTCTCCACCACTCGCAAAAACTTCAGACCGAGCCAAAGCTATTACAAACGCCAAATATCCTTATATGCCATGGTAGCAAAGCGCTACCTGGCTGTATCTGCTACCTCTGTCCCTAGCGAGAGGGTGTTCTCCACGGCAGGAGACATTGCTAGTGCCAGCAGATCTGCCCTTTCAGCAGCCATGTGGACAAGTTCATCTTTCTTTAAACATGAAAATACAATGACAAGCAAGTCCTAATGTCAAACTGGCTGCTTAGGTACTAGTACAGTACAGTTCAGATACAGATTATTTCAGTTCATCGAAATGCTGCACCTTAATGTTCATTTGATTATATTTTGTATTTATTTGAGTGAATATTCATAGTTTAATAATAATTAAAAACCCAAAACTAATAGTTTATGTTTTGTGAGTACTAGTACAGTCAAGTTCAAATACAGATTATTTCAGTTCATCGAAATGCTGCACCTTAATGTTTATTTTATTATATTTTGTATTTATTTGAGTGAATACATTATTCACAGTTTAATAATAATTAAAAAAAAATATATATGTTTTGTTTTGTGAAAAAAAATTCTGCTGTACTGAAAACGTACCGAACCGAACCGTGACCAAAAAACCGAGGTACGTACCGAACCGAAATGTTTGTGAACCGTTACACCCCTACTAGCTACCTACCTAGCTATGAGAGGGTCAGTGGTTTGTTGACTGATGTGATAAATGGACTGCATTTACAGGTACGAGTCATCGTTTAGTGTTTCATGAAAGGCGCTATATAAATCCAAGGTATTATCATTCAACCATATTCATAGAGGCAGAGGCTGCCATACAAGGAGACTAACATTCACACACTTACACACAAGCAATTGAGGTCAAGTATCTTGCCTAAGGACATGACCGTTTTACACCGAACCACCGACCTTCTGATTTGAGGACGTGACCTGCCTCCTGAGCCACAGCCACGCCATAAAGTGTCCTCGGGCGAGATACTAAACCTCAGATAGCTCCCGCAGGCATGTCTGCAGTTTAAAGTGCATGTAAGTCACTTTGGATCAAAGTGCCAGCTCACTGTGAAGCATCCACAGGGTGTAGTGTTTTGGTTATGTTTATTTATTTTTTAAAAGGCTTTGTATATTCTCATCTGCCCGGCTTGGAGCTCCAATCAAAGCATTTCAAATCTCCCAATTGGGAGAATTTGTTGTGAAGCAGCTAAAGCTTAGTCTTTTTCACTGACGTAAGCTTCCGCTAACGCTTCAAAGGGAAATGGAGCTTATGAAGAAACATGTTCACTCTCCATGTGCTCTGAATCCTCACTGTATGGTCTCCGTCTGTGTGTCCTGCAGGCGGCCGTCGTTTCTCTGAGGGAACTTCTGCGGACAGAGAGATCCAGAGGACACTGATGGAGGTAAACCGCTCACTAAAATGTGTTCTAATGGGACTATATTCATATACTATTACAAATATTAGCAGTGGGTCGAGGACTCAAAGCACTGAGACACGTGACTTGTGTGTCCTGCCAGCTGCTGAACCAGATGGATGGCTTCGACACGCTGCACAGAGTGAAGATGATCATGGCCACCAACAGACCGGACACTCTGGACCCCGCCCTGCTGCGGCCCGGCAGACTGGACCGTAAAATCCGTAAGTCCCCCCCCCCCCCCCCCCCCGCGTGTCAGATCTCTGTGAACACGCAGCAACACTAACGTCCTCCTCTGCTCCTCAGACATCGAGCTGCCCAATGAGCAGGCTCGCCTGGACATCCTCAAGATCCACGCCAGCCCCATCACCAAGCACGGAGAAATAGGTCAGTCACGAGAATCAGAAACGGGTTTCTTACCATGTAGGCTCACACGTACGTGACTAGGTGTCATGGTGCATACATAACAAATAAGTTCTGAGTATTTCTCCCGTTTCTGACCACAAGCTGACTCTGACTTCCTGTTCTCAGTTTTACTTGATCATCAGGATCTCCCAGATGTTTCTAAGCTCCACTTTTAGTTCTGATGCTGGTTACTTGGTTACAGCCTTATCATAGCACTGCACTCCATCCCAATCAATTACAGCATTTCATTTGTCTTCATTCTCTTCACTACGTGCGGGCCAATGTAAACATGATCAAACCAGTTTGATATTGAGCCGGGACGGCACCAACAGAATGTTACCACTACCTAGTCCCACATGCTGCCTCGGTTGGGCTTTTAGTCTCTTCCATGTTTTCCTAAGACCCGGTGACATTGTTGGCAGGGTGCTGATGGAGGCTTCATTTGTATTCAAACACAATGACCATCAGCCAAATTGTGTAACATCCAGAGGTGGAAGAAGTACTAAGTAGAAATACTATGGTCTTAAATTGCAGCGGTACGCAAGTATTATAAGCGAACAGTATCAAGATTAAAAGTACTTGTTATGCATAACTACTCTGTTCACAGTATTTCAGAACAGTATTTATTTATCACACAAATATACGACGTGTCATATTATAAAATACTGGGTATTAGTAAAACAGTACTGCAACATTTGTCTACTGGTAAGCTTCAAACAATGAGGTTCCTACACTGGACTGTACCAGCGCAATAAGCCCAGTCTCTAGATAATGGACATTACGAGCAGCGAGAAGGACGAGAGTATCAAATGTTCCTGAACACGAGGGAGAGAAGCAAGCGGTGTATCGACTGAATGCCTCTGCCTGTTTTCAGATTACGAAGCCATCGTGAAGCTGTCAGACGGTTTCAACGGAGCCGACCTGAGGAACGTGTGCACAGAAGCAGGTTAGACATTTTCTGTTCAGTATCATTTAAAAAAATCCCTTCAGTCCAGATTGTTTACAAAATCCCCCTTTTTGTGTTGTTTGCAGGTTTGTTTGCCATCCGCGCCGACCGCGAGTACGTCACTCAGGAAGACTTCATGAAAGCCGTGAGGAAGGTGGCCGATTCGAAGAAGCTGGAGTCCAAGCTAGACTACAAGCCTTTATAAACTGTGTCCGTCCTTTCTCATATTGTGCATTGCATTTTGCTGTGTTCCATGCTTTAACGCCTGGAGAAAATGTTTGTAAATGTTTGTGGGATGCAAAACGTTTAGAAAAAGTACACGGCCCTCACCTAGGAAGTGACACGGTAACCCCTGTATCCAGTTATTAGTCTGACCCGCCTTTTGTTTCATCTCTGGATCCAAAAGGCTGATCATTCTGGCATCCCACAAAACTCTTAACACTTACAAATAAATACCTTTTATGTTCTGAAAATATACAAATATATTGAAAGTTCTGTGTTTTTCAGTTGATGACTTCTCATTTCTCTCACTACCTTCACGTGAACGTACTGATTAAACGCGTGTCAAAGTGTGCTGCCTTATAGTAGTCTCCTTCAGTATCAGTAATATCTAAGGGACACCGCAAACAGGAACTAATATAGATATCAAGCAAGTGTTCACAGCTGTGCCTTATCTTAAGTAAAGGTCATGCATTCACTAAGATGATTGTCTGGCCGGGGTTTGATGCAATATTCCAATAACCGGCTGTCACACTTTCAATGACGAGTCAGCCCCGTCTGGGCCGAGACGCCCCGTGGGGGATCAGCTCCAATAAATCACCAGTCATTGGAATTGTTCCTGACATGTATTTATAGTCAGATTGAAGCTCAGGAAGTAATAAGCTTTGGTCAATAAATACTGCACTGGTTCTGGACAAGAGGTCAGTCCATCTTATTCTAAAACAAACAGTCAACATAAATTATTTGTACATGAAAATATCACTCCGTTATATACATCCTTAGCAACTGCTTTTCCAGCTCTACAATCTTAAAGTGATCAGCAGAGATTTAATTTGAGTGGTAATACAGATATCGACAGCAGGCAATAAATAATGTGTTTCTGAGAATAAAGAAGACGTGGAGGCGTCTGCTTTGGGTTACTCTGGGGGGGGGGGGGGGGGGGGGCGTGTCTCTCGTTGACCTTTACACTTCCAATCGGTCGATCCCATCCTGAGGTTCATTGTCTGAATAAAGCATACATTTACAAATGGTACATGGTCAGAGCTTATATAAGTGAGTCAGTGTCTTCCCCCCCCCCCCTGTCAGAGTGAAGGCCTCCAGCACGAAGGCCCTGCAGATGGGGCAGTGCTGGAAGCGCGACACACAGCTGTCACACACACAGGCGTGTCTGCAGGGCAGCAGCACCTTGTTCACCGCCGCGTTCTGACACACCACACAGCCTCTGCCCCCCCCCGCAGACCAGTCCTCCTCCTGACTCTGCTCCCCCCTGCTGGCCCCGTCGTAGGCCTCCCTGGGTTGGGTGCTGTGCTCTGAGTCAGGAGGCTCTGACAACACGCCGTCAGCTGACATGAACAGAGGCTGCAGGAAACAGAGCTCACTGTTTTCTCACGGTAACATCAATCACATGAATAATAATACTATAGTAATACTTTGATTTGTATTGCGCCATTCATGGGAGATGCAGCCCAAAGTGAATAGGCCTACATAGAAAATAACTGAGTACAAATAAGGAGTAAGAAACATAATATTTATATTAACGAGGAGTATTTGTGTGTGCATTGAGAAATATGTTTGTAGGTCGAGACATTTATACATACATCCAGAATTACATCAATCAATCCTTCTGTGTGCAATTATTTATTTTGACACTAATCTGACCCCATAGATGTGACTTACCTTTAACTCGTACATGTTGCCCTGTGCGGTGAGCAGGTACTGGAAGAGAAGCCGAGCAGAGAGGCTGTATCTGTCGTCAGGAACATGGAGAACTGTCACAGAGGCCACCTGGAAGAACAAGGACACCATCATGAATCGACAATGGTCGTTTTAACCACAAAGTGGCCATATTTGTACTCTTGGTGGGCGGATTTGGATTACCATGAGAAGTGGTGCGACCACTGGATATAGGGAACACGAGAGGAAAATATGACCTCTACTATGGGCAATTCTTTTTCAAATAAATAAGCATTCTGTCCAGTCCAAGTGATCCAGAGTCCCCTAAAACTTCAAGGTCGGACAATAATTTATCAAAGTCAACCCATCGGAATTACAAATATGGACACTTTCTTGTTAAAACAAAAATGCCTTCACCATCCTCAATAACCCCCAAACTTATCCAAGTCATTTTTTTTATATAGTCAACTAAAGCTATAATTGTAATTAATGCAACTTACGCAAATTGCCCAACATAGTGAGTTAGCATCCGGCAGGCTCTATGTGCTTTCTATATATTTAAATGTCTAATATAACACTTTGGAGTACTCATCGTTTCCAGCTACACAACAGGACTCTATGAGCTGGCAAACAGATTATGAAGATGTAAATCCAGTCCCAAAAGGGCTTTGGATGCAAGTGTATGGCGCAGGTGCACACAGGTTTGAATCCGGCCTGCAGCCCCTTAATGTGTCATGGTTTGACCAGATGTTCCCAGGAACTCCAAAATAAGATAAGTTCATCAGACATATCACTGATGGGTTCCTTCCTACATTGGATCAGATGGGATTCTGAGAGGAAAACACAAACACAGAAATCTTGTGATGTCTGTACTCAAAAGAAGCGGAAGGGGAAGAAAATGTTTTCAGGACTTTTAAGGTGCTTTTCCAGGATGATATTCTATTGAGTGTCAATCAGTGGTGGAAAGAAACCAAGTACATCTACTCATGTGTTGCACTTATGTACGGTGTGCATTGAATTAACACCATGTGTCTTTGGGGGAGGGGTTAAGACAGGTATTAACGTGTAAGTAACACTGACGGGAAACGTCTGATCGTGAGTACTTACGATGTTGTACGAGTCTCTGGCTTCAGACTCTGCCAGCGTCAGCACAGCCACGAGAGGGTAGTGTTGCCTTGGCAACGGCCCAAAATCCGTGATCCTGTGGTCAGCAGGAATGTGTGTGTGGTGCTCCGCTCTGTCTCCACTGCCGATACTGGAGGGCGGGTCAAAGAGGCTAACATCAGGAACAACGAGCCAATCACGCGGGGGAATATGGGGTCAGATTAGTGTCAAAATCAACAATAGCACACAGAACGATTCACAAATGTACTTCTGGATTTATATATAAATGTCTCTATCTTCAAAAATATTTCTCAATGTACAAACAAATATATCTATTAAAAGTGTGCTGCTCCCTGGTGGCGCAAACATCCACGCACAAACGTAGAGAGATTCATGCACAATAAAGGTTTCTCAATATAAGCATAACAATAATTTAAATATGTTTTTGATAAAAACATTAAACACTTGGACGTGGATTTATATTACATTTATTTAAAACAAGAAACATTTGTGTGTGGATCCGAAATATTTTGAACTTATTTATATATATGTGGATTTTGTTGTTACGCTTATATATACTGTATATATATATATCATAGAATAGTATTTGTGTGTACATTGAAAACTATGTTTGTAGATAAAGACATTTACATATAAATCCAGAATAACATTTGTAAAATCTTCTGTGTGCAATTATTTATTTTGACACTAATCTGACCCCGTACTTTCCTGCTAACTGGAAGATACTTTACGCGACACCGTTGATTTGAATCAGAACATCAGAATAATAACATTAACTTGGGGGTGTGTGTAAGCGCTGTGAAGGATACTGGAAGCTCTGGCAGTGGTGGTAGTGGGGGTGCAGGGCCTGCTGGAAGTGTTGGAGGGTGCTGAGCCTGGGGCCGTGCTGGTGGGCCTGCAGCGCCCCCTGCAGGGCTTGGACCTCACAGCCCCAGAAACAGCTGAGGACACAGGGCTCCAGACAGCAGGGCCTCAGAGACACCCCATCTGCAAGAGAGCAACTGTTGTTATGGGCTGTTCCTCAGAACAGAAGGATTCCACTCAAAGGTAGAACAATTCAAAACCCTGCAAATTCATAGCTGCATACATTGAGCTGTTTTGGGTGATTTTCTTATCTAAACAGCACAGGAACAGGAACATATCTGTATTCTGTGACAAGAAAGGATTTCATATGCAATATCTACTTAAGTTTCATATTGCAATTATTAAATCAAATTAAAGGGTATTTAAATAGCCCAAGGTATGGGGTCAGATTAGTCTCACAATAAATAATTGCACATGCTGTTGTTCTGATCAAAGGTCGTGTTCAATGGGATTACAACGATAAAAACGCCGTTGAAGGTTAATCCAATGTGTCTGAAATGATTACTGATCCTAATTGTTATGTCAATAACAGAGTTTTAATATATAGTTGCTATGAGAGCTACCAGAGTGTATGCCAGCTTCCGGTTTTGGGCATTCTGGGTACGCATCACTCATTCACCAATGGGTAATGTTTAGATGGATTTGAGGAACTTTCCCTCGATGCTATTGGCTCTAACGGTTCAAAAGAGGTGTCAATCATCAAAATCGACGAGGGGGGCCAGAGATATGGAAAATGCACCCAAATGACCCCAGAAGTGTTTTTTTTTCTAAATCTCTCTAAAAAGCTCAAATGTCACTTGTTTTGCATCAATCTTGATACAGGGTACTTATTATATGTTATAGTGTGGATTCCTAAAGCTTTTAGTCTACTATCCCATCATTAAAGGGTGGTTTTCACTATACGTAATGTGTTTTCTTTTTGGACGGACACTCTAATTTACATTTATTTACTATGTTCAATCTGAATTTACTTTAAAATAAAAACATCTATATTGATTCTGACTTTTCTACATCCAACTCACAGGTTTATCATTACTTTGAGAGAAAATATTATTAATGTAACCCTTTTAGAAGGGAAGATATGGTCATTTGTTCTGGGAATGTCCTTTTCGAGCCTGAGACCTGGAAAACAGGCTCAGGGCTAAACGGGTTAAATGTGACACAAAACGTGTTTCTGTGCATGAGTGAGAAGGCTCCCCTGACACTCCCTGGTGTTTTGTATTACATTTATATAAAACAATAAGTATTTGTGTGTGCATTGAAAAATATTTTTGTAGATAGAGAAATTTAAATATAAATCCACGATAACATTCGTCAATTCTTCTGTGTGAAAATGTGAATTTGACTCCATACATTCTCACAAACCACATTTGTCTCAATGGGCATTACAGATTAACAAACATAGACGGCAGTGTTAGAAGATAAAGGAAATTACAAGAAAATGATACAAGACAAGATATAATGCGAAAAACAAATAAAAAAGATAAAAATATATTGAGATACAATACAACAAAACACAATAACATACAAATACCATAACATTTAAGACTCAGGAGGAAACACATAGGGTCATCTTAAACAAGCTTTAACTATAGGCTTTATTAAAAAGGAAGGTTGAAGTGTAGTTTGAATGCAGTGAGGTAGTGTGAGAACAATGTGTAAACGTGGCTGAATTAGGGTATTGTATATGTGGACAAAAGGAGTCCATTTAAAAAGACATTAACTAAACTAAAGTTAGCCAGAGGTGAGGCATTGCTCAGGGTTCCTGCTGTCATGTTTATGGTAATTGCTCCATCGTGGATAACAGCATAATCAGAGTCCACCTCTCCACCAAAAGTGTCCGGTTTGAAGCCGATGACAGAGCCAGCCTTCTTTAGGAAGTCTGCTGGTGTCACTGGCTCAGGTATATTGGATAAAGGAAGCTTCTAAGGGTTGAGAAGGACACTCAAGGTTGGGCAATCTCGACCCGCCCCGGTTTCTGTGTAGTGAGTTAGTGATGATGAGTGATGTTCTCACCAGTGACGGAAGCCGACCCGGGGCACATCTCCAGGGCGAAGGGATTGGTCATCTGAACCATTTGCTTCTCGGGGGTGGGGAGGACGGACTCCGTCTCATCGGAGCTGCGGAGGATCACTGGGACGTCAAAGCCAAACCTGTGGGGGGGAGACAACGTACCAAAGTTAGAAGGAGCACAATGTGAGCATGTTCTGCATGGCTCTAAATCTTTTAACAAAGAAAACAAAGCTGAGACACACAAGAAAGAATCAGTGGAAATAATTATCTATTGCACCAACAGAATGTACCAATATGCTTTGATTGGCTGATGAGAAGACATATATGTACTATTGGTTAATGGTGGAATTTGATGTAGATGATCCGATTTCCTTGTCCGTCTGACCTCTCATCTATTACTTTGACTTAAGGTACTTGGTAAGGTACTAATTTAGTTTACTGTACTTAAAGGTGGGGTAGGTCATTTTGGAGAAACAAGCTTGAGTGCGCTAGAATTTGAAAATACACAACCGGAAACAATCTGCCACTTCCTCACAGAGCCCCTCCTCCAACACACACATGACCAATGAGGGCACGAGATACGTTTGTGCACAGATGGAAGGCTTCCACAGGTGACATGTTTTATGGATTTTTTGTCAAAGCACTTCAGATATTCATTGCTATCGGGATGTTACGAGCATTCCATGGAATATAACAAAAAGTGTATCTCGAGCCGGTTTCTCAAACTTACCTACCCCACCTTTAAGTACAATTGTTAAGTACTTGTACTTTAAGTATTTCAATGTTATGCTAATTCATACTTCTACTCCACTACAATTTGGAGTTAAATATTGAACTTTTTACTGCTCTACATTTATCTGACAGCATTTGTCACTGGTTACTTTGCAGATTCAGATTATTAATACAAATTAAAAACCAATGAATGAATAATGATGTGTATTTAAAGATTAAAATACATGGCAGTATAAATTATTTTTAGCTATCCACCTAGTTAGCACCACATTTACCAGCTGCAAAATGTAAAAGATGTACACATAATTACATCACTAGTTATAATACATTGATATTATATATATATATATATATATATAAAATTCAGAATGTACTGCATAATGAGCACTTTTAGTTTTGGTACTTGTACTTTATCCTAATTTCAAAATGAATGCAGGTGCTTTGCTTTTAATGTGTATTTCTACACAGTGGTATTACTACTTTTACTTTGGTAAAATATCAGTGTACTTCCTCCACCACAATGCATATGTAAATAGAATGTGCAGACTGCCATGTTGTGAAGCATATTCATAAACCACCTTTTAGTCAAAACTCAGGTGACCTCAATCTGACAATAAGGGGTTTAAAGACATTTATTCTTTGCTGTAAATTTACAGTTTTCATTTGTTTTTATCTTAATTGATGCTTTTAACTGTCAAGAACACACATGTATTAGCCACAATATGTTAAAATATGGCTACTTTTGAGGTAATAATATAGGCGACTTGCCAGGTCATTAAACGTTGGTAAAATCGACCAAATCCGAGGGAGACGTATGATGTTAACGCGAGGAAATAATGTGATGCTATCAAACAGCTGTAGTCAGGGCAGTGGCTAAGCTAGCTAAGCTACTAGCTACATATCACTTACCAGCCTAGCACGATGGCGGCGGTGACAACAAAACACAAAGACACCACACTAATGTAAAACAACGGGGAGTATTCATACAAGGTGATCAGGAACACCGCTGCCATTTCCTATAATTTATAAACCAAGTTATTAAATGCTCCTCTGGTAAACAGTTCCCATGACGGCCATGACAGTCAGGAACTCCTCAAATAGAACTACGGTGGCCTACAAGGCATATGAAGTAAACAACGCGTATCAGGTGAATGTCAAATATTTAACGTTACGTTTTTTTACCATAACCACTAATTAAGTTGATATTTGCGTTATAATCACATGTTTATATTAGACATATGTTGAGCTTTTTCTCAAATCATATTTAAAATAAAATATATTTGTTCTGCCGACTCATGCAGGACCTTTAATTTGAAATATGGTTGATTTCGCCTTTAAATTACACAGTAAACAATAGTAAAAGTGGTTGAAATAACTACGTACATTTATTAGAGTACTGTTCTAAAGTACACATTTGAGCTACTTGGAATACATTATTTTTCTTTTAAATGTAAATTTATTTAATTTTTCTGAAATTAGTAGTGGAGTTTATTTTGAAGGTTTGAAAAGGAAGCTTGGTGTGTCGTCATTAATTTGACATCATGGAGCGACTGAGATTTCCATCCTAGCTAGTAGTACCGTTATTATTCCAGCAGTTTTCACCCAAATACGAACGAGCAGTGTAGACAGTCAGGAAAGAAGGTGATATATGTTCAAATCGTCTGGGTACATATGTTAAACCTGAAGCGATAATGGTAAAGATGTGGTCGGGATCAGAACGGTTCATCATACAGATGTTACCAGATGGGGAGAAGGGAATCGTTAATCTGGTGTAATAGTCTGACGGTAGGGACATTTGTATGACGCTATTTCCATGTATTCTAGCCAAAGTATGAGCAATATGAAGGATACCCCGACTATCCGTCAACAGAGCTCGGAGAATAACTCCGTCAGCAGTAGTGAATGGGATATGGCAAATGATGTGTTTGTGACCAGCTACGACGACACTCCGATGGGAGAAGGTGTTGCTGCCGGGGAAGGGGATCCGGAGCAGCCCGGTCTGGACCGACACCTGCCGCTGCTGTCCCCGGATGGCCTGATGCTGGGCCTGGCTGGGGAAGAATACTCGGGCTCATCGTATCTGGACCCAAACTACACAGAAAGTGACGGGAATGTGACAACCAAAAAGCGCATACGGTCCAACAGCTCCCGGCACCGCGGCGAGGTAGTGACGGAGCTGGGACCGGAGGAGATCCGCTGGTTCTACAAAGAGGACAAGCGGACGTGGAAACCATTCGTCGGACACGACTCTTTAAAAATTGAGATTGTCTATCGGAGGTTCAGTGAACAGAACCCAGACAAGGTCAAACGCCCCGCGGAACCACCCGAGGCCGAGGGGAAGGAGGAAACCCAGGCAGAGAGCGGGGCGGTGGACGGGGTCCGGGCGGAGCCGCCGGTGCTGGGCGGCGGAGGGCAGCGGCTCTCCGGGTCAGACGAGATGAGGGACCCGGACGACATCCTCATCGGCGTGGAGGCAGTGTGTGTCAGAGGGGGGCTCTATGAAGTGGATATCAAGGAGAAGGAATGTTACCCCGTTTACTGGAACCGTAAGTTGTTCAAATACACCAACACCATTGAATTACTGCTACCAGTCTGTAGGGTACTGTACTGTCTGTACTGTATGTACTGTACTGTCTGTGCTGTCTGTACTGCACAGTCTGTACGGCACAGTATGTACTGTACTGTCTGTACTGTCTGTACTGTCCGTACTGTACTGTCTGTACTGTCGGTACTGTACTGTCTGTGCTGTCTGTACTGCACAGTCTGTACTGCACAGTATGTACTGTACTGTCTGTACTGTACTGTCTGTACTGTACTGTGTACTGTCTGTACTGTCTGTACTGCACAGTCTGTACTGTACTGTCTGTACTGTACTGTCAGTACTGTACTGTCCTGTCTACTGCACAGTATGTACTGTACTGTCTGTACTGTCCGTACTGTACTGTGTACTGTCTGTACTGTCTGTACTGTCTGTACTGTCTGTACTGCACAGTCTGTACAGTACTGTCTGTACTGTACTGTCTGTACTGTCTACTGCACAGTATGTACTGTACTGTCTGTACTGTACTGTCAGTACTGTCTGTACTGTACTGTCTGTACTGTACTGTCAGTACTGTACTGTACTGTCTGTACTGTACTGTCTGTACTGCCTGTACTGTCTGTACTGTCTACTGCACAGTCTGTACTGTACTGTCTGTACTGTACTGTCAGTACTGTCTGTACTGTACTGTACTGTCTGTACTGCCTGTACTGTCTGTACTGTCTACTGCACAGTCTGTACTGTACTGTCTGTACTGCACAGTATGTACTGTACTGTCTGTACTGTACTGTCTGTACTGTAGGCTGCTGTCAGAGGAATACTCAGGTCTTGTACTTGTAGAAGTACCAGAGGGAATACTCTTTTACTAGGAAAATCACGTTTTGTAATTGTTATTCAAGTAAAGTATAAAAGTATTGCCATTCTTAATATACTGTAAAGAACAAAAAGTAAAAGTAGCCTATGTGCAGATTGGCCCATGTATGTTTTGATTATAATGAATGCATGTGTTTATAAAGCTGGGTGAATGAAGGTGGAACTCATTTTAATTACTTTATTTACTGCAGGCAGGGTAATGTGCTTTTAGTACAACTGGTACATACTGTAACTGTTAAATACAACCTATAAAACGATTTCATCCACTATTTCTGCCATGACTAAAACGTCTATTCATAATTGTTAAAATAAGACAATGAGTCAGTTCACCAGTTACTTGTTAGTATCAGTTAAATGTGCTAATAGGCCATTTCCTTTACCATGATAACAAACACAGAACATTCTTACATTAGACAATCTGCAGCCATTTAATTTTTGAAACGCTTCTGCTTCATAATGACTTAAAGACTACATTGATTAGGTATTGCGATTACTTTTTTTGCTGAATTTACAAAAATGTCAGTCCTAAACTTAAAATACAAATATGATTGCAACTCTTGTTCACTATTTATCAGAAATAAGAACATTTTGTGTTTTCTGGCAAACTTTCTTGCAAAAATAGTTTCAATATCATCATTTGTATTTCTGCTGCTACTATAGGGGTGGGGAACCTCCGGCCTCCGGGCCGTATACGGCCCGCGAGACCATTTGGTACGGCCCTCGAGGTAATTTATAAACACACGCAAAAAAGAAAAGAATTCTAGACCGCAGAATAATTAAACAAGCGAGTGCCTGTTTTTCCTGGCCAAGGGCAGGGTCCTTGAACACAACACGAGCCTAACGTGTCATCACGTGGTATGTGTCTCGTCTGACAGGAGTGTAGTTCTAACGGAGAGCACCAGAACGCTGCTCCGGGCCGGGACTTCACAAATTGCAGTAACCATAAGGAGCTGTACACATGCCGCAGTTTTTGCGTGGCTGTGTCTTTAGTTGAGAGCCCAGTGGCGATCTGCTCATCTGTCATGCCTCATCTGTCATACAATCAATAACTTTGTTGTTATTAGCATCTGGTTAGCTATGCTAACGAATACAAGAAGCTTTTTCTACTACCAGTGTTGTAAAGGCACATCTTTATATGATCATTATAGTTATCAAAAAACAAGAGAATAAAGTAAACAGGTATAAAATACTATATGACAGTAAAAAAAAAGTTATTATTAAACAAGAATACAGTTTAAAAGTTGTAAAATATCCATAAAGAAGAAAATCTGCTTACAGTTCTGTTTCATGTGGGTGTTGAGAGATGTATCCATAGATCTATTAATTGTACTCTCAAAGTGCACCAGATTGATGCTTTTAACTTCAACATTCAAAACAAATCTTCCTGGTGGTGCATGCCCCCAAACTAGGTGAGGTTAGACCCCCCTCCCCCCCCCCCCACTTAAATCATGTCCGCATGGATATGAAACTAAATACATTTGCACACATCTTGTGTCCATATATTTCTGTTTTGGTGGTCATGCCACGGTGCATGCATGGTCAAATATCTGGATTAAGAGGTTGCTTGTTCTTTGCACAGCATGAAAGAAAGGCGAAATGAATGGGCTGTGATTTTAGTTTTTTAAGCAGACGTTGAGTTCAATAATTTGTACGGCCCTCGAAGGATGTTGTAAAAATTGAAATGGAGGAAAAAGGTTCCCCACCCCTGATTTAAACAGTCAAACTGCTGATACCATTGAACAGTGGTCATGACCAGGGGCGCCGTAAGTTAGGACGATTCGAAGGGCCCGTGACTGACGGGGGCCCCAAAAAAAATGTAAGTAACCTTTCATCAATCCTCAATAATTAACATTAATAGAACGTTATATTGATAAAGTACTCACTAAACTTATGATTCATTTAACTTATTTTCTTCCAAAAGTAAATTACCCAAAGCCTATGTACACCCCCTTCTATTTACATGTAATGGTTTGGTCCTGCCTCCAAACGCGGTGCGGCACCGGCACTTGCAGAGAGTGAAAGCATGTGAGGAGGGATGCTAGTACTTAGCCTACATACGTGTGTTGTACCATGTTTCAACGACCATGTTTCAGGCTCTAAGAAAAGAAGAGAAAGGAGAGAAAGACAAGAGAGAGGGACTAAAGGGCGATATGTCACCCAGTTTTTCACAAGAAAAGGTGTGGTGAGCAGCATTGTGTTGATTGACATGCCGCTTAACATATTTGAAGGGAGACTGGAATACAAAAAAAATATATATATCAAAACAAAAGGCTAACATCTAATTTTAATTATACATTTCAAACACAGTATTTTCCCACATAGCCAATGATCTACATAAAACAAAATACTGCTTTTAGTCTATTTAGGATGATGGACAGTTTGAAGCCTTGAGTGATCAGTCTGTATTAGGTAAACAAAAATGTTAATCACCGACATTTTGGTTATGATATTAATACTAATGTTATTATATTAAAGCTGGGGTGGGGAACCTCTGGCCCCCAGGCCGTATACGGACCGCTAGACCATTTGGTACGGCCCTCGAGGTAATTTATAAACAAAGTGGCCTGTGCCTGGTGGTGGGGCCCAATGTGATATATTTTCATGGGGCCCAACATCCCTGGCGCCGCCCTGGAACAGTCTAAACATATTACATCCTCCCAGGGCACTTAAAAAACTGAACCGTTGAGTTTAATTAAATGTATTAGGTCCACAGATTTCACATAACTGTATTAGGTAAGTTGAAAGCAATAATATTAAGTTGAACCAAATATTGTATTTAATAACTTAACTACCTAATATTATTGTTTCAACTAACCTAATACAGTTATGTGAAATCTGTTGACATAGGACATTTAATTAAAGTCAACGTTTCAGTTTTTCCATACCGTTCTCCTTGATTTCTTGTCTTTTAAATGTTTTCATTGCCAAAGATAATAATTCACTGATTTTCCCTTTCACTAACTAACTATACCCCGTGTCGTATCTGTGTCTCATTCATTTAACATCTCTTTAATCCCATAAAGTATCTGTTTTCTGTACTTTGATAAAGATGTGGAATTAGAGCAAGCCTATAGGCTAAAACAACCAGTGAAGTCAACGTGATGTGGTGTCCCTCAGAGCAAGACCGTATCCCTGTGATGAGGGGGCAGTGGTTCATCGACGGGACGTGGCTTCCCCTGGAGGAGGACGAGAGTGACCCCATCGAGATCGAGTACCTGGCCCGTTTCCGAGGGCAACAGATGAGGGACACCTACGAGATGGAGGTGGTGGACACCACAGTGGACAGCAAGGATGGTGAGGAAGACGTAGAAATATATGTGTGTGTGTGTGTGTGTGTGTGTGTGTGTGTGTGTGTGTGTGTGTGTGTGTGTGTGTGTGTGTGTGTGTGTGTGTGTGTGTGTGTGTGTGTGTGTGTGTGTGTGTGTGTGTGTGTGTGTGTGTGTGTGTGTGTGTGTGTGTGTGTGTGTGTGTGTGTGTGTGTGTGTGTGTGTGTGTGTGTGTGTGTGTGTGTGTGTGTGTGGAGATACATGTGCACAGAAGCTGCAGGTGTTGGGAACATGGTCGGATTCAGAACTAGGACACAAAATAAGTCAGGTGATGTTATTCCAGCTCTACCAATAAGAGAAGAGAAGACGAGGGTGTGTGAGGTCTGTTTGTAAATTGGTGGGTTGGGAGGGTTACTTTCAAAATGTAATCCGTTACAATAACTAGTTACTTGTCCATAAATGTAATCAGTAATCTGAGTATTTTATATAGAAAAGAAAGATATTTGATTTGAAAAATGTTGGAGTACTAGTTTCCTGCTACTAATCTCTATTTAAAAAATATATATATAATAGTAATCTGATTACTTTTGTTATGTTAATGTCATGGAATACTTATTGTTGTATCCTGATGATGAATCCTCGTTACATGTAATCCGTTATCCCTCCAGCCTGATTGTCACACACACCCCACACACACTCGACACACTCGACACACCCACATGGGGAACGGTACATTAATTATGCTGGATAAAGTGTGTCACCTGCTGTTAATTACTGCGACTGTCACCCAGCCATCCACAGCCGGAAACTGAGCCGGAGTCACGTGGACTGGCACAGCGTGGAGGAGGTGTATCTGTACAGCGACGCCACCACCTCCAAGATCGCTCGCAGTGTCACACAGAAACTGGGCTTCTCCAAAGGTAAGTGTGTGAGCGGTGTGTCTGTATGGGGTCAGATTAGTGTCAACATAAATAATTGCACACAGAAGGATTTACAAATGCAATTCTGGATTTATAAATAAATGTCTATCTACAAAAGTAATTTTCAATCCACACACAAATACTGTTTCGTTTTATATAAATGTAATTCAAAATCCATACACAAAAAATTAGGCAAGTTTACGCATTAGCATTAGCATTAGCATGAATTAACGGCAACAATTATTTTATCGCACATTAACATCATCAAGAGAGACAATGTTCGTAACTTAGGAGAACTGATCCTTAAAAACCAATGAACACATTAATTAAAGCGTGACTACAATTTGTAGGTGACAGAACTGATTTAGATATAGGCCGTAGCTCAGACCCTGGGGACCTGGCTTCGGACCCCTGCAGGGGCCGAGTATGGGCTGCGGACTGGGTTATGGTCCCTAAAGAGGTGCTAGACATCATTGCTGTGGAGAAACATCACTTCAGTTAATAATGTGCCCTCTTATGTCTTCAGCCTCCAGCAGCGGGACACGTCTCCATCGGGGATACGTGGAAGAGGCGGCACCTGAGGACACCCCACCCGAAACCACCCACATCGTCTTTGTGGTGCATGGCATTGGCCAGAAAATGGACCAGGGTCGCATCATCAGGAACACCAGCATGTGAGAGACACATTCCCATTGGAAGCACAGATCATTGGAAAGGGATTCAGAATGCATTGAAGTGACTTTTTGTGTTGGCGGGCAGGATGCGAGACGCTGCCAGGAAGATGGAGGAGAAGCACTTCTCAGATCGCACCACAGAGCATGTGGAGTTCCTTCCTGTGGAGTGGAGGTCAAAGCTGGCTCTGGATGGAGGTACCCTGCACCTCGACTCACCACGTCCAACACAAAGCAGTCTGGTTCAGAGGTTCTTCTGCCTGACATGTTTAAATGGACAGGAACAAGCCTAGTTTCACTATTGAATTCAGAACTGAGACTTATTCACTATTCAATTATTACAATGCCAATAGACATGGCGTAGTACAAATGTCAATATGGCATATCAAATAAAAATGTTCAGGAAACACACAAAGAATGGTTATTGCTGACGGCTGGGCATAAACAGAGAGAAGCCATGAAGGCTGAGAGGAAACAATCGGACTAAAGTGAACTCAAGGGAATTTATAAATATTTAATGAAGCAGTGTGAAAGGGAACGCACGAGAAATCCCCCCAACAGTGGGATACAAAGTCGTATTGACCTAATTGGAACTTGAAACAGGTCATTTGGATTATTAAATATCAAAGGGGTTTATCCTGTTAGGGGCATGATCAAACACATGGTTGGATCATTATATATTTAGGTTGTTTTGTTGCCTTTGGATATCCCTAACTGGGTTAGAACATCCCCAAAAAGCATACAAGTATGTATCCTCTAGGGATCATAAATATCCAATTATATCTTTTCTAAAATAAAAATGTTGAAAAAGCCAACATTCTGACTGTTCAAAATGTCAATTCCAGATGTCATAGTCAGTCGTTTTCATGATTTAGACTAAAAGGTTGGACAGAAAAACATATATTTCTGAATTGTTAAAACATTCAAATGTATGTTTTTAAACACTAAGAATCACATTGTTTTCAATAGAATATGAAACAATGTTACACATATGGTCTTTGTGATTGTCCTCCAGTTGGGTTTGATGTACTTGTGTCCTCCCTGCAGACAGGGTGGACTCCATCACCCCAGACAAAGTGCGGGGCCTCAGAGACATGCTGAACAGCAGCGCCATGGACATCATGTACTACACCAGCCCGCTGTACAGAGACGAGGTGAGACGGACACGACAGCTCTCCTGTCCCTGTAGTGAACACTGACTGAAGTGTAGCCTCATGCTGTCCCCCTCAGCTGTGGTGCTGCACTTTGTTACTAAGTCCACTGAGCCCGCATTAACTACATCCTGGTTAAACTGATTTAATCCAGCTCTAAGTGGTGGTCTACTTCCTGACTGTGAAAGCATACATGAATCGCCAAGACCCTTAGGCCTCAATCAGAGATATTCATATGTTGTTGACACATCGCAAGGAATGCAGCAATGAGTCCGAAACCTGTTGTTGAAACAAGCTTCAAGGGGCTCCATTATTCTCATGTTCAGGTTCATATTAGTATTTTGTGCATCCGTGTCTCCATGCTCTCATTCTGCCTGTGCTGCAGCACCTCTTTTCACCCTCTGTCTGAAACCAGAGCCCAGTCTGCTCCGATTGGTTAGCTGGCTAGCTCTGTTGGTATTGGTCAACAGCTAAGAGATGTCCCGCCCCTTAGCCTATCTTACAATGTGGTCAAGCAGAAAACAAAGGAGTCCAATGGAGGGGTTTCAGGGGGGGCTTGGACCCCCTTGAAACCAACAAAGGGATTTGAGCCTTTACAGACCATTTACATGCAGAACAAAATATATAACACACTACGGGAGAGGGAAACCCCCCAAAAGCAGAATAGGCCCCCCGTGAGATTTTCCCGTTTTATTCTACGACATAAAATACATCAATAATTACTAGTGGTGCACGATAATTATCGGTCCGATATTAGGAATTATGACGTCATCCCGATAAACCCGATAACAGTATTAATAGCCCCGATAATATACAATATATTTTTTGGGTAAAAGAAAAATACTGCGGTGTGGGTGGATTGGTATCGGTCTTGAGAAGCAGGAAGTTATCGGTATCGGTTTCAAAAAACCAATATCGTGCATCCCTAATAATTACCCAACTCATGGATGTCAAGCTTCTTTGTGTCATAAAAATGGAGGTTGCCAACAAGTGACCAAATGGAATAATAAACGTCATCACGCCGAACATTAGCCGCCTTTAGCTTAGTGGTAGTGAAGCAATACGTTAGCTTTGTACTTCAGGCAACTGCATTTTCTCTCCAAACAGGATAAAGGGGTGTTAATATGTGGAGATTAAACATGTGTTTTCTAAAGGTCTTAGATTCTGCAGTTTTCAAAAATCCAATAGAAAATCCCATAGATTTGTGTCAGCCTTGAGCCTTAACTTTGGGAAGCCTGCAACAATATGTCCTCACTGCACCGCTCTATGTCTTTGAATGCCTCTCAAACGTGTGTGTTGTTGTGTGTTGTTGTGTGTCTGTGTGTGTGTGTAGATCACCAGAGGTTTGACTCTGGAGCTGAATCGTCTGTACTCGCTCTTCTGCTCGCGAAATCCGGACTTTGAGAAAAACGGGAAGGTGTCGATCGTGTCTCACTCGCTGGGCTGCGTCATCACCTTCGACATCATGACAGGCTGGGACCCCGTGCGCTTTCATCATCAAGAAGTGCCAGACCCGGAGGAGGCCAAGGCCCGCTGGCCTAATGGTGAGGAGCGCCACCTTCAGGAGCAGTTGAGACTCACACGCCTCAGGTACTGCACCGCTCAGTCATCTCCAACAACCAGGAAGTTGATTCCACATGTACACCGACAAAGCTCAATCGTTGACTTGAATTAAATGTATCATGTCAACAGATTTCACATAAGTGTATAAGGTTAGTTCTAAGCAATAATATTAAGTTTAAATACAAATATTATGTTCAACTTAATATTATTGCCTTAAACTAAACTAATACAGTTATGGGAAATCTCTTGACATAATACACTTAATTAAAGTCAACATTTCAGTTTCTTCAGTGTACAAAAATACATCATCACTGCCACACCCTAAATAGGAAGACACTGAATGATAAATGTTTACTTCAGTAAGAAGGTACAGCAAACTTTAGAATGTGTATTCCATATATTTATATATATAATAGGTAAACATGTAGATCAATCCTTTGATAATCCCATCTCTAGTGTTGGGAAGTTGATTTTCCTACTTCAGTGTGTTCATTAGCTTTGAGACATTATGTGGATCAATAAAGACACGGCAAAGAAGATGCCCGAGCATAACGATTTAGGAAGATTAGCCTCTTCACATTCATCCATCCCTGCACACTAATCTCTGCGTCTATTATCCCAGGTTGAGAGACTTGGAGGATCAGTTCCAGGGTCTGCGGACTTCCTCTTCTGCTGTGCCAGAGTTGAAATTCAAGGTAAATACTTTAAGTACATTGATTCGTGGACTCCCGTTAAATTTTCGTATGGATTTCTGCGTGCATCAAAAACACATTCAGGTATCTTACTTTGTTATGCATTTTTATTTCCACTATAAACAATTGCTGCTATTATTCAACTGCTTTGTGTGAAATGAAAAACAGTTTTATGGAGGGATAACAAAATAAATGTTTTGAATCCTTCTATATGCATTATTGGCGCTTATCTGACTCCATACACCCTCTGATTCATTCTGCACTGAAAACACTGAAATGTTGACTATAATTAAATGTATTAAGTTAACATATTTGACTTAAAGGTGGGGTATGTAATTTTGCGGCGTGCGTTGACGCTTCACCATTCACTTTGAATGGGGTGACGTCCCTTTTAGCCGAAATGCATCGTGGGAAGCGACGTGGAGCGTAGCTGGCGTGGCTCGCTGCAAAAGTTGAGCAATGTTCAACTTTTGACGCCTCGGTGAGGCGTCAGCCAATCGAATCATATGCCAGTACAAGCTCTAGCCAATCAAACCGCTGCTTGTGTGTCAGGGGCGGGAGATTCATGTGATTGGTTGTTGGTCGAGTTTCAGACACGCCCGCCGGCAAGCGTCAGCGCACGCCGCTGTGTGGACGGGCCGTTACAGAGCCCCTCCTCCAACACACACGAACGCGCACATGACCAATGAGGGCACGAGATAAGTTTGTGCACAGATGGAAGGCTGACAGGCAGGCAGGCCATCCAGTTACTTTAGCCGGGCCGGCTCAGATGATTGGTTTTTTACAGTACTACCGCTTCCACAAATGTCAAAGCATTTAATATATTCATTGCTATCGGGATGTTAAGCATTCCATGGAATATAACAAAAAGTGTTTCTGAAATAAATAACATACCCACCTTTAATTGTATTAGGTTAGTTGAAAGCAATAATACAATTTAAATAAAAAAATATGAAGTTCAATTTCATATTATTGCTTTCAACTCATCTAATGTGTTGACATAATACATTTAATTGAAGTGTTTTAGCGTGCAACCCCTCAAATTCAAACTAATGACGTACTAGTTATTAAAATACGGTTTGTAAGTGAGCGTAGTGGCCCAGTACAGCCACAGTGCTATGTAACTGGTCAATGAGCTGAGAGCCTTTCACCAGAAACAAGTAAACGATCGCTTCCACATCCTCCATTGTTGTGTGTGTTTTGTGAGTTGTGTTTGTCAAGAAGAGTGAGAAATGAATGTAACTTCTGTTAGACAGCCATATGCCATACATGTTTGCACACATTCACAGTAAATATGTATTCAGTATGATAGCTGTCTAACAGAAGTTAAATCCATTTCTCACTTATTCTGACAATGTACTTGACCCCAAATAAAAGAACCCAATAAAAAGAGTTGTTAAATAATAGTGAAGTCACGTTGTAATAACAATAACTCATCTCTCTCGGTTTTTCTTTTTGAGCTTTGCTAAAAGCCACTGTGTCAAAGTGTCCATCTTGTGTTGCCGTCCGGACTTCCGGACCATCTCGCACATGCGCAGTACCGATCGGGCAGGGGGACGGATCGGGTAGTGACAGCCCCGCCTACACTGCGTTGCTACCCCAGGTCCTAAACTGTAATGGAAATGCGCCATGGCTTCGGACGGCCAGCGAGGCAGCCCGAGGCCTGAGCGAGGACGCTTAGGGACGCTTAAACGGGGCTACCCCGCTGCAGTGGAAATGCGCCATTACAGGAGTCTCTTGATCTCTTGTTGAATGCTGCTGTTCTGTGTTCTCTGTGTTGCAGGTAGAAAACTTCTTCTGCATGGGCTCTCCTCTGGCGGTCTTCTTGGCTCTGCGGGGGATCCGGCCTGGAAACAGCTGTGTGCAGGACCACATTCTCCCCACATCCATCTGCAAACGCCTCTTCAACATATTCCATCCCACAGACCCTGTGGTGAGCACAATTGTGTCGCTATTCTGACTTTTATGATCAGCAGCAGACATGTATTGATGAGTACTGGCCAACAATGGCTGGTGTTGCTATAAGATTACCATGTAATCCATGTAAACTAAATAACAAACAGGCAGTTATATTCAGATACAATGTGGAAACCCTGCTCTAACATTTGTATGTGTTTGTTTGTTTGTTTGTTTGTTTGTTTGTTTGTTTGTTTCAGGCATATAGATTGGAGCCTCTCATCTTAAAGCACTACAGTAACATTGCACCTGTTCAAATCCACTGGTAAGACAAGTTGTTATTTATAACAGATGCTGGTTATTAATTAATCCCCCTGTACTTTAAAAAAAAAAAAAATCTACTAAAATGTAGCCTACTGTCTTCAGTGCTCGTCTCCTTCTCTTGATGTGGTCACAACACAGGTACAACACCACCAGCCCGACCCGGTACGATCAGGTCCGGCCCACGCTGCTGAACCCCCCCAAGGAGACGGCCTCAGTGTCCGACTCAGAGAGCATCCCCAGCCCCTGCACCTCCCCCCCGCAGGTCCGACGGCACTACGGAGAGTCCATCACCAGCCTCGGCAAGGCCAGCATCATGGGTAAGCACCAGCGTTGGGGGTAAGGCGCTACAGGAACTGATTACTGATACCACGTTACAGTAATCAGATTACATGTGTTACTGTTGATAACAGCAGTAACTACATGACAGTTATTAAGCACAAAACTATGGAATTACTTGCGTTACTTTAAGGTCTTAAACTATCTGCATAACGGGATAAAATAAATCAAACGTCCCTTTTCTCTTGCGCTACACTCGCAAACATATCAGAGTCTCAAGCAGAGATAAACAGGTTTGTTGCAGCGTTGTTGTAGCCCGTCTCCACGGTGGAAACTAGCCAACAAATAATATGAAATAAGCACTAATTAAGATCAATGTAAATGATGAAAAAGCCACATTACATCGTGCCGAAAGTCCACCAAATTTGGGCTTTTACTGAAAATGTCTTTCTCAAGCTTTTCTCTGATTCCCTTTGCAATTCTATATCCTTGTGGAAGGCCCTGGATGCCTGGGAAGCACTCACTGTCTGCCTGATCTGTGCTGAGAGGAACAGGAGCTGCTTGCACTGCTGATATTGTAGCAAGGCAAGCAGCTGACAGTAGGCAGGGGCTCAACAGATCAATAGAAGCAATTAACTGGTCTCTGTTAATTTCCTTTATGCATCAGAGGAAACGGGACTGAAGGCAAATAAATAGCACAAACTGACTACTTACCCAAGCCCCACTGTTCTCCGTCATTTTTCTCCCGGGTTGTTGTGATCACATGACTGACAGAGCCGTGCTCTGATAGGCCAGAAGTCGGTTTGATTGCATTCGGGCTCGGTTGCTTATCCTGTCTGAGTAGCCCGGATGATGCTGCATGGCAATTTTAAACACCAAAATGTTTGACTTCGAATTTTATACACCAAAATTGTGCATTCAAATTCTTTTCACTTGAATTTTTGGGATCTGAATTTGAACATTAGAATTTTTTTAACGTGAAGTTTTACATTTTTATTTCACATAAAAAAAATTCAGATACATGATTTTCAAAGTAATTATTTTCAATGCTATACGTTTGGTGTCTAATAAAATTCAAATACTTCTGTCTCTTGTTTGCTTCCATATGTAAGTCCAGTACAAGCCTTACAAATCTGCTATTTTTTGACAGTCTGATACCCACCGGAGTATTAGGTCAAATACTGACTGGGTTTCTATAGGAATAATCCCCCCACCAATAAGTCACTTCCAAAGCTTTTTTGTGTTATGAAAATGGCAGTTGCTTACAAATGGCTAAATGAGACTACTCAAGGTCATCAAGCATTAGCCACTGTTAGCTTAGCTGTGGTGATGAGTAGCCATGTGACAATGATTTAGCTCCTTTATAGCCTAACAATAGCATGTTACTACTAGTGGATGCATATTTTGTTAAAAAAACATAAAGTGCTGAACAAAACGTGTAAGTATCAAAAACGTTTTTTTACCACAGATTTATTTTGACCACAATAATACGTTCCCGGATCAAACTACAGAAATATGTCTTCACTGCACCACTTTATTTATAACTCAATTAGTGAATTATATGCCCCTCAGGTGCTGCCAGTATTGGAAAGGGAATCGGAGGAATCCTGTTTTCCCGCTTTTCCCGTTCCAGTGGCCAGGTGGGCGGAGTGGAGGAGGAGCCATTAGATCCTGAGGGCGGAGCCTCTGAGGTTGAAACAGTGGCATCAGGAGAGGAAGGAGTAAGTGTAGCAGAAACCGAGGAGAAGGACAAAGAAATCGAGGAGGAGAGGACAGAGGTGGAGCCCGTCATGTCCCAGTCCATCTCAGCGGTCATGGACAGCACCTCGTGTGAGTACAAACCTACCTGCAACGAAGTACATTTACTCAAGTACTAAAGCAAAACATTGAGGTACTTGTACTTTTACTCCACTACATTTTGTAGGCAAATGTTGCACTCCACAAAATGTTGTACATCTTTAGATACTTGTTACTTTAAAGATGTAGGTTCTTGATATAACATTTAAATCAATACATTATAATAAGTTATTATACTTTTAGCTACATAGTTATAGATAAAGTTATTAAAATACTCCATGTTTACCGAGTGCAACATCGCCGTGATGAACACATTTACTACAATTAGTTAAAATATTTGGTGCTCAAAAGATCAATTTTGCATAACAAGTACTTTGACTTTTGGTACTTACTTACTTAATACTTTTGTACTTTTACTTAAGTATGATTTTGAATACAGGAAGTTGACTTTTCGTAAGTAAATAATGCAGTACTTCTTCCAGCTGTTGCCTGCAGCTGTGTATGACCGTCCAAGTAAATGAACCATACAATGTATTCTGTTTCCTGTAGTCATTTCTCAAGCTCGTTGCCATTCATTGTTTTGTATTTGCATACATAAGAAATAAAACGATATCCTCCTTGCTGACAAAAGTGCAAAAAGAAGATTAAGATAAGTGATAAGATAAGATGTACTTTATTGATCCTAAATTGGGAATGTTTTGCGTTGCAGCAGCATAAAAAACAAAACAAGTTTTTATCAGAAGCTTCAATCGCTACAACTGAACCCATATACACACCACACACAGTGACCAGAACACTGCAGTGCATCTTTCAGTACATGTTGACAAGTGGTGTATGTCAAAGGGGAACATAGCACTAATGAGGGGTTCAGTAGGGGGTCGGATGTCAGTGGGGGTGCACAGTGTGTTGGTGACCCTGACTGCCTGTGGTTGAGAGCTAATTAGCGCTCTGATGGGTTTGCCACATCTGCTGCCAAGACTGCAGGAGGGAGCAGACTGTGGTAACGGTGGTGGGGGTCCGTGATGATGATGGAGGCTCTGTGAACATCGTGCTCCAGCAGGAACAAGAGGGGGGCACCATTGATCTTGTGAGTAGAGTTGGGTATCGTTTGAATTTCCACGATTCCGATTCTACTTTTCGATTCCGGTTCTTAACGGTTCTCAATTCCCATTCTTTGAGGGGCAGGGTAAAACAATTATTAAGTTCTTGTTGAGAAAAACAAGCATCTGCCTCCTCAGGCATACCGGGAAGAAATGTTTGAACATTTTAAAGTAAAATGCTTCAATCTGGTGCTCTTTAAGCAGAATTACTAGAGACTAGATCTAGGGGGTACAACTCCAAACACCCATATGAAAAAGATCGGTTTACATTTGAATAATTAAATAAGTATGTGAGCATAACCAGTAACCTACCATAGCCAATAACAAATACATGTAACGTATTTTATTTGTGTTGTTCATTCATATCTTATTTTACTGTTTTATTTATGCATATTTTTGTATCTCTCCAGTTTAAAACGATATGTCTGGTTTACTGTCCTATAGTATACATTGGAATGATTTCAAACCTGTTTTATCCCAATAATTATAAAGGAGAGCCTTGGAAATATGTGTTTACGTAAATTGTGATCAAAACGTTTGAGACCCACTGAGATAACTTAGACTAAAGTGAACCATCTAAACACTCACAGTCCTTTACCTCACTGAGCTGTAGTTATCAGCCTCTCAGTCTGACTGGAGAGGACTCTCCTCCACATCATTGTAGAAACATCTTCTTCTTCCGTTAGCGCAGCTAGCACCAGATGCTAATAACAACAGCGCATACCGGTGCACCCTCCCTCGCTCCCTCGCACTTTGGCTGTGAGCTGCGGTTGCCAGATAAGCCAACATCCCCCATTTTCATCACTTGCAGCGCCCATCGTACAGGGGAAATGAAAAGTGTAACCGGGATGAAAAGGGTGTTACATTTACTTAATTATGAATGTTGTTACATCAAGGCCGAAAATTAGGATGAGCACCAACGGTCAAAACATTTATTTTTTCTCCCAGAGCTGTCAGCGCAGCGCCTCCACAGATCTGGCGCCCTAGGCGAACATCTATAACGCCAGTGCGACGGGCCGGCCCTGGTCTCAGGTTACACTGTAGGAACATGGATGTGTAGGAAGTAAGAAGTGTAGTACAACCATAGATATATATAAACCTATGATATAAACACGTGTTTATATCATGGTTTATTATATCATATATATCTATGGGTACAACGCTACATTTCCCGCCCCGCCGCAGTCATGCAGTAGGCTACGGAGAGCATCGAGAAACATTTCCTCAGGCATCGAAAAGCGGAACCGAAATTCACATTTCTAAATGATGCCTTTGGAATCGAAATGTTGGAACCGGTTCTCGGTACCCAACCCTACTTGTGAGGTGTCTTTACTCTCCTGCTTAGCTGGTGCTTTCAGTAACCAACCCATGTAGCGTAGCTATAGGTCAGCATTCCTTCAATGGTGCCCCTGTGGGAGTTGGCGAGGACTGGCGTGGGGAGACTTGCCCTTCAAAGTCTCCTGAGGAGTTGTTGGGCCTTTTTATCAATGGCTGACCAGTTGGTGGTAGAGTTCAAGTTATCAGTATGGTGTGCTGCCAGGAACTCCATATAACTGACTCTCTTCACAGCAACACAATCAATATTCACTATTCAAATTAAGTGTCAATATTATCAAAGTTTATGCTCCTGTAGAGGCAACTTTACTGAATATCATCTGTTATTTGTCTAACCCTGAACATATCCGTCATACTGTAAATTATAAATGTCAGTATTATTAAGAGTTGAGAAAAATACAGACTTACTATGGAGACAATGAGACAATGAGCCAATACTGCTGAAGTCCCCCAGGTTCCAGATAACCACTAAGGAACATTTCTTTGAGCAGCTGGATACTAATCTGTCTTCTCCTCTGTTTTAGTGGAAC
This sequence comes from Pseudochaenichthys georgianus, assembly GCF_902827115.2. Classification (NCBI taxonomy): domain Eukaryota; kingdom Metazoa; phylum Chordata; class Actinopteri; order Perciformes; family Channichthyidae; genus Pseudochaenichthys; species Pseudochaenichthys georgianus. The sequence continues at coordinate 6,261,686 of NC_047526.1, forward strand.
TGGAGAGACGCATCGACTTCGAGCTGAGGGAGGGCTTGGTGGAGAGCCGCTATTGGTCGGCAGTGACCTCACACACAGCCTATTGGTGCTCTTATGACGTGGCACTGTTCCTCCTCACCTTCATGTACAGACCACAGGAGCCTATGGAGCCTGCAGAGGACAGCCCAGAGACCTCGTAGCATGCAAACTGACACATGGAGCCATAATGGGTGGGGTCCCTCCCTTTCTATTCGCCCCTTTTGAATATAGACTGAAAGCCCAGTTTATGGAACATTAAACAAAAAAATTACGTCTCTACATCTTACGTTTTCAAAATTCAGATTTCTCAGCTTGATTTTTGTGAAATATTACCGTATAAATAACAAATTATTTAATTTATTCTAGGATTTGGAAATGTGAGAATTTGGAGGACTTATTATGTTTACATGTAATGTCATCGAACAATAATCAATTATCAAGTAGTTGATTTGACTGGAAAGGGGTTTGTAAAACAAGACTTATACCTCATTCACACCAACGGTGTCTCAGGGCCGGTTCGGAGCTGGAGCTTGAAAAGCACCGGGTTTTCCTGTTCACACCGCAGCGGAGCAGCCTCTTAGCTCCGGAATCCGGTTCATTTCAAGCACCAAAAAATTGTCCGGCTAGAGCAAAAGCACCGCATACGTCACACTCACGTCGAGGCGGGGGCAGGGGCAGGGGCAGGGGCGGGGGCGGGATCAACTTCTGAACAACAACAAAAAGCCCGCGTTTTATCCAGTTTGTACACAACGATGGAGAAACTTAACAAGCAGCAGTGGTCCACTGAAGAGACCAGCTACCTACTGGGAATCTGGTCTTCCGAAGAGGTACAGAGGAAGCTGGAGCACAATCGGCCATTGTTGTTGTTGTTGTCTGTGTCAGCTGTGAGGGGTTTCCGCGCGGTTTGGCTTTATGAAGCAAACGGTTACGTCATGACGCAATTACGCAGCACCAGTCGGACTCTGGGCGGTGTGAAAAGAGCCGGAGCTAAATCGAAGAACCGGTTCTGAACCTGAAAAGCTCTAGCACGGATCTTGAACCGGAGTTGCGTTGGTGTGAATGAGGTATTAGTCTAAAGCCCTGCTTGCGGTTCAACACTACAGCTTTGCCACTTTTTATTTTACAGCTCTAGATTTAATTTAATATTGGCTGTAGTAAGATGAAAACTTTATAACATTTTATTTTTATTTAAATGTGCCATACGTCATCCGACAGCAATTTAATTCACTTTTTTTTGTGGCATTACTTGACTTCCATATAGGCTAGCAATGCCATCGAAACTGACAGAACCTCAATGTGACCTTCGCTACGGACTGAGCTACTCTCCTGTTTCCTGCTCCACAACAGCTGTTTCCTGGGCAGAGCACCCTGCAGTGCCAGTGACCAATCATATGTACTCGTCCAATCACAAAGCTCTGTCGCTCCTTCACTGTGAATGTGATGCTGAACCTGGAGCCATAGCAGCCCCAGTGCTTGATCCAGGTCAGCCCTGTGCTCCTGTGAAAAGTGTTTTTATAATCTCATGCTTCAGATGAGAACAAAACACACACAATGCACTACATGGACAAGGCTTTCTAAAACCTGAATACTTTGCAGACAATCAAAAAAGGTCAGCATTTAATGATTTTGACCACTAGAGGGCAGAGACTTCAAAACAGACTCCTTCGCAGAGCCAGTGTGAGAGCTGCACGTTAGCATAGCTTCAGAGCTTCTCTGTGTCTAAGCAGGATGCATTCAGGCACAGTGTTGATTGTAGTTCCTTTGCATTTGGGCAGTGCTCAACACACAATCACTGTCGCTACACACATTACATAGAAAACACATAGGCTCTGTTTTTCAACGTGCAATGCTAAGCTAACCAGTTGCTACCTTCAGGATGGTTCCATTTATATGCACTCATGTAACCAGGTTGTATTTGTTTTTTTTACAATTTAGATTTCTTACATGCTCGATTCCAGACAAAAAGGTGTCAATGTGAAAGGAGAAAACATTAGTAGTTACAATGAATCCTTGTATTCAATCTAAAGTCTGATGGTAATGGAAATGAACACCAAGGGTTCTATTTTTTGTTATTGAGTGTCGTTCAAATGACTTACTGAAGCGTTGTCTTTAATTCAAAATGGTTATGTCAACAATTTTCATATAACTATATTAGGTTAGTTGAAATCAATAATATTAAGTTGAACCTAATATTTTCATTAGGTTTCAACGAACGCAATACAGTTAGTGAAATCTGTCGACATGACACATTAAATTAAAGTCAACATTTCAGTGTTGGCATAACTAGATAGCCAACACTGCACAATCAGCCCAAACAGAGTGTCACACCTCGCATCAGTCACGACTGTATGTGAGTATCAGTTTCAATAGGGATGTTCCCCAAATAGTTTCTTTGTGTACGCCAGTTTCTTGAGTGCATCTAAACATACTACATGACACTAGGTGGTGGTTCTATGAGCAGAGCAACACTACATGGAAGAAATGTAAATGTACATGATGGTTATACGATAAGTGTAGCATTGCTGCTTCAGGAAGGATCCCTTCACGGCATGTATGCACAGCGAACATATCAAAACCTATCCTTATCAACTTTACTCCACTCTCGTATCATCATGTTTACACAGAACTGTTGCTTGTCAGGAATTAAGGACACACACTGAAGATTAACTGATAAAAAAAGCCTAATATTCTTGAGTTGCCAGCAGAATACTTCTTTACCAGATTATGCCATAAACACATACCAGAGACTAAAACACTGATTTCCTGTATTTTGTTAAGAGGTATCGTACCAAAGGATCACTCATTTGTCAAACAGTTCAAATAAATAGTCAAATATTGCTTGTTAATATGAATACTGTGTGACCCAGGATGGATTTCTTCTCGTTTATGTATTTATCTTTAAGCATTTGAATGTTTTTTAAGGAAGTTAATACACACTTACAAACGAAGCATGGTTTGGATATGTGCCATGTACATAGATTCTCTCTCTTAGTCATGACCAGCATGCCAACCGACATTAAGGTCCTGCTGATTTATGAAATGCTACAAATGGAACACTCACACCTGCCATGAATGAAGCCGACAATTGTATATTTGTACCCTTTTGTGTATTGCTTTGTTATTATTTCATGTTTACAGTGCTGTTTTTCTTTTGGATGTTCATTATGTTATGTTTGTATGTGTATTGTTTACATTCCCAACAATGCCCTCTGGCCTCCAACGGCACCCACAGTCAACTCATCCAAAGTCTGTTCTAATGGTCACCGACACAAACAGAACTGCATCTCAAAAGCTTGATTTGTTATTTAACTCAACTATCTTTCCTTTGAACTATGATCACATGCAACAAGTCGCATTAGCACTTCAGTCGTGGGGAATGTATTGCCTACTGGGTAGTTGGCACCCACTCGTGAGAGGCAGGTAACACTTGAACAAAGGTTTATTGAACTTATATTAAAGCGTTACAGCAGGTTATGTCCATCCAAATGCATCTCAACCAGTCTACTACAGACTACAGAGCTATTGATCCCTTTAACATCTCTGTGTACTACATTCACATCAGCATCACCTAGTCTCCTTCGTCAAAAACGCAGATTTAACTTATGTACCGATGTGCATCAAGTAAAACTTTGTAAAACTCAACGCATTATTGTCAAAACTGGTTAAAAAAATTGCACCAGTGAGCAAGCATAAAGATTCTCCCTGAATCCAAATAAATGCATGTTGCTTAAAGGATTGGGATTAGGTTGAATTATGACTATGAGTTATTATCTAACAGTCTGGATGTTGAGTCTCTGCTGGAGTTTGGTTGGTGGCTAATGGTGTTTTTTTCCATCTGCTCCAATGTCACCCAAATGCTACACAGGACTTTATTTCTCCTTGTTTCAATGTCTATTGTAAATGTCATAGGATTTAGTGGGTATCCAGGTGGAGCAACTCAATCCACCATCACCTGTGCCATATGTAAGCAACCCGAGCACATGCTAGAGATTCCTTGTTTTGAAGTGACAGGAGTGTGTCCTCCTGAGCACCGATGTGGTGTTGCGATGCGTTCAAGCGTATGGCTGGAGGTAATTCCACTTCACCAAGTTGAAAATAAATAAACATTCTCTAGATAAATGGTTGGGCAGACATTTTTTGTGAAATCACATTCAGTGATGTAGAACATATCATCTCACGGTCAAGTTTATTCACCAATCAGTGACTGATTGGACAATGGACTGTTCACATTTCATGTTAAACAATTTTTGGAGTGCCATTTTCCAGTATCCAATTGTAACAGCTGAACCGTGCAATCAGGGAAGTATTGGAACATCTTCAGAGGAAGGTCAAATCCCTTTATTGACTGAAAGGTAATGAGATGTCCTACTTTGCATTTAGGGTTACTGTCATTCTGTTGCCATGGTCACTGCGTCTCCCCTCGCTGTACTGTTCCTTCTCAGATGATATGGTGCTTACCTTGATAGACCTTTGATTTTTCTTTAAATAAAGGAGAAGTACACCTCCCCCGTGCTCTCTGTTCATTCAGTTATTATCAGTACACTGAAAAAACGAATACATTTACTTAATTAAATGTAGTATACATAATCTACATAGCTGTAGGGGAGAGTGGGGTAAGTTGAGCCATTTTTTTGTTATGCTGTCCTCTAAGCAAGGAGAAATGACACATAGTAAAATGAAAGCACACACCTAAAATTAAGGATGTCTCCTATCAATGGCAATGATAATAATTAATATTTGATCAAGGGCAGTGAAAATATTACTTTAAAAAAAAAAACTGGTCTTGTGGCTCAACTTAAGTTGATCCAGGTCAGGGGGTAAATTGAACCACTGTTCAAACCTGGGCATACCTGTTCAAACCTGGGCATACCTACGACAAATCTTAAAGGTAACTTTAAACAATAAATAACAAACCAAATACAAGTTTAGTTTTTCAAATATTTTTTATATAAATTTCGATTGAATTGATTGATTTTTTTTTAACATGTTAAAAGGAAAAGTAATCATACAAATGGTGATACAATTTCATACAACTTACCAATCAAACACAGGGTAAATTCAACTTTAAATGTAGCCTACAATGAGCTCTTATTATCAACTTGGCCTACTTTCATTAATTTCTCCATTGAACCACACTGGCTCAACTTACCCCAAGGCCCATGGTTCACTTTACCCCATAGCCACCATTTTAGAATAAATAGCCTAGCATTACAATTCAGAGTCATATTTAGCTTAATGATTCACATGGTTTAATACGCTGCCATCACATCAACATATACAATATATGTGTTTAAACCAGGATACAGGATACAGCCGATATAGCTGACATCTAGAAAATGTACTTTGACTTGCAAAAAAGCAAGAACTTTTTTTCTTAAAAAATTCGACAATTTTCAACAACAACCCCAGAGCCACCACCTGAGCCAGGTAAACAAGGTATGTACATTTCAGTAAACTTCCAAGTTATGCGAACATGTAAGCAAAGCATAAATTACAGCTACGTTGACGTTACTTTGAATCGCGGGGGTAAGCTAAACCGTTAGCAAGTAGCTATAGCTAGCCAGATATATTAATGTCATACAATCTAAATGTTATTTTTTTTAGCGTTACCTGGTGATTTCAAAGAAAGCTCTCTGGGAAATGTTGACTTACTGTTCGACATGAAGCTAGAAGCTACCTTAAAGTAGGCTACACAGTTAATCCTGAGTCCTGTCAGTTAAAGTGTTTCATAGTTAGCTTAGCTAAGCATCAACCTAGCACTGAAATATATGGATGTTATGTGACAGTATTTCTGAAAAAAGTTCCGTGTTGTGTGTAGTGAGAACGCGCTAGAGTAAGGGGGCCCCCAAGCCAAAGCTCGCTTAGGGCCCCCGAAAGTCTAGGGCCGGCCCTGTCTGTGGCTATCTACCAGCGATCATGTTTAATATTAAAGACTACACACATGTAGATATATATTTAATGATAATATAAATATAAAATATGCAAATCAGGCCATGTGTTTCGTTATGTAGTATGATCATCACCGACAGATGGAAAGACAACAATAACAAGGAATTAATATTAATATTACCAAGTTACACAGAAATAGATACCAAAATATAAGAAAAAAGACCACAAAGATAAAAGCATAAACGTTAAGAAAGAAACGAAAACATGTTCACAGCAGAGTAAAAGTTATGAATATGTGTTTGTAGTTGTCAACGTATGTGAGTTTCCTCGTCATTCGGTTTGTGTCGCTGTATCGATGCATAACGAAAGTTAACCAAGTAAACAGTCACATCTTATCTGGATAAGTGCTGTAAAGTGCAGAATACCGTTTTGATAAGGGATACATGCGTGTAGTCTTTCATATTAAACATGATCGCTGGTAGGTAGCCATAGAACAGAAGTCGTATCACAATTTAACCTGGGCGGAACACAGTTTACCACAGCTGAAGACTTCTCCACGCTGCTTTCAAACTGTGAGTAAACTACGTGTGCTTCACTTGGGGGCTGTCTGAAGGTGTACACAGGTCTCAGATGGACTTGGCATCACATTGAGAACGATATTCAGTAATAAGTCTGGCAAAAATAACTGGTTTAAATGATTTATTCAAGCATGCAATGTTTTGAACATCATTGTCCTTTTGTAGTCCTCGCTGTAGCCAATTAGGTCAGTTGAAAGCAACAATAATTGGTTGGAACTAATATTCCTTATTTAAACGTAATAGTATTGCTTTCAACTACCCAGCTATAAATGTTTGGTTCTAAAAACATTCGGAGAATGTTACATTCATTGTTCTAGGAATGTTTTCAGTGGGAAGTTTTCTGTTGGTTCCCAGAACGTTCTTCTGAAAGGTAGGATGACGTTCTCTAAAAACATTCTTAAAATGTTTGGTGATAACATTGTTAGAACATTATGCCTTACTGTTCTTAAAATGTTTTCAGCTGCAAGTTAGATTTGTTTATGTTGTCAGAATGTTATTATTTTAGATAAGGGTAACATGCTTTATGTTTAAAACATTATGCAAATGTTCTGTGGTAACAATTATGTAGATGTTGGTTATGGCAGCAGTGGGAAACAGTTGTACCAGGGTGGAGAGGCCTGGCTGGTCTTGGGAGTGTGGAAGGCCTTGGATTCCTCCTGGGAGAGACATGAGTGTGAGGCAACAGCAGGCAAAGCTGTCAAAGAATATGCTGGTAAAAAGCTAGAGCGGCACGCAACAAACCGTTCAAGACAACAATCCGGCAGGGAATGAGTGCAGGCTGCAGGCTTTCAGAGTGTGGCTGATGAGCAGGTTACAGGTGTGGTTGATTGGAGATTGCTCCCAGCCGTGTCGAGCAGACCAGCAGGTAGAGAGAGAGACACACAGTAGAAACAAACACTAACAGGGGTTTCAGGGACGGGCAGTGACAGTCGGTCAGTTCCTCTATATGTCTGTCGGTCTCAAATCTAAAGGGTGCAATAACGATTTGTATCCAATATGCATAAACAGCGGACACTGTTTATACAACACACTCTCACTCCCTAAGCGTCCAATAGCGACGTTTGGTCAGTGTCCGTGGCGTCCAATTGCGACGCTCCTAGGCTCCTTCAGCGTCATAAAGGGACGCAAATAGCTTTCAACTGATTGCAATGTATTCCCATCTGCATCGGGATTTGACGCTCATGGAAGCACGGCATTCGTTTATGTCGGCTGCCCTTAAAGGTAATGTGAGCGTCCATTCCCAGGAGTAAAGGATGGCAGAAAGACACTACACTACCCAGAATCCCCAGCTATCGTTTGGACTACACCATGTGCTCTGTTTGACAAACCCCGTGATAGTCCTCAAGCTCTGTGATTGGAGAGTGTGCTCCGAGGGATAAGCCGATTCTCGAACAGCACTTGAAATGGGATGGAACCACGGCAGACTGTCCAAAACTGGATTTGAACGGGTCCACCGCGTCCCCAGAACTACACATGCTGGCTATTCTGTTTCGCAACATGTTTCCTATGGCACGTCTCTACTGGGAGTTGTAGTTTTAAAATTCGTTTTCGTATTTCCCATAATAAGAAGTTGCCAGTATTAAACTGTGTACATCCCTGGAGGTTTAGGGGACAGGAAACACTCACATTTAAGACATATAATTAATAAATGGGTGAAAATTGCTTGTACCCATTATGGGCAGTATTAATATATATACCCACATGCCAGCTAAGGTCAGAAGAGCTTTATTTAACAGCTGGTCTTATGTTTGTGACCCCTGTGATTACATTACATTACATTAATTGATAAGCCTGAAACATGTACTTGTCAAGGTTCAGAGGCACATTTTGCAAATATGGCAGTAGCCATCGATCAGCTTAAGATAAGATATACTTTATTGATCCCAAGTTGGAACATTTGCGTTACATCAGCATGTGTAACAGTTAAATATGCAGTTGTGTTTATTTGAAAATCATTTAGTATAATCACACAAATTCTGTGTTTTATATTCAACAATTCTGTGTTCTTATTTATTGATTGTTCAATACCTGACAAGGCCGGAGATGAATATCTACATACATCTTATAAGAGTATAATACATTATGTATAATATCAGTTAAAATAAGCGCTTCAACATAGTTAACATTGCTGGAGGTATGCACAAATATTGATAGATGTCTTGTAATGCACTGTTGAGGAACCTGCGACCCAAGTTTTTCATTCAGTGCAGAACTACACCACAGTTGTGTAGGCCTATATGTCAATAAACCTTAGAAAATCTTGAAATCTTGAAAGGGATGTGCAAAATAGTCATTATATACAGTCTTTAATTAACTATTAGTAGAGAATAACGAGTAATGAATATACTTTATAGGGATCGTATTAATATCTAATAATAAAAATAATTAAATTCATAACATGCTTTAACCACCAGGTGTCCCTTTATATCAGCTGTGCACCTTTATGGTGTAAATACAGCCTATCTACCAATTGGATCAAATATAAAAGTGAGCCGAATTAGTGTTGATACTGCAAGGAGACGTATTGTGTGAAAAGAAATGTAAGATGTTGTTTAATGGCTGATATATTTATGATCCACATCACGTTTTCAGTTCCTCATGTTTGTCTAGAAGTCTTCTCATCAGGGCTTTATAAATACAGAACTACGGCAGATATGTAATATGTAATGCAGCCGAACCGTGTATTACAATGCCGTTATGTGATGACTTTCAAACAGGCCCGGACTGGCCATCGGGAGGACCGGGAGGTTTCCCGATGGCCTGGCCTGCTAAGTGGCCTGCTGGCCTAAGGATTTTTTTTTTATGTATTTATTGTGAACGCAACGCTGCGCAAATGTGGGTCTGACTCTGCCTCACAGAGGGTGACTGGCTGTCTACATGATGTGGCCTGCCGACATGGCCACTTTCATACAGATCATACTAATGCCCTCGATTGGTCTCTGTGTGTCATTCAAGCTTGGGAGGGTGTGTGTATGTGTGGCGCGAGCCAGTGAGATAAAGCGCGCACGCCGGTTACGTGTATTGTTGTTGTTAGCATCTGGTGCTAGCTAGCTGCGCTAACGGATATAAGGAGCTTTTTCAACAACAAGGTGGAGGAGAGTCCTCTCCTGTCAGACTGAGAGACTGATAACTACAGCTCAGGTGAGGTAAATTACTCTCTGAGTGCTTAGATAGTTAACTTAGTCTAAGTTATCTCAGTGGGTCTCAAACGGTTTGGTCACCATTTATGTAAACACATATTTCCATTTGAGGGGGGAGTGATTAATAAAATATGCATGAATAATAATTTAAAAAATTGAAAAACGGTAAGATAAACTATTAAAACTTGTTGAGAGCTAAAACCAGTCTTTGCTGCTGCCTCAAAGAGGAGCAGAGGGAGAGGAGGGAGACAGGTGAGGCTGGTTCAGGAGCACAAACACACACAACTATAAATGAACCAAAATAAATAAATAAACAAGTTTCAATGTTTTTTCATATTGGATATGGTATGTTATTGGTTATGGCCATGTTTTTATGATTTTATGATTATTTAAATGTATACAGTTATGTTTCATATGGGTGTAGTCTCTTTATTTCCCCCTCAAAATGCACCAGATTGATGCATTTAAGTCCAACATTTAAAAACAAATCTTACCGGGTGAGCATGCCCCCGGACCCCCCTATAGGATTTGAGGTACACCCCCACTTAAAATATGGTCACATAGGTTCCTAAATAGATTTGCACATTTTTAAAAATAGTAACCCATTTCCATATGTTTATTTTTGGGTAGATTTAGAGGGCTATCACTATGGGCAGCAACGCTGTAATAATTGACAAATAGATCCAGCAAAATGGCACAAAAAACTGGTAGTGGCCTGGCTGGGTGTATAATTCCCGGCCTGACTTATTGTCCCAGTCCGGCCCTGCTTTCAAGAGAAAGCAAGCACACTCGGAATAAAGTATTTATATTATTTTTTTTTTTAAATGTTTTCGGTCTGTTTCCGGTATTTGTTAATGACGATGTGCTGTGAGATGTGAGACTGGAATTGCACAGGGGAAAATAACGTAGGCTATCTTAGATGCGGATTTTGTTAAACTAATATGTTTAGGCTGTGGACCAACACTATACATTGACGGGGAAGGGGTAGCATAAAGATAACACCATTAAACAGTACACAACATAACAGAAATAATATCGATAGCAGCGTCCCTAGCAAACACCTTGGTAAACAATGAAAACGTCGCGATTTCCTGTAATCTTCGTAATAACTAGCAAACTAAAGATCATGTAATCCACTGCACACATAATCTGAAATAACAACTCATATTTCTCGCATCAATGACATCAAAACGCATTTTAATGGCCAAACTAACTTTAAAATAGGCATTTTCCACCGAGAATAAAATGAAGTTCGGCCATGTTTTCTTTTTCTGCAGGGAGAAATGTGAAGATCATGTGACATAGACGCCAGCCATCGGAATGAATGGTGAAAAAAACGGGGTTTGTCAAACAGAGCACATGGTGTAGTCCAAACGATAGCTGGGGATTCTGGGTAGTGTAGTGTCTTCTGCCATCCTTTACTCAGAACATATATTTGTTTCTCCGAATCGAAGGGGAAAAATACAAAAGCATTGCACACAATTTAAACCAATCAATGTTGTGTAATTAACAAGGATAATCTGGTTTTTTTAGTCGATAAGTAGTGCAGATATCACTGTGAAATCAATCGACTGTAAGAGGAATACTTACTTCCGGGTGTACAATTCTCCGTTATCCAATGGGAATGGACGCTCACATTGCCTTTAAGGGCAGCCAACATAGACGAATGCCGTGCTTCCATGAGCGTCAAATCCCGACGCAGATGGGAATACATTGCAATCAGTTGAAAGCTATTTGCGTCCCTTTATGACGCTGAAGGAGCCTAGGAGCGTCACAATTGGACGCCACGGCCACTGACCAAACGTCGCTATTGGACGCTTAGGGAGTGAGAGTGTGTTGCCGCAAACATGCAATATCTGCTTACAGCTTATTATGAATTACGTGCTTGTTTTTTTTTTTCTAAAGGAAAATATTGTGACATCAGATTTTTTTAGGGCTGTCAGTCGATTAAAAAATATTTATCGCGATTAATCGCAAATTAATCGCAAATTAATCGCACATTTTTTATCTGTTCTAAATGTACCTTAGAGGAATATTTTTCAAGTTTTTAATACTCTTATCAACATATGAGTGGACAAATATGCTTTATGCAAATGTTTATTATCATTTGAACAATGACAACTATTCTCATGAATATTAAACGCAACAACCTCTGAACATTACAAATATTTGCCTCAATTCAACCTGGAACCTCTCTCATACAATAATACAATACAAAGTGTGTGTGTGTGTGTGTGTGTGTGTGTGTGTGTGTGTGTGTGTGTGTGTGCGTGCGTGCGTGCGTGCGTTGGAGCTATGTGCAACTCAAGGCATATGCTCGAACGGGAGCTGCCTGGACGCTGCAATCATGTTACGCGCACTATCCGTGCTGAGTGTGCTGACTTTTCATACAATGTCCCGCTGTCTGGCTTCCTTCATAAAGTCAAGTGCTCGGCGCAGTTGTGGTGAAATGTCGCTCCTCTGTTTTCATTTAAACAGCTCCTTATATCCGTTAGCGCAGCTAGCTAACACCAGATGCTAACAACAACAATGCACGTAAGGTCTCTCTCTCGCTCGCTCGGGCCACACATACACACACCCTCCCGGTCCTCCCAATAGCCAGTCGGTGCCTGCCGGTGAGCGTGGAAGTGTGGCCTGCCACAAGCGGGCGGCAGGAGCGGGCTGTCAGCATCAGCGGGCTGTCAGCATCAGCGGGCTGTCAGCATCAGCTTGTAGATGGTATTTTAAACTCGATGCGCTCTGAAACTACGGGGCGGCCGAGGAAAAAAAATACACATGCGTTAATCGCGTTAAAATAATTAGTGGCGTTAATTTTTTTGTGCGTTAACGCGTTATTAACGCGTTAACTTGACAGCCCTAATTTTTTTTAAAACATCCTTTTCAAACAAATGCAACAAGTTTGTTTTTTAAAGCGCTCTAGAAATAAATCTGACGTTGACCATGACCGTCTTAATATTTGCCATCACAGGAACATTTTACAAAAAAAGAATAACATCCTGAAAACATTTTCAGAATGTTTCTTGGAGAATGTTCTTCATTTGTTATCATGTAACATTGAGGGAACGTTTTATAAAGAACATCTTTAATGTGTTACCCAACAACGTCCAAAACACATCCCTAGAATGTTGGAGGCAAAACATATCACATTAAAGGAAAGTTTTATTTTTTATTTACACACTATTTTTTTATACACTTTTTTTATAAGAATATAGTCTAAACCACAGAAATGACTCCGGAAAAGCTGCAGATAGAGCCATAAGAAATGAAAGCAACTGATTTCATCCGCACGGTTTGGCTTTATGAAGCAGGCACGCAAACGGTTACGTCATGACGCAAACGATGACGCAATGACGCAGCACCAGTCGGACTCTGGGCGGTGTGAAAAGAGTCAGAGCCAAACCGATGAACCGGTTCTGAACCTAAAAAGCTCTAGCACGGAGCTTGAACCGGAGTTGCGTTGGTGTGAATGAGGTATATGAAACACCTTCAATCTTCCTGATGTCTTATTTTTGCCTTGCTCTTACCCCCTGATCCCACCGGAAGCGTCTGCGCTGCGGATGCGGCTGTGCCGCGCTGCGACCTCCACCTTGTCAGGATTCTCATGTTTTGTCACGTTTGTAGTTTTGTATGTCTGGTTATGGGTATTTTCCTCCTGGTATATTGTCTGGTCTCTTTTCCCTGTGTTTTCATGTCTCTCGTTAGTTTCCCTGGTGTGTCTAATTTCCTGATTGTTTTCACCTGTCACTCCTTGTGTGTCTCCTGTGCTCATCCGTGTCAGCCCCGCCCCTGATTGTTCCCACCTGTGTCTAGTTACCCTGTGTTTAAATTCTCCTGTCTCCCAGTGTTCAGTGTCGGTTCGTCTTGTGATTTTGCTTGTCCTCGGTGAGTGTTCTGTTCTGTCTGTGTATATATAGCCTTGGAATAAAGGAATTATTTTTACTTTAATCTGCATTTGGGTCCTACCTGCTTCACACACCGTAACATTACGAACCGACCACAAATGGACCCAGCAGATGATCCATGGGAGGTTGAATTGCAGCATTTAACCTTCTATCTGGCTTGCTGCTTCGATTGGTGGAAGGGAGCGTCCAGTGTTCGGCAGAAGAGGGCCGCTCTGGTAGAGGCGCTCCGGTTGGCAGCAGAGAAACCATGTTTTGTTGAGTTCTTACCTGACTGGATTTTGGACTTCCTTCAAGCATGTGATTCCCGGCCTGCTAGCCCTAGGCATGCTAGCTCCATGTCTCCCAATTCCCAATCTGGCACCATACGCCTTGGTGGGTTCCGCCTGAAGTCAACCCGTGCTTCTGCCCCAGTTCCTGCTCCTGTCCAGGAGTCGTATTCCGGAACTCGTCTGGCTTATGGAGGTCCACGGAGTATTCAGGCGGCTGCTAAGAGGAGTCGTCGCAAGGCCAGGCTAGCAGCCAGAGCCCCAACAGCCATGGTTCCGGCTCCAGTGCCGGCCCCAGCAGCCATGGTTCCGGCTCCAGTACAGGCCCCAGCAGCCATGGTTCCAGCCCCAGTTCTGGCCCCAGCAGCCATGGTTCCAGCCCAAGTTCTGGCCCCTGCAGCCATGGTTCCAGCCTCAGTCCTGGCCCCAACAGCCATGGTTTCGACTCCAGCCCCTCGTCTCCGGCCGACGCCAGCTCCCCGTGTCCTGTCGGCGTACCGGCCGACTCCAGCACCTCGTCTCCTGCTGGCTCTCCAGCCGACGCCAGCTCCCCGAGTCCTGTCAGCATACCGGCCGACTCCAGCACCTCGTCTCCTGCTGGCTCTCCAGCCAACGCCAGCTCCCCGAGTCCTGTCAGCATACCGGCCGACTCCAGCACCTCGTCTCCTGCTGGCTCTCCAGCCGACGCCAGCTCCCCGAGTCCAGTCAGCATACCGGCCGACTCCAGCCCCCCGTGTTCTGTTGGCGAACCAACTCTCTCAAGTCATCCCTCCAGTTCCCTCTCGAGTCTCCTCTCGAGTTCCCTCTCAAGTCTCCTCTCGAGTTCCCTCTCGAGCTACCTCTCGAGTCACCTCTCAAGTCCCCTCTCGAGTCATCTCTCAAGTTTCCTCTCCAGTTCCCTCTCGAGTATCCTCTCGAGTCCCCTCTCGAGTCTCCTTTCAAGTCACCCCTCCAGTTCCCTCTCAAGTTCCCTCTCGAGTCCACTCTCAAGTCTTCTCTCCAGTTCCCTCTCAAGTTCCCTCTCGAGTCTCCTCTCGAGTGCCCTCCCGAGTCATCTCTCAAGTCTCCTCTCGAGTTCCCTCTCGAGTTCCCTCTCGAGCTACCTCTCGAGTCACCTCTCAAGTCCCCTCCCGAGTCATCTCTCAAGTTTCCTCTCGAGTCTCCTCTCGAGTCTCCTCTCGAGTCACCCCTCCAGTTCCCTCTCGAGTTCCCTCTTGAGTCCACTCTCAAGTCTTCTCTCAAGTTCCCTCTCAAATCCCCTCTCGAGTTCCCTTTCAATTCATCTCTCAAATCTCCTCTCGAGTTACCTCTCGAGTCCCCTCTCGAGTCCCTGTTCAAGACACTTCTCAAGTCCCCTCTCGAGTTCCCTCTCGAGTCTCTTCTCAAGTTCCTTCTCGAGTCTCCTCTCGAGTCCCCTCTCAAGTTCCCTCTCGAGTCTCCTCTCCAGTCACCTCTCGAGTTCTCTCTCGAGTCCCCTCTCAAATCACCTCTCGAGTTCTCTCTCTCTCGAGTCCCCTCTCAAATCACCTCTCGAGTTTCCTCTCGAGTTCCCACTCAAGTCCCTACTCCTGTCCCGTTGGAGGTTCCGCTGGGGACCCTGCCAGCTCCTTGTCCTGTCCCGTTGGGGGTCCCGCCAACTACTCTCCTGCCGGGGGTCCTGCCAACCCTTTGTCCTGTCTCGTTGGAGGTCCCGCCGTCTACTCTCCTGCCGGGGGTCCTGCCAATCCTGTGTCCTGTCTCGTTGGAGGCCCCGCCGACTACTCTCCTGCCGGGGGTCCTACCAACCCTTTGTCCTGTCTCGTTGGAGGTCCCGCCGTCAACTCTCCTGCCGGGGGTCCTGCCAATCCTATGTCCTATGCCGTTGGAGGCCCCGCCGTCTGCTCTCCTGCCGGGGGTCCTGCCAATCCTGTGTCCTGTGCCGTTGGAGGCCCCGCCGACTACTCTCCTGCTGGGGGTCCTGCCGGCCCTTTGTCCTGTCCCGTTGGAGGTCCCGCCGACTACTCTCCTGCCGGGGTTCCGGCCAATCCTATGTCCTATGCCGTTGGAGGCCCCGCCGTCTGCTCTCCTGCCGGGGGTCCTGCCAGTCCTGTGCCGTTGGAGGCCCCGCCGACTACTCTCCTGCTGGGGGTCCTGCCGGGCCTTTGTCCTGTCCCGTTGGAGGTCCCGCCGACTACTCTCCTGCCGGGGGTCCTGCCAATCCTTTGTCCTGTGCCGTTGGAGGCCCCGCCGACTGCTCTCCTGTCGGGGGTCCTGCCAACCCTTTGTCCTGTCTCGTTGGAGGTCCCGCTGTCTACTCTCCTGCCGGGGGTCCGGCCAACCCTATGTCCTGTGCTGTTGGAGGTTCCGCTGGGGTTCCTGCCAGCTCCATGTCCTGTCCCGTTGGGGGTCCTGTCGACTACTCTCCTGCCGGGGGTCCTGCCAACCCTGTGTCCTGTCCCGTTGGGGTTCTCGCCGACGACTCTTCTGCCAGGGGTCCTGCCAGCCCTAGGTCCTGTGCCGTTGGAGGTCCCGCCGACTACTCTCCTGCCGGGGGTCCTGCCAACCCTATGTCCAGTCCCACTGTCAAGTCTTCTGCCGGGGGTCCTGCCTACCCTGTGTCCTGTCCCGTTGGGGGTCTCGCCGACGACTCTTCTGCCGGGGTCCTGCCAGCCCTAGGTCCTGTGCCGTTGGAGCTCCCGCCGACTACTCTCCTGCCGGGGGTCCTGCCAACCCTATGTCCTGTTCAGTTGGAGGTCCCGCCAGCACCGGTCTCGTCGGAGGTCCTGCCAACTCCTGGTCCTCTTCCGTGGGGGATCCTGCCAAAGCCTGTCCCACCGGCTCCGGTTCCTGTTCGTCCTCCGGAGCTGATTGGCCTTCGCCCCACCTTGGACTCTGCCTTGCCCCCGGGCCGTCCGCCCGAGTCCCCCACCTTGGACTATGCCTTGCCCCCGGGCCGTCCGCCCGAGTCCCCTTTCTCGGCTTCTGCCTTGCCCCCGGGCCGTCCGCCCGAGTCCCCCTTCTCGGCTTCTGCCTTGCCCCGGGCCGTCCGCCCGAGACCCCTTCCTGGTCCTCTGCCGTGCCCCTGGGCTGTCAGCCCAAGACCCGTCCTCCGGACCCCCTCCACCCACCCTGGTGGCCCTAGTTTTTCTCCTGTCTCCCAGTGTTCAGTGTCGGTTCGTCTTGTGATTTGGCTTGTCCTCGGTGAGTGTTCTGTTCTGTCTGTGTATATATAGCCTTGGAATAAAGGAATTATTTTTACTTTAATCTGCATTTGGGTCCTACCTGCTTCACACACCGTAACACTCCTGCTTCATAACCCACCAGGCGCGATTCAAAACGTTGCGGAAGCGGAGCGTCGTGTGTGCAGCCTCGCAGTTGTTGAATGAACGTTCCACTTCCTGCCTGCGCTGCGCGTCAAAAAAAATAGGATTCATCCTATATTTTAGAAATTCCTTGCGGCGAGGAGCTTCTGGGACGCTTCGAGCCGCGGCGCAGCACGGCGCAGCGGGTCTGGTGGAATAGCACCCATTGACTAGAGTGGCCGCGATCGCTAAAAACGCCGCAGCCGCAACACAGCGCAGACGCTCCTGGTGGGATTAGGGGGTTAGTGTGAACATTAATTAAGCAAGTTTTTGAAGGACTGAAACCAAGTGGTAATTATTAACTTAAAGGTGGAGTATGACATTTTGGAAAAACCAGCTCGAGTGCGCTAGAATTTGAAAGTACACAACCGGAAAAAATCTGCCTCTTCCTTCAGACTTCCTCACAGAGCCCCTCCTCCAACACACACAAACGCGCACATGACCAATGAGGGCACGAGATAAATTAGTGCACAGATGGAAGGCTGACAGGCAGGTAGGCCATCCAGTTACTTTAGCCGGGCCGGCTCAGATGATTGGTCGTGCTTTTTACAGTACCACAGCTTCCACAGATGAATCTTTTTTACGTATTTATTGTCAAAGCATTTAATATATTCATTGCTATCGGGATGTTAAGAGCATTCCATGGAATATAACAAAAAGTATTTCTGAAATAGATTAGGTAACCCACCTTTAATCAGACATTAAATAATAAAATGCAATTAATAAAACAAATAATTAATAATAATACGCAATTGACCTTATTTAATTAAATGTCATAGCTGAGCCTGATACTGACATGTGACTTCTCCCTCTGTCTTTCTGAGAGGAAAGAGGTTATTGCAGGTCATATCTCGAGCAGGGGCAATTGTGATTTATTTATGTGATCATTTAAAGATAAAGTCTGAAACAATGAACAATTTGGATCACGAATTGGACTCCCCCCCCCCCCCCCCCTCAGTTTTAGAGACAGCCGCCTTTTGTTCTCTGTCTTCCAGCCTTTAACCACGTGCACGTCAACCTCTTGAAATAAGATGGACTGAGGATGATTTGCGCCTTTACAGCAAGGCACGTCGCTTGGTGTGCCGTGATACGTTCGTGACAGAATCCTGGGAAATATTTCACTCATTGAACAGGCTACTAACTCTTATCTCAGGACAGTCTGTTCCAGAGATCCTACAGGAGTCAGAAGAACCGGACAGCAACAGGTAGGACAAACCTCTCTCCACCTGTAGAACCAAGAATACATAGTATACAGTAGAAGTGGTAAACTAAGAATTGTTTTGGATTTATCGGTTGGTTATTTACCCAACTAATCAATACAATACCCTGAAATGTTGACTTGAATTTTACATAACTGTATTAGGTTAGTTAACTTAAAAGCAATAATATTACATTTAAATAAAACATATTAGGTTCAAGTTAATATTATTGCTTTCAACTAACCTTATACAGTTATGTGAAATATGTTGACATAATACATTTAATTCAAGTCAATGTTTCAGTTGTTTCAGTGAGTAGATTGCCACAGATGTTTTTGTGATATGAGTAACCATTTATACAGAGAGCTCCTCTGGCTCTGAGGATCCATCATGTGTGGACGGATGCAGCAAACTACTTAAACAGGAATACAATGACATCAACACTCAACTCATTATTTGTTAGACTTATTTTAAACTTTAAAATCCACTATTTGGATCTTTATCTCTCCTCAGTTGGAGGTCACTGCACACTGCCCCAGATGATTTGATTTGTTGATTTATTTTCCTGTTTTCTCTGATCAAAATCACAAAGTCACTCAGCTTACTGTTGCAGAAACAGAGTCAGGCTGTAGCGAAATAATTGTTGAGAATAAACTCGTTATTTTTCCGTCCCTTTACAAAAAAAACAATAAAAAAATCATTTCAGCACTGGACGAAATACATTTATTGAATCTATTGTATGTTGTCTAACACACTGAAACATACTTTTTTTCACTATTTTATTATTCTTATTTGTACGCACATGCAAGAGACATGAGTTTTGGTTGATTAGATGACAGAACCATTTCACCCAAAAAAATCACAATATTAATAATAATCATAATAGAACAAAGACACAAACAGTGTCATTAGTATCCCTTCAACATTTCAGATAATACATTGAAGAACCAAAAACACACCCATTACATATTTATTGACAAATATATTATTCATATAATCTCACTCCTTGTTAAAACGTATTGTCTTCCATTTCATGTTGTGTTGGGCCACGTAAAGATACTAATAGAAAAATAGCTTTTGAAGAATCAAAGTAAACCTTTGTAAAAATAATCCACACACATTTGTTGCGCTATATGCTGTTGTATTATAGTCAATATTAGCTTGACATAATGTCCTGTCCTTAAAGAACGATTCATTACCTTCTTCTGTGTTTTGCTCGTACACACTCCGTACTGTATTGAGCACAGTCACACCCATCCCTGTGCAGGTCTCAGGACTACAATGAGCATTCAGTCTGCCATCAACAAAGAGCTCTTCACCCCTCGGGATGAGCGGATGTTGGTTGCGGTGGAGGTGTCGAGGAGGAAGAGGAAGAGGATGTCCTTCCTGCCCACTGGAGCCGGAGGAGACTACAACACGTTCATCTGTGTTTCAGGTTCAATCTGACTCAAGACATTCTTCATTTCATGGAAATGATCTTAACATTCACAGTCTATGCATTATTGATCACTTTACAGTCACCAAGACTGTAACACTGAGGTGCAATAACAATTCTTATTTATTTATCTACTTATATTTGTGTGTGCTTATTTGTTAGGGACAGTGCACATTATTGGACATTACGGAGTCATCCAAGAGGCTACATTTCATACTATTTTACAATTTCATATTTGTAATACTACCTGCTTCTTTTTTTGCAATACTTAATACTATCACCAGTCTGTTGTTGTTTTGGAGGTCCTATTGCTGCCCAAGGCCTTCTAGATCACAACAAAACTCATATTGATAACTTGTATACGACTACTTTTGGATAAAGACAAAGGATCAAGGGACAGGAAGTCATACAACATGCCACCAAGGGACCCCACTGTTGACCCCTTTGAGCCGCTCTCATGTTCAAAGCTCACGGATATTTGTGAGCAGTAGGTGATAAAAACAGACCACAAAGCATCCTTCATTCGTGTTACCACCTTAGCAACTTTAGCACGTGTGTGGATTCAACCTGCATCCACATGTACACTGCAGTTGTTTCTTATAGCCTTACTTTTGCAAACTTAGCCTGTTTTTGTGAAAGTTAAACACTGTTGCTTTTGGCTCCGAGCAGATGAATTGTCCTGGACAGGCTCCAGTATGTCCAAAATTGTGCAGCTCGGGTCCTCACACACACAAAGCCCTGGCAGCACATCACTCCCACCCTCATCCACCTCCACTGGTTGCCGGTCAAGTCCCGCATAACTTACAAAGTCCTCCTCCTGACCTACAAGTCCCTCCATGCCCTTGCCCCCCAGTACCTATCGGACATCCTTCACCCACATGCCCCACCCCGGAACCTGCGGTCTTCAGACTCTGGTCTGCTTACCACCCCCCGCACCAAACTGAGAACCTTCGGGGACAGAGCCTTCAGTGTGGCAGCCCCCACCCTCTGGAACGCTCTCCCTGCGGAGATTCGCAACATCCCCACACTGGACGCCTTCAAAGGGCCCTCAAGTCCCATCTGTTCATCAAGGCTTTCGGCCCTTAAATCTATCTGTTGTTTTGTCTGTCTGACCTTTGTTTTGTGTGTGCTTGCCCTATTCCTGTAAAGCGACCTTGGGTCCCTTGAAAGGCGCTATAGAAATCCCAGTTATTATTATTATTATTATTATTAATTGTTGAGCGGTGCGTCGCAGGTCACAGCAGAGCCATTGGTTAGGACGGTAAGGAGCTGGAAGAGAGCAGGGGTCCAGCTGTCAGTGGAAGTGGAAGATGAAGAGGTTTTAAGCAACAAGAGTAACACACAGGATAGGACAGATAAGAGTGCACACAAGGGTAATAATTATAATACAAATAACACGACAAATGTAAGTAACAATATCAACGATGGGAATAGGTCAAACAAGAGTTAGTTGAGTAATTGATCTCAAGAACGATTATCAAACGGTAGAAATCTAAACCTTTAGGAGAAGTAGAGAAATTACTGAATATTTTGTAATAATACGATTGTTCCGTAGTTCCCTGCCAGCACCAACTACTGCCTGCATTTTGTGATTTGTATATCAGTGGTAAGAACCCTGAACGAGTTGAAGGTCCTAAAAGATTCCAATGTGTTGACATTTTGCATTTCTGCAGGTTTATGTGAGGCTTTCAGTATTCTAGGGTTGCTGCATTTCTTATGTTCGTGTATGTTCTGCTGCTTGGATTCAGCATGTATTCCCAACCCAAGAATTATAAATGAGTCAAGGTTAAGACGTTATGTAAGGATATTTTCAGTGTCTTCTGTGCAGCTATAATTCAAACTGGTTGTGTATTTAAAACCATTATTGAACTATTTTAATAGTGATATTAAAGCATATTTTGCATATGATCTGTTTACCTAGTGACCAACACAAGGCCACAGCAGCTCCTCATTACAAAGGTGAAGCAGTTTGGTGGCTCCTCCACCTTCACAAAGAGGACCCAGTGGACGGTGGAGAAGCTCCGCCAGGTCAACGGCATCAACCCCAACAAGGTCAGCCCTATCCAACATTCTGCTATTAACAGCAGTAGGATATATATGGTTAATGTCTCCTAAATGCGTTCTCCGGCCTGTCTCCTGCTCCCCTAGGACTGCCCGGAGTTTGACCTGGTGTTTGACGGGGCTGTGGACCAATGGGTGGCTAGCTCCTCGGCAGAGAAGTGTCTCTTCGTCCAGATCCTGTACCATGCCTGCAAGACCTACTGGGAAGGAAAAGTAGGAAGTCTGGGAAAAGTGGTCCGCCAGAGGAGTCAGAGCGCCCCCCTCGAGGTGGGAGCCGGGCCCAGCGTCCCCTCACCGGTCTCTGCACCCAGAACCCTGCAGTCCAGGAGGAAGAGCTACGCTCCTCCCAGACAGACAGAGTTCATCAACTGCCAACCCAAACTCACAGCAGGTAGACTGAAACATATATAAATGTACACTGATAAAACCTCTGAAAACCTGTATCACGGTACGTCCACACAGCAGCTTTAAACAAATCTTCCAATGCTTCCAACGCTTCTCTGCCCATTGACTTTGAATGGGGATGACGTCACTTTGCCTCGCTTTTCACCGAACTGCATTGTGGGGGAGCGAAGCGAAGATTTCCAGGATTTTCAGGATTCAAAAGTTGAGCAATGTTCAACTTTTGAAGCTGAGCTAGAAGCGTCAGCCAATCAAATCCTGTTTATGCAAATATGACAGTACAAGCGCTAGCCAATCAAACCACGTGTATTCTGGGAGAACCAGACCGCAGATCATTTCCTCAAATTCCAAACGAGAAATTACGGTAGCAAATCACCCGGTTCTTTACGACCAGAACTATTAACGGGATACAAACTGGAGGAACCAGGCATGGAGGGAGGTGGCAGAGACAGTGGGTGGAACTGGTAGGGTTTCGCCTGTTTGGGGAGTTTATATATATATATATATATATATATATATATTGCTCGCATAAAATCCCCAGGTTTTTTGCTTTGTATGTCGGGGGCAGGAGATTCATGTGATTGGTTGTTGGTCGCGTTGCTCCCAAAAAATCCCCAAGCTGTCAGACACGCCCAGCTCCAAGATTTTTTCAAAGCTGCTGTGTGGACGTACTGTTAGGTTCATTGAAAGCAATAATATCAAGTTGAACCAACCTAATATAGATGTGTGAAATCTGGTGACATAATACATTCAATTAAAGTCAACGGTTCATTTTCTTTCAGTGTAGAGGTTTGCATTACATGTAGTTTATGCACTGAACAAACTGAAACGTTAATTTTAATTAAATGTATTATGTCAACAGTTTCACATAACTGTATTAGGTTGGTTCAACTTGATATTGTTGCTTTCAACTAACCTAATACAGTCATGTGAAATGTGTTGACATACAACATTAAATTAAAGTCAACATTTCAGTTTTCTCAGTGTATAAATGGACAAATACAAAACAAGTTCTAAACTAACAGTTGTTTTTAATGTATCTGTTGGTTATTTACCCAACTAATCAATACAAAAAGGACATTTGAGTTTGTCAGTGTAAAGGTTTGCGATACTTACGATGAAGTTCATATGTGACCAGTTGTAATATGTTCACCTTGATCTAGCAGAAGCTTGCACCATGAATCTGGTGATCTTCCGCTGCAAAGTCTTCATGAATCGACTGAAGAACAGGATGGTTGCCAACAAAAGCCGATCACCTGCTCGGGGTAAGGATGTAATTAAATGAGCACTTAATTCACGCATGAACTGATTATACAGCAGAAGTTAAATGTTTATCTCATAGTTGTTTATATATATCAGAAAACCTGTGTTATAAACTGGGGGTTGGAGATTGTAATATGTTCCCTGTGTCAGCTTAGCCAGATGTAGTGGTTGTACGCAACCAATCAGATCGCGCTGTCTTGTATTATTTGTGCGACATACGCAATTTAACTCAATCTAAGATAAATCAAGTGATCCCTTTCTTTTTTTATTTACCCTCAAGTAATGGCTGTATTTGCATGTCAATATTGCTTTAAAAAGCGAACCACCAAATTGTTAACTATAACTTTAATATAACTGCTGATTAATTAGATATTTGGTGATAGATTTCTTATTGTTGTCATTACCGGATTACCGGATTACCGGATTTATCTTGTTTACTGTAACGTGGTCCGTGCCTACGCCTTCAGCATTCTATGTTTAAACTGGCTGGAGATTTCACCTTGGGGACAACAAAGCCAAAGTTTAAATTGAATAGTCAAACAGTTAAAGGTGGGGTAGGTCATTTTGGAGAAACCAGCTTGAGAATTTGAAAATACACAGCGGGAAAAAATCTGCCACTTCCTTACAGAGCCCCTCCTCCAACACACACGAACGCGCACATGACCAATGAGGGCACGAGATAAGTTTGTGCACAGATGGAAGGCTGACAGGCAGGTAGGCCATCCAGTTACTTTAGCCGGGCCGGCTCAGATGATTGGTCGTGCTTTTTACAGCGCCACGGCTTCCACAGATGACATTTTTTTATGGATCATTTTTTGTCAAAGCACTTCAGATATTCATTGCTATCGGGATGTTGAGAGCATTCCATGGAATTTAACACAAAGTGTATCTCGAGCCGGTTTCTCAAACTTACCTACCCCACCTTTAACAGTGCTTTTGAAAAAAACCCTTTTACAGATAATTCAGTTCCAGTAAAAAACTTCTTGAACAAAGAATGAAGAAGACATTTTAATCTGGACGTGCGAACTGTAATATCAAAATTCCACGAACTGCTGTGTCACCAACCCCTGTCTGTTTTGAGCCTCCTAGTGGCAGCCTGCATTCTGGCAGTGCTCACACTTGTGCGTAACACACACTCATGGTAGAGTCACACACAAACATGAGCAATCTGTGAGCCATTACTCAGGTTGTGTAGATCAGTAATATGCATTTAAACAGAAGCAATCTTTTTTCGGTGACGCTGCCGCTGTAATTCATTAATGTGCAACAAACACAAACACTTGCTACCGTTCCAAAGGGATTTAGAGAAAGTGGATCTGAGCACATAAGCATCTCCAAATTAATTAAAAGGCTGCACAGAAGATGAATACTCGAGTAAAGGAACATTGCCAACTATTTTTCTGCACTGAACCGGAATACTGCTTATATACCTTTTCTCAGTAACTTTTGAATTTTAGGAACGTTGTCACTTTTCCTGAGTATTCTGGGTTTAAAAACGTCCTGTCACAGATCCTGTTCCCCCCCCCTACCTTCACTGTATACCAGTGTCTGAGCTTGTTTCTCATTGGATCGGTTTCCCTTCTGTCTTTGTGTCCATTGTCCTCACTGTGCTGCAGAAAGCCTCTCTGTGGTGTGGCGGTCAGATGAGAGGAGACTTTGTGTATTTCGGGGGGGTCGATACAATAGCTGGTCTTTAGGAAGCCCGGAGCTTTGAGACTGACAGGGAGCCGGCGCACCATTGAACCCTCTGACAGGGCCAGTGTGATGGGGGGGGGGACGTGCCAGGCTGAAGCAAGGCTCCGAGTCACAGTCCATCAGAGTGCTTAGCCTCAGTCGACCTGTGGCTGTGCTGCTGTTGATAATGATGGTGTGGTGCTCTATCGAGTCGGTTAGGGTTCTTCAACAGGTTGAATGGAGTTTAGTTAAAAACATATTTTTGTTGCAACATGACTGCAGTGACCATGTCTGGGTCTCAGTTCTAACTGGCGATATTCATGGTCCCCAGGGGATGCATGCAGATGAATTTTCTGACCTTTCCTCCTGACAGCACTTTCAGGACAGAGCTTCTTCTGGAACTAGGAGGGCAATGAAAACACCCATCAGCGAGCCAGCCGTGGAGGATCAGAGCGTACCTTTTCTCCAGGTGGCCTTCCCATGCACCTCCTGATCCTCCGTGATGTTCTTCGGGGCTCTTTGCCTCTTCTCTCCAGTAACGCCTATGGAATACTAGTCTTTGGAGGTTGCCCCGATTGGCATACACTTTGACCTCTAGCCCTGCTTGAGACAGTTAGTGGCCTGCTCTCATGGGCCATGTCAGTCCCTATATCAAATCAAATCAAACTTTATTTATAAAGCATTTTCAAACACAAAGGTCACTCAAAGTGCTTCAAACCCCAAACACATAGATCATTTATAATTAAAAACAATAATCTCTCGTCCTTCCCGGGTAATAACCGAGTAACACATAGTTTTGTGATTAAAAAGAACACTTAATACCAACTCATATACAGTATACAGTATATATACACATGTACAAAAATTACATTACAATAAAATAAGAATAAATTACAAATCAGTTGAAAGCTAAATGATAAAAGTCTGCCCTCGACTGTTATGATAAAAAGACGCCTCACCGTGGGTCTTTGTTTTCACTTTGGTTATGATTCAAAGTACCAGAAGACCTGAGGGTTCTAGAGAGAGCTTCTAGGCCCATAGGTTAAAAGCAAAGCCGATAAATTGCTAGGCCCAAGACCATTAGAGGCTTTAAAATGAGGGCTGTCAAGTTCATTTTTTTTTAACGGCACTAATAATTTTAACGTGCGATTAACGCATGTGTATTTGTCCTCGGCCCGCCTCTTAGTTTCAGAGCCCAAGGGCTTGACGTTGTTGTTGTTGTTGTTAGTTGGATGGTGGGAGATTCTAGCGAGAGATATGGATACAAAAAAAGGTGTTTTAAACAGCAAGCCAAGCACACAGCTGATGCTGACAGTCGCTCGCTTGCGGCAGACCACGCTTGACAGTTTGCCGGGGACACGCCTGGACACGGCGTCTACGAGCAGCAAGCTTTCAACAGCGATCGTCGATAGCTAAATGGGGGGCTACAGCTTGCAGGACGATTAACATTGTGGAGGACGAGGGACTGCGTGAGATCATTCGGATCGCGTCCAACGTGTCAACTGCACATCACCGCGCATCATTCTGACCCACAGTGGGAACGTCTCATGCTTTGACTGCTATGAAGACAGAGGAGCGGCATTTCGCCGACAACTGTAACCAGGCTTGTCTGTTTGAGCAACTGGCTCAGTGCAGAGAAGTGCACGGGGTTGGGAGAGAGTGAAAGAGAGAGAGAGGTTCCAGGTTGTTGTGTTGAGAATATTCAGGAGAAACAAACATTTGCATAAAGCATATTTGTCCACTCATATGTTGATAAGAGTATTCAAAACTTGAAAAATAGTCCTCTAAGGAACATTTAGAACAGATCAAAAATGTGCGATTAATCACGATTAACTAGGGACATCATGCGATTCAATATTTTAATCGACAGAAAGCCCTAAACAAATCTAATTATTTTAAAACTGTAGCTCACAGGTGACGATCAGGAAGACGTTTGTGTTGCTTCTAAGGACAGAAGGTTATCTGGCCTCAGAGTGGATGTGTAATACTTTGACTTCTTCATTGAGTACCTTTACATACTTTTTTCTTCTTCTGTGTGTATGAACAGGTCAGCCAGGGCAGCGTGTCACAGGGAGCACTCTGGGTAATGTAGTCCACAGGATGAATGTGGCTCTGGGGGAGCGTGGAGACAAGCTGAGTCACGCCGAGGACAAGACTGTGGAGCTGATGCACAAAGCCCAGCAGTTTGCAGACACTGCGCACACGGTGACGTACAAATACAGATGTTTCTACAACATACATATTTCCAACAAGAGAAATCATTGATCAGCTACGGTATAAAGATGAACATGTTCAGACTTTAAAATGCTTTTCTGTTTGTTTGTTTAGCTGGCCCTGAAGTATTCAAAGTGAAGACTGCTGGATGAAGAATGAAATCCTCCAGGACGTTAAAGATGAATCCTGGAACAGCAACACTAACATGTCTTAAATAACGAAATACGTTGTGCTTAATGTGCCTCAAATGAATATTCTGTTCTTCAAGAGAAAAAAAGCTGGACTTTTGGATTTAATCTACAATTATTGGACATTTATTGAAAAGCCACTGCACAGCTTCCTTGACTCGTTCATATTTTGGATTAAAAAGATGTGCCTGACCTAAGATTTGTGTCACAGGGTCGTACAGCTCTTATTGTATAATATTTGTCTTCTTTGGATTTAATTGCACTAAATGTTTAAAGTAACACCCCACTTGTTGCCGTCGATCTGTGTTGCTAACATGTGTGTAAAGTACGGAGTGCAGTGACATATTGATGTGTCCCGAACACTCAAACTGTTACTCTATACTGTGTCTGTTGTACTGTCTTCCGTCTGTGTGTGTCCTGTTTTTACCAACCGCAACAACAAAGCTGGTACTGTTCCACCTTCTGAGTTTGTGTGTGTATCACAGGGGCAACATGAGCCCCCAGAGAGACCTACTGTGGCGGGAACTACAAGTACTCTCCAGGTGTTTCTACTTCTGTCTGTGTCTATGTATCTGTCTGTTGTCTATCTGTCTGTCTCTGTTTGTAACAATGATTCTGTCACTGTGATGGCGGGTGACAACACCTTGCAAGATGCAGTCGCACAACTTTATAGGCATGTAGTTGACACACACAAAACAAGGTTGAGATACGCACCAGGCCTGATTTGGCATCATAGAACCAGTATGAAGGCTGAGCTTAAAGGTGGGATTTGTTGGAGTGAGTCTATAATCAAAAAGTAGAAAAGGTCGAGTTCAAGCAAAATGTTGACTTAATGTTCGCATCTCTTCTTTCAGTTATTTGTAATGCAGATGCAAACACTGTGTGGAGTCTGTGTTATTTTAAACTAAATTAATATTTTTGATTAGATTGTTTTGATTCATTGACTAAATTAATTTTGATCACTTGTTATTTTACGTTTTCTTTATTACTTACAGTTGAATGTGTGTGATGTGATATGTCTCTGTTGTGCTAACTCGATGACAGTGTGTCCACTCTTCTGTGAACCATTAAAGCCTTTCCCTGAATGCTGAGCTCTGCTTGTGTTTTTCACATCAGCTGTGAACAGCAGATGGCGCTCACAGAGCAAAATTCAATTCGAATTGTAAGTGTGAATATCACACCCTAATCAAATAGATTTACAATGTAGTAATGTATACAGGAAGTACATTTTTAGTAAGAGTAGAATCTATAGAGGCAAAATAAATAAACCAGAGTAAAGAGAGGAAAAGTGGTTCAGCTGAATATTGTGATGATAATGTAGAATATATATATATATAGAAATAAAAGTTATTTTATGTTAGAATTATTATTCTCTGAGATTTATAATGTGCTTTTAAACATATCCTTCTCAATCTAAACGTATGTACACTAAGCCCTTGTCACTATCCGATCTGCAGCTCTGCCCGATCTGCAGTGCACATGTGCGAGATGGTCCGCCATATTGGACAATTCCGTACGGCAACCCAAGAAGGACACTTGACACAGTGGCTTTTGGCAAAGCTCAAAAAGAAAACTCGAGAGAGATGAGTTATTGTTATTACAACGTGACTTCACTATTATTCAACAACTCTTTTTAATACTTCAGACTCGACTTGGACTCGTGTGTTGGGACTCGTGAACAATCATTGTGTTTTCTATTTTTGGCGTATTAAAGGTGGGGTAGGTACATTTGAGAGAAACCGGCTCGAGATCGCTAGAATTTGAAAATACACAACCGGAGATAATCTGCTAGAGGCGGCTACTTCCTTATAGAGCCCGCCTCCTCCAACACACACGAACACTCACATGACCAATGAGGGCACGAGATAAGTTTGTGCCCAGATGGAAGGCTGACAGGCAGGTAGGCCATCCAGTTACTTTAGCCGGGCTCATTACGCAGACGTGCGCGCCTCTGTTACTACCTCGTAGTAACACAATGGCGACCGGCGGCTGTACCGCTTGTAATTAGGTTCAACTACAAAAACTTTGAACAAAACGCCGGTGGCACCAACAAAAGGAGCGCACACTGCAAAGTCTGCAATATCAAAATCAAGGATGCTGGCGCAACAACGTCATCAGGCACTTGAAGACTCACCCGGAGAGGTCAGTCACATTAACGCATGGACGGTTAGCAAACATGTTTAGCTCAGCATCAGCTGTGTAATGTTAACTTAGCTTGCTGCTAGCTTTGTAACTGAATATTTGAAAAGATTAGTGAATTTCTTGTCACACTTGTTTGAGTTGAGTGGCGTTGACACCCAACTCTTGACATGACATAAAAAAGGTTGGTAACGTTAATCATTACCCGCTGCCACCATCTACTGGCTAACGTTAAACGTAGAAAATACATAGTTACATACATAAATACATCTGTGGGTTTATAGGCAGGTTACAGGTTTATTGTTGACCACGTAACGTTAATGTTACAGGTTTATCAGGTTACCATGACACTGGCTTTGAGTGAGAGGATAGAGGAATATGTTTATTAATAGTAGACTTAAAAGATGTCATTAGAGACCCAGTGTATAATAACACAGTAAATGCTTTGAATGTCTTAGATATAGCTGTGCAGTATTCTTAACAGACGGATAGCAGCAGACAATAGAAGGCTTATTACAACCAGAAGAGACATGAGACTTTTATTTTTTTAGAGACTTGAGACTTGACTTGGACTCGTGACCAAAGACTTGAGACTTGATCAAGTCTCACCCCACAAAGACTTGAGACTTGACTTGGACTCGTGACCAAAGACTTGAGACTTGACTTGGACTTGCAAAAAAAGACTTGTGAACATCTCTGATTTGGGGTTAAGTACATTGTCAGAATAAGTGAGAAATGGATTTAACTTCTGTTAGACATATATGCCATACATTTTTGCATACATTCACAGTAAATATGTATTCAGTATGATAGCTGTCTAACAGAACTTAAATTCATTTCTCGCCAAAAGCCAATTTCTTGCCAAAAGCCACTGTGTCAAGTGTCCTACGGACCATCTCGCACATGCACAGCTTAGGAACCTTCCTAACGGAGTGAAATGACCCGGAAGTCCCACAGTGACAGCCATGATAAGTGCCGTTCGAATTCTCTACATGATAGGAAAGGAGGTTTCAAACTTCCTTTATAACCTCCTTTAGCTTAGGAACCACTGGACCTCCCTTGCCTAAAGGAGAGGAGAAAATGCTGCCCCACAATGCCTTGCAGCCGCAGCATTTGTCGTCACACAACTGTCGGCCGTTCACGGAAACAACCGATTATGACCGAGAAATGATATCATGAAAGTTACGGTGCTTATTAAGCATTTTAAAACGTATGTGGTAAGTTGCCAAAGTGCTTTGTTTTGAACGTTCATCAGTATTATAATCAAAAAGAGAAATATGAACTTCAGTTTTAATGAAATGATCAAATAAAGTCAACATTTCACTGAGCTGTGTGGGGTTTGTTCAACTTTTAAAAGATGTTTGAATGGTGATATACACAGTGATAGATGTTAAGGACTAACGTTTATAATAAATACATTTGTATTTATTTTAAGATCTTTTCATACAATCATACGTAGGCTATTGCGATCATTGGTATTAATGTGGACTGGAGGGAGAGGGTGACGACGAGCATAAGTTTCACTTTCCTCTTTTACTTCAATTCCAACTTTGGTCATGAAGAATATGTTTCTCTGTTGTCCACGTTCATAAAGCATAAAGCAACAGCATCAGAGCACGTTGCAGAGTCTCTCGATGAGTTTACAGTAGTCCCTCGTTTTTATTAAACATCCATGTTGTAGCAGTGGCTCTCCTGGAGGCCAAGGGAAGCCAGGCTTCCCCTGTTTTTTCGGATTGTAGTTATCATTTTAATAAATAAATAAAAACACTTCGTTTAGTTTCGGAAATTCTTTGTTGTGTGTTGCTGCCGGCCCGTCTCTCCCCCATTCTCATTGAGTATTATACAAAGAGTGAAACAGCGCCCCTCTAGATGTTATGGTGAAATAGTAGATTGCACTCTCTGTTGCGAGAGGAGGCCAGAAGAAATTGGCTTCCCTTGGTGGCCCCTGCCAAGCCAGAGGCGGCCTCACAATTCAATCAAATCGCATCAACTTGGTGGTGCAGTGACGCGCCCTAAAACGCGGAAGTAAGCTGTGCTCGGTTTCCCTCGACAAAAAAGCAATGGGATTTCTCCATAGGATTTTGGAAAATAGCTCGAAATAAGGTCTGTGGAAAACGAACCCGTTAGATAAATGCACGTTTTGTTTAGTCGGATAATATCCACATCTCTACGCTACTTTTATAATTTTCGAATCATAAATCTAATCGATAGACGATAGATAGCGTGCAATTATGGAGGGTGGAGATTTGGAGAATTTAATCAACAATAATTGTACTAAACTTCCGCTACAGCAGCAACTAAAAATGAAATCTGATGACAGGCCAATGCCCAAACTAGAGCTGTGTACAGCGAGGAACAAAGGAGCGAATCGGACGTAAAACGTTAAAGGTCTCCTGATTAAGTTTGTGAATGAATGCTTATTAGAGTTTGGGCTGGAGAGTGCGTGCGGACCTGTCGGTTAGATAACAGGCGTGTGTAAGTCCTGCATCTGTATGATACAAATATGTGTAAAATGATACCGGGTGCTGTAATCACTCATCTGGTTACGTTATTACATTGACCACCACACCCCCGACCCAAAAGAAAGGACGTATTATTGGCTTCCCCTAATTTTTTCTCCACGCCACGCTACTGTGTTGTAGTCCGTTGTATAGAAAATGGAGCAGAGTTTCCCACACAGCAGCAGACGCACAAAATGACGTCCGCTGGCGCATCATAAACGTGTCGGATAGTGAAAGTGCAGTCGGATTCTCTAAAGTACTGCAGTCTCTTCTCCTAAGTCCTTTTGAATTCTCCTATCCACTATCCCGTCACTAACCCCGTGACGTTTCACTCAGAGGTCAAGGAATAGACGATAGGGTTAGAATTTAGGAGCTTATTTTTGGATTATCCGACAGCAACCCGGGTAGTGACAGCCCTGACTAATCACAGGTTGGCAGGGGCCAACACACTCTCACTCCCTAAGCGTCCAATAGCGACGTTTGGTCAGTGTCCGTGGCGTCCAATTGTGACGCTCCTAGGCTCCTTCAGCATCATAAAGGGACGCAAATAGCTTTCAACTGATTGCAATGTATTCCCATCTGCGTCGGGATTTGACGCTCATGGAAGCACGGCATTCGTTTATGTCGGCTGCCCTTAAAGGCAATGTGAGCGTCCATTCCCATTGGATAACGGAGAATTGTACACCCGGAAGTAAGTATTCCTCTTACTGTCGATTGATTTGACAGTGATATCTGCACTACTCATCGACTAAAAAACACCAGATTATCCTTGTTAATTACACAACATTGATTGGTTTAAATTGTGTGCAATGCTTTTGTATTTTTCCCCTTCGATTCGGAGAAACAAATATTTTTTCTGAGTAAAGGATGGCAGAAGACACTACACTACCCAGAATCCCCAGCTATCGTTTGGACTACACCATGTGCTCTGTTTGACAAACCCCGTTTTTTTCACCATTCATTCCGATGGCTGGCGTCTATGTCACATGATCTTCAAATTTCTCCCTGCAGAAAAAGAAAACATGGCCGAACTTCGTTTTATTCTCGGTAGAAAATGCCTATTTTAAAGTTAGTTTGGCCATTAAAATGCGTTTTGATGTCATTTGATGCGAGAAATATGAGTTGTTATTTCAGATTATGTGTGCAGTGGACGTACATAATCTTTAGTTTGCTAGTTATTACGAAGATTACTTCAGGAAATCGCGACGTTTTCATTGTTACCAAGGTGGTTGCTAGGGACGCTGCTATCGATATTATTTCTGTTATGTTGTGTAACTGTTTAATGGTGTTATCTTTATTGCTACCCCCTTCCCCGTCAATGTATAGTGTTGGTCCACAGCCTAAACATATTAGTTTAACAAAATCCGCATCTAAAGAGAGCCTACGTTATTTCCCCCCTGTGCAATTCCAGTCTCACATCTCACAGCACATCGTCATTAACAAATACCGGAAACAGACCGAAAACATTTAAAAAAAAAAAAATAATACTTTATTCCGAGTGTGCTTGCTTTTCTCTTTGAAAGTCATCACATAACGGCATTGTAATACACGGTTCGGCTGCATTACATATTACATATCTGCCGTAGTTCTGTATTTATAGAGCCCTGATGAGAAGACAAACATGAGGAACTGAAAACGTGACGTGGATCATAAATATATCAGCCATTAAACAACATCTTACATTTCTTTTCACACAATACGTCTCCTTGCAGTATCAACACTAATTCGGCTCACTTTTATATTTGATCCAATTGGTAGATAGGCTGTATTTACACCATAAAGGTGCACAGCTGATATAAAGGGACACCTGGTGGTTAAAGCATGTTATTGAATTTAATTATTTTAATTATTAGATATTAATACGATCCCTATAAAGTATATTCAGTACTCGTTATTGTCTACTAATAGTTAATTAAAGA
The DNA here is from genome assembly GCF_902827115.2 of Pseudochaenichthys georgianus. NCBI lineage: Eukaryota > Metazoa > Chordata > Actinopteri > Perciformes > Channichthyidae > Pseudochaenichthys > Pseudochaenichthys georgianus. Next base: position 6,295,815 of record NC_047526.1, read on the forward strand.
CTGTATGTAATGTAACTATTTTGCACATCCCTTTCAAGATTTCAAGATTTTCTAAGGTTTATTGACATATCATATAGGCCTACACAACTGTGGTGTAGTTCTGCACTGAATGAAAAACTTGGGTTGCAGGTTCCTCAATAGTGCATTACAAGACATCTATCAATATTTGTGATTACCTCCAGCAATGTTAACTATGTTGAAGCACTTATTTTAACTGATATTATACATAATGTATTATACTCTTATAAGATGTATGTAGATATTTCATCTCCGGCCTTGTCAGGTATTGAACAATCAATAAATAAAGAACACAGAATTGTTGAATATAAAACACAGAATTTGTGTGATTATACTAAATGATTTTCAAATAAAGACAACTGCATATTTAACTGTTACACATGCTGATGTAACGCAAATGTTCCAACTTGGGATCAATAAAGTATATCTTATCTTAAGCTGATCGATGGCTACTGCCATATTTGCAAAATGTGCCTCTGAACCTTGACAAGTGCATGTTTCAGGCTTATCAATTAATGTAATATAATGTAATCACAGGGGTCACAAACATAAGACCAGCTGTTAAATAAAGCTCTCCTGACCTTAGCTGGCATGTGGGTATATATATTAATACTGCCCATAATGGGCACAAGCAATTTTCACCCATTTACTAATGATATGTTTTAAATGTGAGTGTTTCCTGTCCCCTAAACCTCCAGGGATGTACACAGTTTAATACTGGCAACTTCTTATTATGGGAAATACGAAAACGTCTTTTAAAACTACAACTCCCAGTAGAGACGTGCCATAAAGAACATGTTGCGAAACAGAATAGCCAGCATGTGTAGTTCTGGGGACGGGGTGGGGGAGGGGGGACGCGGTGGACCCGTTCAAATCCAGTTTTGGACAGTCTGCCGTGGTTCCATCCCATTTCAAGTGCTGTTCGAGAATCGGCTTAACCCTCGGAGCACACTCTCCAATCACAGAGCTTGAGGACTATCACGGGGTTTGTCAAACAGAGCACATGGCTAGTCCAAACGATAGCTGGGGATTCTGGGTAGTGTAGTGTCTTCTGCCATCCTTTACTCCTGGGAATGGACGCTCACATTACCTTTAAGGGCAGCCGACACAAACGAATGCCGTGCTTCCATGAGCGTCAAATCCCGACGCAGATGGGAATACATTGCAATCAGTTGAAAGCTATTTGCGTCCCTTTATGACGCTGAAGGAGCCTAGGAGCGTCACAATTGGACGCCACGGACACTGACCAAATGTCGCTATTGGACGCTTAGGGAGTGAGAGTGTGTTGCAGGGGCATGACGTGACCCTTGTCTGATTGGTCAATCCCTCCATTTTTTTTCACCAAGGGAAGCCAATTTTGGCTGGCCTCCTATCGCAATAGTGAGTGCAATCTACTGTTTTACCATAACATCTAGAGCAGTGTTTCTCAAAGTGTGGTCCGCGGACCACTGGTGGTCCGTGAGCGCCCCCTAGTGGTCCGTGAGTATATTGGTAACATTTCACATTTGAAATAAATAAATACATTTCAGTTTTCCGCACTCTCGCGGGAATATCTCCGCAATGGAGCAAGGTTAAGTTTATTTTGATTGTATGATATAGCCCAGCGCAACACCTTCATCACACATGTTGCCACTTGTTTGTAACATTTTCAGGCGATTTGTAATCTGTTCTAGAAAAACTATGTGTTTTTTTATATTTGTGGAGTTAGGTGGTCCGCGAGTGTTTTTTTATTGGTTGAGTGGTCCTTGGAATGAAAAAGTTTGAGAAACACTGATCTAGAGGGGCGCTGTTTTCACTCTTTGTATAATACTCAATGAGAATGGGGGAGAGACGGGCCGGAAGCAACACACAGCAAAGAAGAATTTCCGAAACTAAACAAAGTGTTTTTATTTATTTATTAAAATTATAACTACAATCCGAAAAAAACAGGGGAAGCCTGGCTTCCCTTGGCCTCCAGGAGAAAACGCCACTGTTTAATAGTTAGATAGACTGAAGGACCTGCTTAAACTGGGAAGGAATGTCTGCAAAAGTTGTATTGATAAAATGCAAAAGACAAATCCGACTGAATTTCCCTTTCCCCAAATAGTTAAAAAGGACACTTAGAAGACTGTATTAGTAATACAAGTAATGTTAATTTTAATGTCAGTGTAAATGATGTTAAGTTAGGGATAATGTGCAGAGACGCGGTCATTATCGGGAAAAGAACACTGACAGGCTGATCAGGAGCCCGACACATATCGTGTCAGTGTTCTCAACAAAGTAACGATATGTCAGTGTTCTCAACAAAGTCACGATATGACTCCCAATATTAATTGAAATGCGTTTATGGATTCGGAAAATGATTTTAATGATTTAAAAAATAGTTGTATTGAATTAAATTGACATGCATCCGCTAAGAAAGATAGTCCGTTGTTACTGTTTGAACTAACGTAGCAACGGCAGGAACTCTTATTGTTTCCACTCGGACTTCAATACAGCTATTGTTTGATTTCCATGGTAACGTGTCTCTTTAGTAGCACGAGCAAATGAAAGTCTGAGAGGGTCTTCAGGAGGAAGATAGTCAGAGAAAACAGAACAAGAATGGACAACTCGACCCTCTGCTCACTCCTTTCCTGTAAAATTAAACTATACAGGTCCAGCCCACACATACAGTATGACAGCGCAGTTGCTCATTCCATCTCTTCTTTTTTCCTGCTAAGCTCTTGTTTGACAAGCTGAATGTTGACTGGTGTTTGACTGAAGTAAGCTCTGTGAAAAGTTCCAGTTATTAACTCGGTATTTACAAAGATGTGATCTCCAAATTTGGAGAAAGTTACAAGCCGTTTGACAGCAGCACATCTGCATATTTCACAGAAGGCTTGTTTAGTGGTTTTGCAAATAATTAACCACTCTCTGTTTTTGTACCATTCCGCATTAAAGTACCGTTCTCTTTGCCCAAATAAGCTTTTATTTGCCCGTCACAATGTCCCCACAACAAACCTCCATGCAGTCCGAACCAGCCTGTTTTGGTTCAACGATGCCGGCGGCAGAGCTGCTGCTGGGATTCATCTGGCTGCGCTGGTTCTATGTTTGAAGGACCAGGCTCCGGAGTTGCGGATGTCAGGGATGTGACATTCAAGTTGTTGAATTTCAGTTTAGTTTGACAGTATTTAGTTTTCTTATGCACCGGTTCTTCTGACATGTTTGCAACTATCTATCTAGGTTAACGGCTGACACACATAGAACAACGTAACAAATAACGTAAACAACGTAACAAATAAACACATCTAAGCCTTTTTATTGGTTGTAATTTACATGGATACATTTGAATGGTATGACAATGTCCTATTTGATTGGATTACAATGTAAGCCTACATATTCTTCCTGTTATGCCTGCCTGCTTTATTTGACCTAATGCAAAGTGACCTGCTGCTCCATCGAAATCAGTCACATTGACCCGAAGACACATTTTGAGTTGTATACACTGCTGGAAAGAGGAGATTCCTAGCTTTCTAATGATATCAGGATTGTTTTTGTACTCCAAATATTAAGCAAAATATGTCACATTGTATAATGACTGTCACCGAGTCATCATTTTGAGAAAAATGCCTTCAAAGTTTCCTCTTCTCTGGAATCCATCGATCTGATTGATTATTAGCGGAGCAAATGATCAAAGTAGTAACGGAGGGAAGATATTTTCGTTTGGATTACTGGTCTGGGGGGAGCTCGCGAGTGTGCGTGTGTGTGTGTTTGTGTATTTTTCCGTTTGTGTGTGTTGTGTTTGTTTCCCGGGGAAAACACTTACGAGAAACACCGGCTGTTGTTATGCCTGCTGTGACGTTAAGTTACTCCGTTCTCCGCTTGTAATTATGCCGTTACAAGCTTCAAAGCTGTATTTATCATCTGAATTTGCCGAAACAAGTTTAATATTCTGAAAGCCAAGACTTTGTTTATTTGAAATGAGATGAAAACAAACTGTAACTGACCCTGCCGTGTTATCTATGATTGCTATGCCTTACATTCATAATTTCAGCTGAGGGAGGGGGAGCGGCGCTGTGGAAGAGCAGAGTGGCGAGTGAGAGCTGTCATCTTCCCTTTACAAGCTTCAAACATGCCTGTAGCTAATGAGATTGAATATAACAATCAAAAATAACAAAGTGTAAAGTGGGGGGGGGGGGGGGGGGCAATGGCCCCCTGGCCCCCCCGCTTCCGGCGCCCTTGGTTTCTGCCCGTTACTTCTCCGCTGTTTTCTTGTCGCTCTTGTCTTGTGAGTTAGAAAAGCAAACTGCATGCAGTTTGCTTTTCGGCCAAACTGTATACAGTTAAATCGAACTGACTTGTTTGTGCAGATGTGCGCGTCCTGTTGAGATCTTCATAGTATGTTGAATACTTAAAACGAAAGTTAGTTATAATCAAATATAATCAATTATATTCTTGTATAACCCACAATGAAAATGCTTCATATTTTAGTTTGTTCTATATGTACAGTATAAACAAAACACAAGTGGTTTGTCAAATTGAGTGTAAGGCCTATAATGATTTATGCCTTACTCTCTGATAAGAGAGTAGACAGTTTCTTCCCTCTCCTCTCACAGCAGTACACAGGGAGGGGGACTCCTGATTTAAGGAGAAAAACATTGAGGCCTCAAAAAGGTGGTTATGTCATAGCTGAGAATAATATTTTTTTGTCATTTCTGCAGGGGTCATGTCCTTTTTTGCACAACCATGGGAAGGTGTGTCTTATGCCATAGCCAATAGAATATGTCCAGTCCTGTACATCAGTGACCATGCCTAGTTTTTTTCATTGGTTGGGTATGGAGGAGGTGTTTTTGGGGTTTTTCTATCCGTTTTTTTAGCATAAAGAGACTGGCTTTTTGGAGAGAGAGAGAGAGAGAGAGAGAGAGAGAGAGAGAGAGAGAGAGAGAGAGAGAGAGAGAGAGAGAGAGAGGGGGGGGTTCCCCTGGTATACTCTCTCCCGGTAAAAGCTCTGCCCCTCAGAGCTGGGTTAATAGCTCTCGGTAAGGTTCTCTCAAATTTCTTGGTTGAATGCTGAGTGAATTTTGAATTTGAATTTTGTTGAAAGTTAGTACCCTGCCACCTGTGAGGACGGGTCCTCCGAATTCATGCGGGACTAGATGAAGTATAGGAATGTCGAAATGAGAAAATGAACTGTTTTTGGTGAATGAAAGTTTGAATGAGCTTTTTATTAACACCGGTCTTTTATGAGATAAGACCTCTACAATTTTATAAAAATCACAACTGAATTGGGCAGTTGAAGTTAAACATTTTGGTAATAAATGTAAAACTGTGAATTGAGGTTTCATATTCGAACATGATCACAGCAAGATCGTTTTAGTATGAGTATAATGTTGTAAAGAGAGAAGGTAAAAACCCTGTATTAGTTTGGACCTATTTTTCTTCAAATAAACTGATCCCACCTTTTGGATTGGGACAACTTAAAAGACATATGCGCTCTCCTCTCCTGCTTCAAAGGTAAGGTTGCACCCTGCCACACTCACTCGTAGGGCCACGCCTCATTTACTGATATCAAAATCCTTCGGGATCGCTTAAACAGATTTAAGAGAGTTGTCTGAATTGAAACAGAAGTTAATTGAACCTGGTTCTTCGGGGAGTTAATAGAGGTGAGATCTTGCTGACGTTGGTGGATCTGAGCCGAGCAGTAAACTTACATAGACTCAATAACTTCGGTTAGGTCAATTAGTATGTCTGAGTAATTTCCCGGAATAAATTATTAGGACCTCACCAACTCTCACAGTCCTTAACAACGGTCAATAAATCCTTGACAGCGGTCTGTCTGTTCTGGATTAACAATGTGTCACATGTTCTGAAATGACCAATCAGAATCGAGTATTCAACTAAACCATGTAATAATGATAAATAAAGGGCAGGACAAAAGGGACGTTATAACTCAGTATGCTATAAAATGTAACAAAAAAAACCGAAGTCACGCATTTAGCCAGTGGAGATAAAGATGGAACACAGATTATATGTGAATTGGAAGAAGAAGAAAAAAGGCATTAGCAGATTAATAATGTTTCTTGGGCCCTTTGCTTGCACTTTTAGGACGGTCCCTAACTTTAGATGATATTTCTCCTTTCAACCATTAAACCAGCAGAGAGACAGGTTCAATAACGACCTCGAGCAACCTGGTGACCTGGGAGTTTAGAAATAAAGAATCACCAGGTGGGATCAGGTCTTTAAAAAACAGGAGGAGATAAGCTAAGGTCTCTGTAACAGGAAGTATGAAGTTCCATAATTGGAACAAACAACACCTTAATATACACATTGAAGCCAAGTATCACATAGAGTTTGCTTCAAGGAACATTACTATATGGACGGAATACAACACAATCTTACATGACATTATTACTGTTTAAAATCAGCAAAACCAAGTAGCTAAAAGTCAATTTGAGGAGAAGGTGGAAAGCAGCTCTTTTCACAGAGCCTTAACATGATATTAACAAAGGAAACACACTGCATTTCTTCAGATGAGTTGGTCAACAGATACATCTTGTCACAAACAGTAAACATCCAACAAATGTCCATCCAATCATCAATGATCTTGTTTCCATACAGCTCCGAAGAACAGAATGCCCAGAAGGACAGTGTTGATGCTGCTGTCACACTGCTTTAATACAAACTTTTATATCAACCATCCCGGACATTCGTTGTCAATCTGTTTCTAAATTCAGCTCCAGGTGTTTTGCACCGGGACGGTCGAGGTGAAACACATGTGCTAAGCAGCTTTACAGAGAACATCCCCAATGTAATAGAAAATGATTTGAAACTGGTGAGTGAGTGTGTGTGTGTGTGTGTGTGTGTGTGTGTGTGTGTGTGTGTGTGTGTGTGTGTGTGTGTGTGTGTGTGTGTGTGTGTGTGTGTGTTTGATGGGGGTTATCTGAAGTTTCATGGTCAGGACCGGGTGCAGAGAGGACGCGGCTGCTGAGAGATGGACGGTTCAGTCAGGGCCATCTGGGCTGGAGGTTCATTACCTGTCAATCCATGCCTCTGCTCCTCAATGTGTTACCTGCAAGCTATTTGGCAGATCTACTGCTGAGAGAACTTGGGCTGTTTGAGTTAGAATCCTTCGTGAAAGAGCAGACAAACAGTGACCACATTGCACTGGATGTGCAAACATATTGGAGGGTTTTCTTTCCTTTCATTGCCTAAGGAGATGTATACATAAATACATGGGACCCAAAAGGGTCCTGGGAGAATTTTTACTGGCAGATATTGTTCAAATACCGTGGTTCAAATACTGGTATCGCTGGTATAGCTACACTTGTAGATGCATTTAACTTTTATAACTGCATCTGTGTTTTTTGTTACATTTACACTTTTTAATTTTTCCTGTGTAACTCTTTTTTTTCACCCTGATCTCTTGAAAGGCAAAGTTTTAAAGCACTTTTTGTCAGACGTTGAGCAGTCGGATGAAATGAAAAATTGGGTTCAGAGGTATTTGGAATTTTTTTAACTCGAGCAGAGGTTTTGTGTTAGCAAATCAAAACAAACAGAGCACAAACAGTATTGTGGAGTTAATTTTGGTTGTTTATTCATTTATTTTCTATTTATTTATTTAAATCATTAAGCATTAAGCTACTTGTTTAGTAGTGCAGGTTGTCATGAAAAATAGGGCTGCAGTCGAATAGTCCATTTAGCTTAAGAACCTTCCTAACCGAGTGAAATGACGCGGAAGTCCCTCAGTGGCAGCCATGATAAGAGCCGTTCAAATTCTCTAGGAAAGGAGGTTTCAAACTTCCTTTATAACCTCCTTTTGCTTAGGAACCACTGGACCTCCCTAACCTAAAGGAGAGGAGAAAATACTGCCCCACAATGCATTGCAGCCGCAGCATTTGCCGTCACACAACATTCGGCCGTTCACGGAAACAACCGATTATGACGGAGAAATTATATCATGAAAGTTACGGTGCTTATTAAGCTTTTTAAAACGTATGTGGTAAGTTGCCAAAGTGCTTTGTTTTGAACGTTCATCAGTATTATAATCAAAGAGAGAAATATGAACGTTAGTTTTTACTGAAATTATCAAATAAAGTCAACATTTCACAGTCTTTACTGAGCTGTGTGGAGTTTGTTCAACTTTTAAAAGATGTTTGAATGCTGATATACACAGTGATAGATGTTAAGGAATAACATTTATAATAAATACATCTGTATTTATTTTAAGATATTTTCATAGTTCATACAATCATACGTATTGGGATCATTTGTATTAATGTGGACCGGAGGGAGAGGGTGACGAGCATACGTTTCACTTTCCTTTTTTATTTCAATTCCAACTTTGGTCATGAAGAATATGTTTCTCTGTTGTCCACGTTCATAAAGCAAAGCAGCAGCATCAGAGCACGGTGCAGAGTCTCTAGATGAATTTACAGCAGTCCCTCGTTCTTATTAAACATCCATGTTGTAGTCCGCTGTATAGAAAACTGTAGTTTCCAGAGTTTCCCCACAGCAGCAGACGCACACAATGACGTCCGCTGGCGCATCATAAACACCTCGGATAGTGAAAGTGCAGTCGGATTCTCTAAAGTACCGCAGTCTCTTCTCCTAAGTCCTTTTGAATTCTCCTATCCACTATCTCTTAACCCCGTGACGTTTCACTCAGAGGTCAAGGAATAGACGATAGGGTTAGAATTTAGGAGCTGATCTTTGGACTATTCGACTGCAGCCTAGGTCTCAGTTGGGAGGGAACCTTGGTTACAGTATTTTGTTTCCCTTGGGACTCATTTGATGAGGGACCGTCAGCCATCTTGAAAAGGCCAGTGAAATGTTTGTCAGAAGCCTCATCCCAATACCCCTCCTCAACTCCTCTCTTCCCCTCCTCCGGGAGGAGCATGGATGTATAATAAGAACTGGACACAGCGTGGGAGGCGGGGCCTCATTCATTCCTATGAGAGTTGCTCATTGGCGCATGAAGATAAAATGGCCCAACTTTTGAGAGCGAAACGTCACAGATTACCCGGCATGCCTGAGAAGTACCCGTATGTGCGCTCATAGCGCATGCGCAACTTTAACCACGCCGCCCAATACGGCCAAAAGGCTTGTTCACATTAAGCACATGAATTTGCGTACACGTCACAGCACAGCGCGTTCATGACAGCATGGTACTGGAATTATATTAACGAGGCGGCATTTAGCAGCTAGCGGCTAGCTAGTAAATTATGCTAAATTACACATCAATCGTTATGTACTTTTATAATACGCTGACATCAGGATTTAGTGATATCCAAGCAACAGAGCTTCATTTAGCATGATACTTGTGTGAGTTGTACATGAAACCACTTCGTAATATATAAAAATGTATATGTTGAAGCCTGTTTTGTGAGTTAAAAACTTTATCTAAAAAGTAAAGCTGATGATGGATTACTGTGGTGGAGTTAAAATAACAATAGCCTATCTCTCTTTGAAATGTGATGGAGTAAAAGGATAGTAACTGTGATTATTCATGTTAAGTAGCCCACAAGTAACTAAAACGTATAATACTTGAAGGAAAGGTGTAAAATGTTCCCATAAATACCAATATGAAATATACCATTTCATAGGGCGGTGGTGGCGAAGTCGATAGGGTCACCAGTTCAAGTCCCGGCAAGACCAAGTGCTACCGAGTAGGGGTGTAACGGTTCACAGAAGTCACGGTTCGGTTCGTACCTCGGTTTGGGGGTCACGGTTCGGTACAACAAGAAAAAGCAAAAAAAAGTCCCAAATGCGTAATTCCAGGTTTGTTGTTATTTATGTTTGAACAGTAGTGCAAGTTTCAGTTTCAAAATAAGGAACTCTGACATTTTGAATAATTAACTGTATTAATAAACAGTTAAAAACAAACAGCACCACACACTCAGATGGCCATATTATCTATAATGGCTAATGTCAAACAAAAAGGTTTCATCAAGCTGTAAAACTAAAAAGAATGTCTTGAAAATATTAGATCATAAATAATAAGAAAGTGTTTCCAGAGCGCAAAGTCGTTGAAAAACATTATGCCAAAAGCTTCCGTTATTTATTTGTGGTCTCTAGGCTCTCATGTCTATTGGCTTCTTAAAAACAGTGGGGATCAGCTGTTGAACAGCTGTTGTCTTTTGCCGGGCTCCGGTGATTGGCAAATCTGGGTGATGCCTTCTGATATGATTTAGCATGTTTGGCGTGTTACCATTAGCATACCGCACCGCTATCGAACAACGCCGACACACCGTCCTCTTCCGATCCACCACTCGCACACTTCATCATTATTGTAGTCCACAGGGAACCCGATATGTTCCCACACAGCTGATTTAAAAGAAGCAGGTGGGTTCTAGCTCCTGTGTGTTATTTTTGTCAGTTTGTTTCCCTATATTGCAACACTTATTTGGTTTAAGATTATTTCTCCTTTTTTTACAGACATCCCCAACCATAGTGGAATGCTGTTGTAAAGGATTGCATTGATCCGTGCATCAATACCTTCATCCAGCTTTGAGGCCTCCAATGAACATCATCTTGTGGCTGGGAAAAATGTGAACACATAAATCTCACAAAGACTGACTTTCTGGTGTAATCATTATAATATCACAGACAAGCACTTTAAGTAACAATATATACAATCATTCAGCAGCAGAGGATGGGGTGGAAACAGCATTTCTAACTAAGATGATTACAATATTACAAGTTAAACATCAAGATGAACATACTATTATTAATTTAAAAAGTACATGGGAGACTTAAATATCCTGCAATATACCGTTAGCAGAATAGAAACAAATGTGCCAAAACATTTCTAAAATAAACATAAACATAAACTGAGGCTTTCTTCCTGAGCCGCTGGGAGGATCACTTTTTCAGCGCAATAAATATTATAACTGGTTTTGTTCAGCATTGCCAGCTTCACTATTGAGCGTGATGTTGTGCCCAGCATTCTCCTGTCCTGTGCTCTGAAATCAAAATGTGGATAAGAATAAAACAACACTAAAATAAACACTACAATACAACTTGTAAAACTTTTGAAAAAACACAAGGTTGTTCATTTGTGTGTATACATATACAACACAGGCAATATACATATATATATATATATATATATACAATTATAATTAATACAACTGTTAATTTGATTAGAGCTTTGAAACATATCTTTATTGATATATGTATGAATATGACGACTTAATATATAGTCGGCCTAATAGCAAACAGCTACGTTCAACTCTTTTAATGGTATATTGCAAGTGCAATAAGAAGCTACAGGAACATTAATCTACGTCGTTAATATTAACTTTATTTAATACAACATTTACGGTACAAGATTTAATCATACAGCCCATGTAGTATAATATTTTACAAATGATGAATTACAGCAAACATGTGCAAATTATCCATTATTACAGCTCCGTGGGCTGGCAGTAAGGCGATATGGGTCAGTTCTTATTGTGCATCCATGGGTAAAGATAAAGGCATGTAGTACTGAACACGTAACATGAGCGTGCCGGGCAGCGCTGTCCCATGTGTTAGATGCGCGTTCATAGGGGGCAGGGGCAGGGGCAGGGGCAGGGGCAGGGGCAGGGGCAGGGGCAGGGGCAGGGGCAGGGGCAGGGGCAGGGGCAGGGGTAGGGGCGGGATCAGCCTCCTGAACAACAACAACATGCTTGCGTGTAAAGTCGTCCGATGGCTTCCATTTTGTTTCGTAAGAGGATAACCAAAGCGAACAGCGCTTCAATCGGCCATTGTTGTTGTTGTCGTCGATGTGAGGGATTTCCGCGCGGTTTGGATCTTATGAAGCAGGCACGTAAACGGTGACGTCATGACCAACACACTCTCACTCCCTAAGCGTCCAATAGCGACGTTTGGTCAGTGTCCGTGGCGTCCAGTTGTGACGCTCCTAGGCTCCTTCAGCGTCATAAAGGGACGCAAATAGCTTTCAACTGATTGCAATGTATTCCCATCTGCGTCGGGATTTGACGCTCATGGAAGCACGGCATTCGTTTATGCCGGCTGCCCTTAAAGGCAATGTGAGCATCCATTCCCATTGGATAACGGAGAATTTTACACCCGGAAGTAAGTACTCCTCTTACTGTCGATTGATTTTACAGTGATATCTGCACTACTCATCGACTAAAAAACACCAGATTATCCTTGTTAATTACACAACATTGATTGGTTTAAATTGTGTGCAATGCTTTTGTATTTTTCCCCTTCGATTCGGAGAAATAAATATGTTTTCTGAGTAAAGGATGGCAGAAGACACCACACTACCCAGAATCCCCAGCTATCGTTTGGCCTACACCATGTGCTCTGTTTGACAAACCCCGTTTTTTTCACCATTCATTCCAATGGCTGGCGTCTATGTCACGTGATCTTCAAATTTCTCCCTGCGGAAAAAGAAAACATGGCCGAAATTCGTTTTATTCTCGGTAGAAAATGCCTATTTTAAAGTTAGTTTGGCCATTAAAATGCGTTTTGATGTCATTTGATGCGAGAAATATGAGTTGTTATTTCAGATTATGTGTGCAGTGGATGTACATGATCTTTAGTTTGCTAGTTATTACGAAGATTACTTCAGGAAATCGCGACGTTTTCATTGTTACCAAGGTGGTTGCTAGGGACGCTGCTATCGATATTATTTCTGTTATGTTGTGTAACTGTTTAATGGTGTTATCTTTATTGCTACCCCCTTCCCCGTCAATGTATAGTGTTGGTCCACAGCCTAAACATATTAGTTAACAAAATCCGCATCTAAAGATAGCCTACGTTATTTCCCCCCTGTGCAATTCCAGTCTCACATCTCAGAGCACATCGTCATTAACAAATACCGGAAACAGACCAAAATAATAATAATACCTTATTCCGAGTGTGCTTGCTTTTCTCTTTGAAAGTCATCACATAACGTCATTGTAATACACGGTTCGGCTGCATTACCTATAAAGTATATTCATTACTCGTTATTCTCTACTAATTGTTAATTAAAGACTGTATGTAATGACTATTTTGCACATCCCGTTCAAGATTTCAAGATTTTCTAAGGTTTATTGACATATCATATAGGCCTACACAACTGTGGTGTAGTTCTGCACTGAATGAAAAACTTGGGTAGCAGGTTCCTCAATAGTGCATTACAAGACATCTATCAATATTTGTGCATACCTCCAGCAATGTTAACTATGTTGAAGCACTTATTTTAACTGATATTATACATAATGTATTATACTCTTATAAGATGTATGTAGATATTTCATCTCCGGCCTTGTCAGGTATTGAACAATCAATAAATAAAGAACACAGAATTGTTGAATATAAAACACAGAATGTATGTGATTATACTAAATGATTTTCAAATAAACACAACTGCATATTTAACTGTTACACATGCTGATGAAACGCAAATGTTCCAACTTGGGATCAATAAAGTATATCTTATCTTAAGCTGATCGATGGCTACTGCCATATTTGCAAAATGTGCCTCTGAACCTTGACAAGTGCATGTTTCAGGCTTATCAATTAATGTAATGTAATGTTATCACAGGGGTCACACACATAAGACCAGCTGTTAAATAAAGCTCTTCTGACCTTAGCTGGCGTGTGGGTATATATATTAATACTGCCCATTATGGGCACAAGCAGTTTTCACCCATTTATTAATTATATGTTTTAAATGTGAGTGTTTCCTGTCCCCTAAACCTCCAGGGATGGACACAGTTTAATACTGGCAACTTCTTATTATGGGAAATACGAAAACGTCTTTTAAAACTACAACTCCCAGTAGAGACGTGCCATAGAGAACATGTTGCGAAACAGAATAGCCAGCATGTGTAGTTCTGGGGACGGGGTGGGGGAGGGGGGACGCGGTGGACCCGTTCAAATCCTGTTTTGGACAGTCTGCCGTGGTTCCATCCCATTTCAAGTGCTGTTCGAGAATCGGCTTAACCCTCGGAGCACACTCTCCAATCACAGAGCTTGAGGACTATCACGGGGTTTGTCAAGAGCACATGGTGTAGTCCAAACGATAGCTGGGGATTCTGGGTAGTGTAGTGTCTTCTGCCATCCTTTACTCCTGGGAATGGACGCTCACATTACCTTTAAGGGCAGCCGACATAAATGAATGCCGTGCTTCCATGAGCGTCAAATCCCGACGCAGATGGGAATACATTGCAATCAGTTGAAAGCTATTTGCGTCCCTTTATGACGCTGAAGGAGCCTAGGAGCGTCACAATTGGACGCCACGGACACTGACCAAACGTCGCTATTGGACGCTTAGGGAGTGAGAGTGTGTTGTCATGACGCAGCAGCGGCAGCTCTGGGTGGTGTGAACAGAGCGGGAGCAGAAAAGAGAAACCGGAGCTGAACCAGAAAAGCTCCCGCTCGGAGCTATAAGGGAAAAACGCTGGTGTGAAAGCCGCATGAGAGTTGCTCATTGGCGCATGATGATAAAATGGCTCAACTTTTGAGAGAGCGAAACGTCACAGATTGCCCGGCATGCCTGGGAAGTACCCGTATGTGCGCTCATAGCGCATGCGCAACATTAACCAAAATGCTCGTTCACATCAAGCACGTCAATTTGCGTACACATAACAGCACCGTGCGTTCATGACAGCATGGTAATGGATTGTTATTATGATGGATTTGATATTTAACGAGGTGGCCGTTAGCAGCTAGCGGCTAGCTAGTAATTATGCTAATGTGACATCAATCGTTATGTACTTATATTACGCTGTGACAGGATCTAGTGATATCCAACAGAGCTTCATTTAGCATGAAATAATTATTGCACTCTATATGTATATATATTAGGGCTGTCAGTCGATTATAAATATTTAATCGCGATTAATCGCATGATTGTCCATAGTTAATCGCAATTAATCGCACATTTTTGATCTGTTCTAAATGTACCTAAGAGGAGTATTTTTCAAGTTTTTAATACTCTTATCAACATATGAGTGGACACATATGCTTTATGCTAATGTTTATTATCATTTGAACAATGACAAATATTTTCATGAATATTAAACACAACAACCTCTCAACATTACAAATATTCGCCTCAATTCAACCTGGAACCTCTCTCATACAATAATACAATACAAATGGTGTGTGTGTGTGTGTGTGTGTGTGTGTGTGTGTGTGTGTGTGTGTGTGTGTGTGTGATGGATCGTTGGAGCTATGTGCAACTCAAGGCATATGCTCGAACGGGAGCTGCCTGGACGCTGCAATCATGTTGCGCACTATCCGTGCTGAGTGTGCTGACTTTTCGTACAATGTCCCACTGTCTGGCTTCCTGCATAAAGTCAAGTGCTCAGCGCAGTTGTTGCGAAATGTCGCTCCTCTGTTTTCATTTAAACAGCTCCTTATATCCGTTAGTGCAGCTAGCTAGCACCAGATGCTAACAACAACAATGCATGTAAGGTCTCTCTCTCGCTCGGGCCACACCCTCCCGGTCCTCCCGATGGCCAGTCGGTGTCTGCCGGTGAGCGTGGAAGTGTGGTCTGCCACAAGCGGGCGGCAGGAGCGGGGCTGTCAGCATCAGCTTGTAGATGGTATTTTAAACTCGATGCGCTCTGAAACTACGGGGCGGCCGAGGACAAAAAATACACATGCGCTAATCGCGTTAAAATAATTAGTGGCGTTAATTTTTTTGTGCGTTAACGCGCTATTAACGCGTTAACTTGACAGCCCTAATATATATATATATATATATATATACACAGTGCAATAAGCTTCTTAGTGCAATAATAAGCTACAGGGACGTTAATCTAACGTCGGTAATATTAACTGTAGGAGCCAATTAACTGTGGGTATAAAGGTAGGAACCTATGTGTGTTGGGGAGAGGTTCCGCCGGAAGGCCCATACCGTTTTTGACCACACACGGAGAACACACTCACAAGGAGCACACACGGAGAACACGCACACACACAAACACGGGATTAAAAACAAAGCAAAAGGTATTGTGTAAACCATAAATATCGTGTGGTGAATGATGGGAAGAAACCAGTAAAAAAGGGAAATAAATTGACTATTTCGAACTGGAAACTTTGTTTCTAACTTTTATTCGGCAGCAAACAAGGTGTGCTTCAATTACACCCACCAAGCTCAGATCCTCAGAGGCTTAAAGTGTTGGCTTAGCCTCTACATTCACTTTATTTAATACAACATTTACGGTACAAGATTTAATCATACAGCCCATGTAGTATAATATTTTACAAATGATGAATTACAGCAAACATGTGCAATATATCCATTATTACAGCTCCGTGGGATGGCAGTAAGGCGATATGGTCCGTTATTATTGTGCATCCATGGGTAAAGAGAAACGCATGTAGTACTGAACACGTAACATGAACGTGCCGGGCAGCGCGGTCCCGTGGGTTAGATGCGCGTTCATAATGCCGAGGGAAATAACTCTCAGAATAACGTTATTAGCACATTTTTACAACTTGAGGGCTATACAAGTGTTCATACTGTTGTTTATTTAGTTTAAAAAAAATTCCGGGCCCAGCTACCTAAAGGAAGTGTAGTACCGCCGTTTGGCCACAACGAATATTCTCATCAGACTCTGGCGCACTTCCTGGGGGCTTGGGGAGGAGGGGTGCGGGAGGAGATGAAAGGGAGGATGATGGCGGGGCCTCCAATGGAACAGGACAAGGGGTTGGCAGGACCCCCGGCAGAAGAGTTGACGGCGGGACCCCCAACGGGACTGGACATAGGGTTGGCAGGATCCCCGGCAGGAGAGTAGTCGGCGGGACCTCCAACGGCACAGGACATAGGGTTGGCAGGACCCCCGGCAGAAGAGTCGTCGGCGAGACCCCCAACGGTACAGGACACAGGGTTGGCAGGACCCCCTGCAGGAGAGTAGTCGACGGGACCCCCAACGGGACAGGACATGGAGCTGGCAGGAACCCCAGCGGAACCTCCAATGGCACAGGATATAGGGTTGGCAGGACCCCCGGCAGAAGAGTCGTCGGCGGGACCCCCAACAGGACAGGACATAGAGTTGGCAGCACCTCCAGCGTAACCTCCACCGGCACGGACATACGATTGGTAGGACCCCCGGCAGAGGAGTAGTCGACGGGGCCTCCAACGGGACAGGACATGGAGTTGGCAGGACCCCCAGCGGAACCTCCAACGGACCAGGACATTGGGTAGGGACTTGAGACGTGACTCGAGAGGGGACTCGAGAGGAGACTCGAGAGGAGACTCGATTGGGGAACCAAGGGGGAACTCGAGAGGGAACTTGAGAGGGGACTCGAGAGGAGACTCGAGAGGGGAACTAGAGAGGGGACTCGAGAGGGGACTAGAGGAGAGACTAGAGGAGGGACTAGAGGAGGGACTAGAGGAGGGACTAGAGAAGGGACTAGAGGAGGAACTAGAGAAGGGAACTCGAGAGGGAGCGGAAACACCTCCGTCACCAAAAAAGTTCAAGCCCAAAAAGCAAACAGACAGTAATCAGGACAACTAGGCTGGGAGAGGGAGCGGAAACACTGCCATCACCAACCAAGCCGACACCAACCTGTCCGAACGAAGTCTCTGCGCAGCCAGCCACAGCTCCTGGAGGACGGGTAATCCCGCGGCCCCGACTGGATGAGTCGCGAAGCTGCACGCAGCCAGCTGTTTGCAGAGAATCCTTGACAACTGTTCCAACCGAACGAATGCTGTAGGCTACAAAAATGTAGCCACGGTACTCTCGCGCAGCGAGAAGATGATAGGAACAGATCCTCTGACGACACCGGCTGATATAGCCGGTGTCACGTGGGTCACAGGTGACTTTGTTTTTATTGGTACTCGAGCTGCACATCCAGTGCTAAAGCACCGCCTCTGGCGGTCAGTAGGGACGAAATAGAACTTTCTGATACCCTGTGCTTCTTTGAATGCAGAAGCGAACATCAATCCTACACTAAAGCTGAGTGGTCATGCCCCGTGTTGTCCAACCCTTTCGGTGGGAGTCAAACCGAACAAGTATAATGCATATGAGTCTTTGATATTTGGAATGATTTTAAAGTCGGATACAATACACTTTTATGTTATCAACTGAACAACAGAGACTTAGAAACAGCTGCAGCTGATGGGCTGATGCTGTATGACAATTACCTCCATCACATTGGTCACACACATGCACAGATACCTCTATTCTGCATGGCATCATATGTCACACTTACTGTATTGAGCTTCCTCTTGGTCTATTTATAGCTGTTATATAACCCAGCGGCCATTACTCTGAACCTCCTGCTGTTATCAGAGATGTGAGCACTAGTGGCAGAGGGGCAACTAGCTGTGTGTGTGTGTGTGTGTGTGTGTGTGTGTGTGTGTGTGTGTGTGTGTGTGTGTGTGTGTGTGTGTTGATGGACATAACCTTATGTGACCTTTATAAACAAACATCAAAAGAGGGTAATTGTTCTTTAATTCATATATGGCAGCTTTATGCATTGCTTTATCTTAACTTTTAATATCAGAATTCATATTTTTTACACAATACTTTAAACCTCTTGTTAAACCAATACATGAAATGCTTGGATGTATTTATATGAAATAAAAATAAACCAGAAGCCTTATGGTGTGAAACGGAGTTGGGAGCAAATATGGAAATATATAAAAAGTTTAAAACATAATTCAAAGTGGTGTAGCAGGCTTACTTCATATCTTATAATCACCCACAGCATACATTCAAGTACCAAGAGCAATGTAACATCTTAACAGATTTAATGTGGAGTTTAGAAAGGTAGAACTGAACTGGAAGTGTCCTAGTGTACTCTATATAACAATACATAACAATTGATCAGAGGGAATTGTGCTTCAAATCCCTTCTAATGACTCAGACCACCTCACATGGCAGGAGGATGCATTTGAAATGGCTGTGGTACCGTCTGAAACTATTATGTAAGGTGTCTAAAAGAACAAGTGAACGGAAGCTTTTTGAATGGTTTCACATCTGTGTGTTGGAGAAATAAAAACACATGATTTGACTGTTTTCATTTTAACAGATGATTGCTTTCTATCCTCACTTCAATCAGGAGAGACGGTTTTGATGCGATGATACATATTTAATGCGCAGATACACACATGAATGTGACAGTAGTTTTGGCGATTAGGCCCCGTTGTGCAGGAAGTATCGTTCGGGAGGGTAGAACCGATCCGATGAAAACCCCCCGGGGTCTAGACACTGGTGGTGGTGAATGCAGGGCCGGCCCTCGGCATAGGCAGTATAGGCGAATGCTAAGGGCGCATCAACCCATAGGGGGCGCCGAAAATTGAAAAAAAAAAAAAGTTAGAAATAAAAAAAATAATATTTTTTTTATTTCATAACAACACAATTTCCCGATTTTGGATCAGCAAAGTACATCTTATTATCTTATACTAACAGAACTACGCATATATTGCATACAGCACCCATAAACTATGGCACACACCCCCCCCAAAAAATCAAGTTGAACTGCCCCAGTCCCAGTAAAAACCAAAGGTTTATGTGAAATTGTTCTTTTTTTGAAATAATGGTTTTAGTGTGCAATTATAGGTTTTAATTTTGTATTTGTATTAATTTAAAATAAATCAAACTCCCAAAAAACGTACACAGCTTCTGTGTGCTTTTATTAACATTGGAATTTACTGTGTAAGCGGCCGCGAGGGGGAGAGCTTTAGAGAGCTCTCTCCTGAAAGACTGAGAGGCTCTGATAACCTCAGCTCAGTGAGGTAAAGGCACACCTTTATATGATCATTATAGTTATAAAAAAATAAGAGAACAGGTGAAAAACAGGTATAAAATACTGACAGTACAAAAAAGTTGTTATTAATAAACAAGAATACAGTTTGAAAGGGGAGTGATTTGTAAAATATCCATAAAGAAAAAGAAAATCTGCTTACAGTTCTGTTTCATATGGGTGTTGAGAGATGTATCCATAGATCTCCTCATGTTGCTCTCAAAGTGCACCAGATTGATGCTTTTAACTTCAATATAAAAAAAAAAGTCTTCCCGGGGGGGGCGCCAGCTAAAATCTTGCCTAGGGCGGCAAATTGGTCAGGGCCGGCCCTGGGTGAATGGATAGTTGGGTCGGTCTGAGGAGGAGTGGTTTAGCTTGACCCTGCATTCGGAGGGACGGGAGGTGAAAAGGGGGGGAGGAGGGTTGCGTTGAGTCACCTGAAATGACAGCTGTCGGAGGGGAAAGAGCAGAGTTTAAAGGGTTTGACGGCACGCTATGATAGGCTCTTGGGAATAGAGCGAAGTGATTGGCTAAGCTGAAGAGTGACGCCCCCGGTCACTAGAGAGAGTAGAAACATGGAGATAGAAATACATGAATGAGTAAAGACGGTCTTCCTGGTTGAACTTGCGCTAAGCTTCATTTGACCCAGCATCTGGCAACTTAACTGTTAGTAAATATTCATACTTTGTACTTGACATGACTGCAGACTACTTACTAAAGCTTATGTAGAATACATATTTTCTTGAAACACACTTCTCTTAGATTCAAAATGAGCGGAAACAATATTTCTATAGAATATAATATTAAACTTCAGTAAGCAAACATTTCTCTGATGAGATTTACACTGAAAAATATGTAATGTTGGCTTTAATTAAATGTATTATGTCAACAAATGTATCATAACTGTATTAGGTTAGTTAAAAGTAATAATATTAAGTTCAAATAAAAAGTATTAGGTTCAACTTAATATTATTGCGTTTCAACTAACCCTTAACTAATACAGTTATGTGAAATTTGTTGGCATAGTATTTAATTAAAGTCAACGTCTCAGTTTTTTCCATCTATTTAACTGTATAACGCTCATGGAATCTCTTCTTTTCATATCTTTACAACAGTCAAAACAATGTGTGGTGTCATGGGCTAAAAGCCATTGTGACATAACACAATGTATCTCTGCCTTTGGGGGTGTCTGTTAAGTTACATTTACGTTTCATTAAGTTCATGGAAGCTTCTCAAAGGCTATCTTTCTGGAAAATAATTTCAGTTGTTTTCAGCTATTGTCAAGGAAAAGGAAATACCCATGTGTTTTAACAACATTTTGATAAACAATTAAATACAATGTTTTTCATCAGCAACCAAACAGAGGAACTTCTGCCATCTGGGTTAAGTGAAGAATAAAATGCAAAAGCTCTCGATAGCAGTTTGCTACTTAAAGCATGTAGTTCTCAATGTGTACTGAAGGAGTATGACTTATGACCCCTACCTGCTTGTTTGTTGTGGCTGTGGATGAGGACAGCAGGCTGCAGACAAACATCATTAAAAAGAGCCTGACGGAGAGGTATAAGCTCTGACCTGAGCTGCTCACTGATCATCAGGCTGGTAGAGGTTCTGACTGTCCAGCCTGCTGCCTCGCTCAGCAGTCACACAACATCAGCTTCAGCTTTACTGCAGATCTGCTCAGCTGGGAGGAAGGACTTCAGGTGTGATGAAACTCAGGGTGTTTCTCAATGTCGAGTAAAGCTGCTCCAGAGCCACTATTTAAAGCATACTACGTCATCGAGTGCCGCCGAAGGACTGTTCCAATTTCCAGCATACTTGGAATTCTACAGAGCCCGGCGTACTTCGTTTGGAGAAATGTCGAGGCTGCACATGTGTAGACTCCGTGGTCTTAAAATCCCCACAATGCTTTGCGCACGGACCAATTTCCCCAAATCTGTGACGGAAAATGTAAGGTGGGGCCTCTCATATGACGCACACTTGCTCGCCTGTTCCACTCTTCGTTTTCCGAATGCCAGGAAGTATTCTTGCCTCGCTTCTGAAGCAACTCGAAGACATGTGCTACAAAGCAAGCGTTCTCGACATTGAGAAACACCCTCTGTGTTCAATCTGGAAGAATAGCCTTTTTGATTATTCATTCCCATATTATATTCCAAACCACATCAAGGATTATTTCTGAAACATTATGAAGCTCAAATGCTTTTTTTTTTAACACAAGGTGAGTTCCTTTTTCTATTTCCTGCTTTTTGATACATAGGTACTCTCTCCAGTACAGCGTAAGCTCTGAGTGTTAGCAATGCTTGCTAATGTAAACAAAGACCATATTACTTCCAAAACACGTTGCACATTGTTTCTGATAGGGCCTTGGGTGTAAAGCCAACCTACATTTTCGATATTATGTCATATCGGCAGCAAATCTGGATCAGCTCCAGAGTTGTGGGTAAGGAGAAAAAGAGAGAGGGTTGTTTTTTCGAACACCCGGGACACATATTTACATGTCATAAGACATACAGAAAAAGTGCATTTTGCATGATAGGGGACCTTTAAGTAAGTACACAACTATACATATTGACACAATCTCCAACAGCCAATCATTGTGCTGCTGACAAACTTTTAATATGTTGTCCTCTTTTAAATAATATAAAAAAGCAGAGAAAAAGAGAACTAAATTAAGAATAAAATTGATAGTTTTGATGACTTAAAGTGGTTAATGGATTACAGTTAACGCTTATCCAGTCTTTACCACTTCTGGTTCCATCGTCTCAAAGTCAAAATAAGGTTAACACAAACAAAAATCCCTTACGTCAGTAAATACCATATTGCTGAAAGTCTGAAGCTTCTCTATGTCGTACAAACAGTGGTTGCTAAGAAGAGACCAGAGATGGAGTACTCGAGTCCTGGACTCGGACTCGAGTGCTGATCTTCGGGACTCGTGACTCGACTCGTGAATTCACGCGCACGATGAATCGACTCGGACTCAACTCGGACTCGACTCGGACTCGACTCGGACTCGCGCACTGATTGACGGCGCGACTTGGACCTGGACTCGTGAATTCTCGCGCACGATGACTCGACTCGGACTCGCGCACTGATTGACGCGACTTGGACTTGGACTCGTGAATTCTCGCGCATGATGACTTGGACTCGGACTCGTGAATTTTTCCCCCTCGATGACTCGGACTTGTACATTCACGCGCCAACTTGGACTCGGACTCGAGCAAGTTTTATCTGGAGTCTGATGTCCTCTATCCTGGCGTGTGCACCTGCGAGGCAAGTTCACGTACTGGGTCCCGCTATTCCAGTCTAAAGATGTCTAGAGACACACCCCGCATCGTGCTGTATGCTTTCACACATTCTGCTTCCACATTGGAAAAGAGCAGCGCACAATGCTCATTATGTGGAAAAAAGATTGAAGAGAAGGCTCCGTAACACATTACTCTAGGGATCGAGTTCACACACATAGGCTGTCTTGAACACTATCATCCGAGTAATGTAATTAAATCAATAAATAAAGATTCAGCCGATAACACGAAAGCACATGGCTGAATGATGGTCAGACTCTCCAACTGATGGTATCTGTTTATTGCACACCCTTGCTTTTATACAATCATTACCAACGTAAGAGGTTGTGCCCTTATCAGCCAGGTGCTAAAAACCCAATGTAACTATTTAGTATATGTTAATTTATTAGTCATCGATCCTTCATTATACATGTGTGTTTACACTGCTTCGTTGTCCATTGACTTCCGGTAAAAGTTCCTTCAAAATAAGAGTCCCGATCTTATTGCTATCAAAATAAAAGTGCAAAACGAAAACTTTACCATAAGAAAATATTAGCATACAAATATAATCACTTCTCTAAAAGGTAACTAATTTAAAATATGGTTGGAAGGTCATTTACAATAATATAAATAATAATATGAATATGAATATTATTAATAAGCTTTATATTTGTATAGCACCTATTCGAAGAATTGTAGCCAAACTCGCTTCACAGCAGTTCAATAGACACATTAGTATAACATGACAGAATCAAAGCAATGTAGAGGAGCTATAGCTAAATTTCAACACATATATCCACGAAGATTAATACATGAAGACTTGTGACTCTGACTTGACTTGGACTCTTCTTCGGTGACTCAGACTTGGACTCGGACTCGAACACAGGTAATGATGACTCGGACTCGGACACTCCTTGGGTGACTCGGACTTGGACTCGGACTCGACTCCGACTCTCCCTAGATGACTCCGACTCGAAAAGTGGGGACTCGAGAGTGACTTGGACTCGTGAATTGGTGACTTGACTACAACACTGGAAGAGAAGAAATCAGAATATTAGCCGCCTTAAGCGGTTGGTGGTGACAGAAATGACAACTTCATGAAGTTATTTTTATTATATTTTAACCTATAGACTGTAGATATATAACTTTCACCCTCTGCACCCTGTCCTGACCATCAAATAACCCCGTCAAACACACACACACACACCACACACACACAGCTTCTGTTCCGTTAGGGATGTTCTCTCTAAAGCTGCTTAACACAGTGTTTTTCACCTCGACTGTCCCAGTGTCAAACACCTGGACCTGAATTTAGAAACAGATCGACACTAGCCTAGTTCTGTGCTGGATTCAATTTTGCCAAACTGTCCCTAAAAATAGATCAATCACAGAAAAGTGAGCACTGAAAAACACACACAAAATTAAAACACGCTGTGTGTATGTTTTCCTGAGCAGACAGCAGGGGGCAGTGCTTAGCTCTGTGCTTTTGGGTCAAGACCTCATGGGGGGATAAACCTGAGTGCTTGTCCCTTCCCACAGAGCAAGAGCCTGGGGCCACAAGACTGCTAACATTCATCACATCATCCCACTTACAGGAGGATAGGAACCGGACATTTTTTATGCAGGGTCCCCACTAGCAGATGTACAGGGACAGAGTACAATGTCACTACATTTACACTGTCCTTGTAAAACAACCAAATCAGTGAAACGAGCACCAGACGCATTGATTTTACTTGAACCTATCGTCAACGGTAAAATGGCCAATAGGAATGAGTGGATGGGTCTATCAGAATCCATGCATCAGGCAATGTTACATTTTTCCATTGATTTAAATTTAAAAACAGGTTTCCAAGGAAATGGAAATAGGACACCTTCAGTTTGGATATTTTAAAAGGTGTGTTTAGCCTATATTGTAATATTATAAGATATAAGATTACTACCAGTTGGTTGTTCCCAAATGTTGTATTATGTAATCCAAATGACTTTTGCCCTATAGATAACCTACATGTAGGTAGTGGCAAAATGTATGACTACACTGGTACTTATTACAAAATGGGTTAGCCTACAAGATTAGCAGTGGCGATGGTAGGCCTGAGTCAAACTCACGGCCTGAACTAGTGTTATATCATATACAGCTGATTATCATCAGCTGAGCAAAATAAATTAATTCCATGATTGCATATAACTGCCAAGAGGTGTACGGAGAAGTACAGAGTATCTAGAACAGAGTCCTGAGGTACTCCGTATTTCAGATCAGAAAGCAGTGATGCCTTATTATTAAAGGAAACACATGCACAGGTAACATTTCAGCTAAGCAAGAGCCAGGCTCCACATTTGTTGTGGGGTATACAATTATCAATAGTGTCAAAAGCCTCACTGAGACAGAGACAAAGAAGCAGAGTTGACATCTGAATCTATAATAATGTATAACTTAAAACAAAGCAGGTTAACGAAAAAATAACAATTTATTATATGGTCTGAAAGGTTTTCAATGGCCTCCTTTTTCAGTTCATTTGGAAATAATCTAAGGATTGTTGATAATCATTTAGAGATCCTGAATTGAGGTATGTTTTATGAAGACGTTTAACTACATTAGTCCTATAGCTAGTGGGGACAACAACATGTCGAGTTGGCAGTGGCAGTGGAGGCCGTAACAGGCCTGAAAAGTACTGACTGTGCGAGAAACACGACTTGACTGACGGCCGATAAGAAACTTGGTTTGTCAGGGCTTTAAAAGTCATACTGCAGGGACTCATGAGGGCAAGAGGGGATGGCAGAAGGGACATTTGTGTCCCAATCTTTGGTGCCTATTGGTCACCAGGGTGATTTTATCTGTCAAATATTATGTAGGTTGCTCGCATCTTTATGATTTTTTCCCCAAGTTTAGCGTTTCTGTTTTACAAAAGAACGACCATGCTGACTGTTACTGTAGGTTCTGTCAGAGTAAGGAGGGGTAATATGATTTTGTTGTCATTCTGGACTGTGGCAGCCAGGCCAGATTTAGTCCTAGTGTCCCTCACCGCTGGCCTACTTCACCTGAAAAACAATGAGACGGAGTAGCAAATCCCATAATCCACGCATGCTGCTGGCTGCTGGATGATTAAAGAGGCTCGAAACAATCATACTCTCTGATTTGAATAACACCAATCCAAAATATACCTAAAGGTCAGAGCTGATGAAACGAGGACAAAGCCTGTTAAAGAGGAATCACAGCGTAACCAACTTTAAGGCAATCATGATCCAAGGCAGACATTTGACAGTCAATAGAACATGCTGTTTTATTGCATCTTTCATACTATAATTAAAGAAAAGCTTAAAGGATTTCCATTTTCTATTTTTATTTTAGAACATGTTCTTGGACACCTCATTGTTGCTTGGTTTATGCACTCTGTACAACTTTTTGAATGGAAGGAGAGTATTAATGAAACAAACGTTATATACTTTGGCCATAACCATTAATGACCAGTTCACCCACAAACCAATCCTACCCTTATTCCATGCAGATGGTTTTGGTTGTCAGGGATTTAAGATATATGTTTTTGAATATCAATGCCCCCGGTATACTTTTGATTGCAGAGGTTCATTATAAAACAAAAGTGAGGTGTTTATTGTCAAGTTTTGTGTAATATTTGGCTCGTATTTGGAGTTTTGACAATATGCCACATTTTCCAAATGTATTATTAGTGGAAAAAACTGTAATATATACCAATAATGCAACGTTACTTAACTACCCCAGAAACATTTAACTAGCCAATCCTCTTTGGACACAGGCCTACAGGAGAAGGAGAACCTGCAAACTCCCACCACAGACATGCTCTGTGAAAATTGTCAATATTTTTCTATTATATCAACCATGGTTCTTAAGGGGCCGCAACAGCTGCTACTCTCGCATGATCCTTGCTTTAAAAACCCATCGTCATATCCATCATATCACCAGGAACATTATCCTTGTGTCCAAAGGGGGGACGTAACATAATAAGACCCTATTTGTGTTGCATTTGCAGTATTAAAGTCCCTTCTACTCTCCTACGAATCCCACCTAGACGCACAAGCTAGATTCGGCCATTTCCTGTCACCCTATGGAACCCACTTTCTGAGAAGCCAGAACATAACAACTCTATGATTTACTATGATGACAATGGTTCAACTCACTGTAAAACTACAAACTGAAAAAGTGGGATTCACTAAATTAAAACCATCAAACTCACTGACAAATAACATCACGTGTCTGATGGTGCCAGGCCATTGTTCTGAACCCTTTAGTATTCCGAAAACAAGTCGCATTACCCCACAAATACACACTCTTCCTGCAACAATCTGAACTTCATCTCTTTATGTTGCACCCTTTTTGCAAAGTTGCAATCCAAGGTGATTTAAAATATAATAGCTCAAATGTACCATAACCTGACCCTGCAGGTAAAGCCATATGTTTTGTTTACGCTCCCAACTAACTAGTCTCTGATCTTTAAAGACCTATCGGAGGCACTTTATATATCGAGTTCCAACCCAATACAGTAGTATCTTTACAGCAGAAAATCCATATTAGGAAATGACAAAAAACACACAATTGCTTTTTCAACACTGCTTGCACACAGGCTCAAACAAATCCACCTAGTGTTGGGAAACCTTGGGATGTCACAGCTGATATTTCATGTTGCGACAGTCCATCTCATCAACCAGTGACCTCCACATGTCAGCAGGAGGGCTGGTGATGTGACACAGCGTGACGAAGACGAACCACCTCAGACAGAACACAGCAACAAATGCAAACACCGCTCAGTCTGTGTTTGTTTTGCTGTGTGAGTGCTGTCTCTCCAAACTGTGGAGCTGACAGGACTCCAGCTCTCTGCTAGAATTCACATGATTCATAGGGTTTAAACCGAGTCCACCTTCAACATGAACTAGTCCTAATAGCAGTGATATATACCTTACAGCTTTGACAACTAAGGCAAGGCAAGGCAAGGCAAGGCAAGGCAAGTGTATATAGCACCTTTCAACACAACACATTCAAAGTGCTTTACACTAAAATGGAAAATGGCATTTAAAATCAGTCATTAAAAAGAAAAGATAATAAAATAATAAAATAAACATTAAAAGAAAAAATACATGGATAAAAGTTACAGTGCAGTTTAAGATGTGAATAGTTAAATTAAAAGCAGCGACAAAAAGAAAAGTCTTCAGCCTGGATTTAAAAGTAGTCAGAGTTGCAGCGGACCTGCAGGTTTCTGGGAGTTTGTTCCAGATATTTGGAGCAAAGTAACTACATCACAGTTGCAAGGCTGCGCATCACCACCGCTAAGCTAAATGCGGCTAACGTTCCAGGAGATGGCGTTTAGTCACTTGTTAGCATCCCCTGTTTTCTTGCCACATAGCTTCAAGCATTAACGAGCAGTGTGTCAAAATAATATAATATATATTTGATGTACAAAATGTGAAAATCTCTCAAGTTTGTGTTAAAGTTCAAGGGCAAGAATGCCAAATGCAAGGCTTCGAAACTGTAGTCCACAATCAAATTGGTGACGTCACGGTGAATATGTCCACTTATTTTATACAGTATGCTCAGGCTGTCAAGCATTCTTGGTACCTGGTGGATAATGTGTGTACATTAATTTATGTCAAGGCCAGCAGATAATTATTACTTTTGCATTTTAACTAACTCTACATTTTTCATGCTACCTTTATTTATTTACTACTTTATGCGTTTGAACCCTAAAGTAACCAAATGTGCAGGTCTCCACATACTAATTTTTCCAAATGAGGCAATTGATTTTTTTCTTTTATCTTGGGAAACACCAGTGTAAGCATGTTGGTTCTTATATCAGGTGAAACATGTAAACAGAAAAATAGTATGTGTTTGTTAAACAGTGTCTGTGGTTAAACAATGTTTTTTATCAAGGGTTCCATAGCCAATACACTTGGGACGCTCACAGCACATTATGGTACAGGTGGGTCAGAGATATCTTCACTGATGCCTGTTACAGCTGCCATGTGAACACAGCAACATCTGCACTGAGGTCAGTCTCAGATGGGGCCCTGTCATAAGTGACCCTGAAGCCTCTGGGCCATCCGTTAGGGGCGGACCTGAAGAATTACCGGAAGGCCCAGACATTAATCTCCCCTTGATCTGTCTTTCAACATGTCCACTGACTGGCACATCCTGGCACTGCAACGACAGCAGCCCCTCTAAGAGTTGTTTATAAACATGGGGGGGGGCGCCTCATGACAACATCTTGCGTGGGGCCTCACGTCGGTCAGGGGCAGCCCTGGCCACAGTGTCCAAGAGCAGTTTCCAAATGCTCCCCCCCTCCAACATCATCTGGCAAAAAAACATGCTATTACAACATTTTCGGTTTGTTCATTATTACCAACGTCCAGCCTAGTGTGGTCAACTGATCATGGTTCCTGCCGTTTTATTCTCTTTTGAGTCCGGCTTCATTATGTCTCATGTGATCTCCTCTTTGATTTATCTTTGTGTCTGTGTTGTTGGCATGGCAACTCCTTAAATCTTGCAGCTCCTGATTGCCAAACTGGTTTATCTGCTGCAGCCACACTCATGCAATCATTCAGCTAATCACTTGTCCAGTGTTTGTACTGAAGCTCTGGCAACCTATGAACTCCTCTTCGTGCAAGCTCCCTGCTTACACAATCTCCTGGCCTCCACGCAGGCTCCATTGTCCTGCCGTCACCGGCCAGCTCCAGTCACCTCCTCTCCACTTAAGGAAATGTTAATCTATTAAAAGTAATCTGACTCTGAGAGTCTGTGTTCTATGGGTCCAATACAAAACTAAACCAAACCACAACTTCAGCACTGTCATTGTGAGCTGACACATGATTATGTGTTTGGACCTTCCAAGTTCATCAGCACTTTCTGTAAGAACTCAAATGTGGATATTTAGTGTGTAAAGCTGGCCCAAAAGCATGGCACATCCAAAGGAATGCTTCCAGACCCCCTAGCAGATCCACACCCTGCAGCAGGGTTATCCTTATTATTCCCAAAAAGTCAAGGTTTAAGGCTCTAAATTAAGTAAAAAATGGTTAATACATGGCTCGACATTAAGGACTGCCCGATGGCCCGGGGCCATCTAGTATTTAGCTCGGGCAATGAAGCCTCACCTGCTGGTTGCCCGATCGGGCAATCTATTATGCCAGTATCATGCAGCTCGCGGATCCAGTAATGAGTGACCCGACAGTAAAACTAAACATATCTATAACTCGTTTAGGTAGTTTGAGAGGTAATTAAAATAGCTACGTGTGATATTCTAACCTCAAGTGTGTGTTTTGTTCCGCTCACCGCTGCATGTGGTCATGCAGAGCTGCGTGTCGAGTCTCGACTCGTCAGCAGCAGCTGATCTCTCTCTCTCGTCAGATTAGACTTCACTCGCGTTTATGTCCATATCGATCAGATCCAGCTAGTTCTAGCTAATGATATGACTACCTGCTTATTAAAAGACAACTACACAATAAGTGTCGCTATGCAAATGGATGAGGCCACAAAGTATAGCGCAGCATTATGCATTTGTTTCCATGCCCACCGGAACCCCGAGGCATTACCAACAGATCAACGCACAATCAACCCATACAGGACATCTCTTTCTCCACATTAAGTGTTAGACATTAGAGTTGATTATTCTTGTCTGTCACATACTATTCTTGTCTGTCACATAAGTGGCGCAAGTGATTGCACTAAAAGGAAATTATTTTGACCGAAGAGATTTAGATTTGCGGGCTAACGGGAACTCTGACGTCGCCATGTTGTGTGCTTCGCGGAATGCGCTCGGCTCCTCTCGACTGCTGCTCGGGTCTGCTCGGTCAGCTTCCGGATGAGGAGGCATTCGTTGAGATGGGTCTGGCTGCAGACCGCAGCAAGGAGGCGGATCGTATAGGGGCGGATCGTATAGGGGCGTTTCCTAACTTTTTTTATCCAATAGCAACTTAAAGAGCCTGTGACACGAGTTTCCCCCATCATCCAAACCCATCAATTTGAGTACATATTGTCCCCTTGAAAACCGTTACTGAACTGATTTTGGATATTTGTACTTTGATAACCATTAATCTGCCTTCAATGTTGACAATTTTCTGGATCTTCTCGCGGATTCTTCAAGTCCCGCCAAATGATGGGTGACGTCATTGCGGGCACAGCGCTCCAGCTGCACCGTTCAGGATCCCAGCATCTGCATGCAGACGCACGATGGTGCACACAGCAGCAAGCGATGACAGCGATGACAGGTTAATGTTGAACGTGTCTGAGAGCTCATATGAGGCTGAAGGATCGGTTTATGTTGTATCTGTTAGAAGTTTAGGAATGAGGTGCGTCAATATGGGCGATCATATGGTCATGTAGCCAGTGGTGGAATGGGAGTAAAAATCATCCCGGGACTCTCGACCGGCCCACTTCGGTACCGCTAGTAAATTGTCAACGGGGGGAGCGGGGATGTCAGAGGCGGTGGGTGCTGTAGATAGTAAATGTAAATATGTAAATATTTGTGTCACTGCATCCTGGTAAAATACAAATATAATGTATAATGTCTGTGTCTTTGACATTAGCGCTGCTAGCCACCTGTGCCCTGTACTACGAAGCCAGTTC
Source organism: Pseudochaenichthys georgianus (assembly GCF_902827115.2). NCBI lineage: Eukaryota > Metazoa > Chordata > Actinopteri > Perciformes > Channichthyidae > Pseudochaenichthys > Pseudochaenichthys georgianus. The sequence goes on from NC_047526.1 coordinate 6,327,357, forward strand.
AACAGACCCTGGATATGTTTGAGTAACAAACAAACTAACAACAACAAACTAACAAACGAGATCTCGCTAAGCGGTCCTACGACGCTGGTTATCAACTCGGTAAATCAAGCCAGGGTTTCTCTCACCAGCTGAGAGCGCGTTCACGTCTAAGACACGAGTGGATCTGACTTTAATTACATTTGACTCGAGTGTTTCGTCAACATAATGTGTTAAATAATACTTCTGCATCCAGTCTGTGACACTGTGAGTGTTGCACGGCCAGATGAGGCTGGAGAAGCTGACTCAGATAAGGAAATATATGATATATTGTGATATTATATGATCGATGATCTGATTGATGATGTAATATGAATGATAATTGCGACACGTTGGCATCTTCTCTGCATACGGCAGTTTAAACTGTATTTCCTTTATCCTGTAATATGACTTGAGAGATTTAAACTCTGCACACTGAGCTGATCTCTTTTCTATAGACGCCAGAGGCGGGCAGCGTCAGGTAAAAAAAGTTATTTAGCCTTCTCAAACCTGAGCCTCACGCGCCGCCTATGGGGGATGTGCTAGTTACTTATCCGACCGGCCCACTTCGGTACCGGCGCATCGGGATTCGTCCCGCCGATGGCCAGTCCGCCACTGCACCCAGCCCACGTAAACTGTCAATGGGGGGAGCCTCGCTGCGGGGAGACGGTGGACCTCGTGTCCCGATCGGAGTGGGAATAATAATAATAATAATCCGTGCATTTCATCCATTAATTTCCACAACATTGTGGTAAAAAACCACACGTTTAATCCATGTTGGTGTTCAACTACAAAAAGCATCGGTTTGTTTTCTCATCAGGAAATGCAGACCGGCACAAACAAACGATTTTTAATCATCATCCTCACGATCATTTAATGTATCAGATGTTCGCCGAATTGACATGAAAGCACTAATAAATGTAGTTTCATCCACTTGAGTTTACAACTACAAAAATAATCGATTTGTTTTTATATCACATCTGACGGGAGGAAATTCAGCAGCTCTCACTACCGATTTTTAATCCTAATGTAATCATCATCTTCACCACGATCATTTATGTTTATGTTCGCCGAATTGACATGAAAGCACTGACGAATATGAATATACTGTAACTGTCAACTTCATTAAAACTTTATTAACGTGCTTAAACTCAGTAATTCACCATTTCTACGCATGACAACACACTTTGTCCGTGTTTGGCTCTCTCGCCGCACAGTGAAGCGTTCCCGCATTGACGTCACTTCCGGCTTCCCCCAAAACTTCAAAATGAGTGGAAGGAATTTCCCGCGATGTTCGAAATTATTGATATTTAACGGAACGGTATCGCTTTTTCTTTTTTAAACTGACGGTTCGAGATGACTAGTAGCCCACTATTTCATTGCACAACAGTCGTTGGGATGATGTCACAGGCTCTTTAAGGGATTCCAGCTGCTTTTATAAATCCTCGCAGAAGAAGTCATTCGTTCTAGTGATGGGAATTCCGGCTCTTCTTGCTGAGCCGGATCATTTGGCTCGGCTCACCAAGAAGAGCCGGCTCGTTCGGCTCCCAAAGGGCTCTTCAGTTTACCACATATTATACCTTTTAATTAAATCAAATGTAGCCCTGTTTTGACTAATGAATGATGTATATGTGTACACATATATCACTTAAATTATTCAATACATCCTTTGTACTGAAGATTCAAAAGTAAAAATTACATGTTTAATATAAATTATTTGCTGTGGCCAATTGTTTTCATTGCATTTACAGACCCGTGTAACTCTCTGATACCACCCAATGAATGCATTGACTTGCTTGTAGAACCACGCTACACAAAACAGATAGCAACACCTATAAAAACTATTTTAAAAAAGGGGCTACTGTATCAACCTATATAAAGTATATAAATATAGTTTTTCTCCCTGCAGGAGAGGGGAGCGTGCATTGAGATCAGCTGCTAGGCTGCAGCGGGGAGAAGAGGGGGACAAAAAGAGATCTCCGTCCTCCGTGTTTTATTCTTATAGAAGTAAGAAGAGAAGTAACGGGGCAGAAACCCTCCTTTTTACGCAGCGGTCCAGACATAGACATCAAACGGCGACACATATTCAGTGTGCAGTTACTTTGGCATTAGGGCAGGGATATCTAGATACTTTCCAAGGTTTGACATAATGAATTGTGCTACTTTTAAAGCAAGCAACGATGTTTTCAAATCTGTAATCAAAAAGCTCCTCAAAAACACTATAGAAGCAGTTCCTGCCGTTGTTACGTTAGTTCAAACAACGGACTACTTTTCTTAGCGGATGCATGTCAATTTAAATCAATACATAAAACAATTTTTTTAAATCAATAAAATATTTTTCTAAATCCATAAAAGCATTTCAATTATTATTGGGAGTCATGTCGTTACTTTGTTGAGAATGTGGCCATGTGTAATAAGCGGGATAATGTCCACATTGCACATTGCATAATGTGCCTTCATGCCGATCTAGATCCCTCCGCAAAAACAAAACAAAAAACGGCTCGTTCGTGGGCGAGAGCCGGCTCCCGTCGTTCACTATAGGATCCGCCCCTATACGATCCGCCCCTATACGATCCGCCCCTATGCGATCCGCCTCCTTGCTGCGGTCTGCAGCCAGACTCTATTGCATTCGTTCGACCAATTTACAGTAGATAACATTACAAACATTTTTAACAGGGGCCATAATAGTGTAAATAATGTTTGTTTTGCCAGTTATAACTGAATGTAATGTTTTCTACTTTTTTACATCTGGGAAGGCATTTGCCTTCATCAGATGGAAAGTGTTTTGACCAACAACTTAAAGGTGGGGTAGGTAAGTTTCAGAAACCGGCTCGAGATACACTTTTTGTTATATTCCATGGAATGCTCTTAACATCCCGATAGCAATGAATATCTGAAGTGCTTTGACAAAAAATCCATAAAAAAATGTCATCTGTGGAAGCCGTAATACTGTAAAAAGTACAACCAATCGTAGATTGGTTGTACTTCCGTTTGGTTGTACTTCCGTTTAGCCTACCTTCCTGTCAGCCTTCCATCGGGGCACAAACTTATCTCGTGCCCTCATTGGTTATGTGCGCGTTCGTGCGTGTTGGAGGAGGGGCTCTATAAGGAAGTGGCAGATTTTCTCCGGTTGTGTATTTTCAAATTCTAGCGATCTCGAGCCGGTTTCTCAAACTTACCTACCCCACCTTTAAGTGTTTCTTATAGCTATGCAGGGCATGCAAGCGAGCAAACACAAACAAGAACAAACAAACAAGTGAAATGAAGAATACAATTGAAATTGTACATTATAATATTGTGGTGGTTCATCTTATAATTCAGTCTAGAGAATGCACCAGACAGCATCTAAGACCTGCAAAAATCGAAATGTTCTAGGGGGAGGCCCCCAAAACCCTTCGTGCGTCATTTCGTCCTTGCGCATTTTTCAGGGCAATCTCTATTGGGCACAGGGCCATCTGTAAATTAGCTTAGATGGCCCACAAAATCCTTAATGTCATGCACTGGTAAAATACTGTTCTTTAAAGGGCCCATGTCATGCTTTTCCGGTTATTACCCGTCCCATTGTGTGTTATGAAGGTTTTTCTGCATGTAAACGGTGTGCAGAGTCAAAACCCTCAAAGTACACCCTGTAGCGAGTAAAACTCTAACACAGAAAAGACCTGTCTGTGCTGTCCCAAAACGCCTCGTTGGACATTTCTCTTTTTCCATTGTTTGCTTCCTGGGTTCTGTGACGTGTGAACACCCAAATCAACAACAAATGACCGGATTGGCCCAAATGGACCAATCCGCGGAGCACCTCACACACCAGGATCCCTTGGCTAACTAACAGGGAGTCCCATTGACTTGCATAGAGCTCCCTGGATGCTGGTAATAGACGAGTTGGGATCGCGGAGAAATGCTCTCCGCAGACCCATTCTCACAGTGTTATCAGGGGGCCTCACCTCGCGGAAATTGTGTAGTGTAAGTGTAGGCGCGGCACAGTTTCGCCGACACAGAGGGCCTCATCATATACATTTGCGTGGGGCCACAAGATGGCCAGGGGCGGCCCTGACTATCACCATCAATGTATATATAAATATTGCAACAACATGACACAACAGATGACAAAAGAGTGTTACTCTTAGTCTTGTTTTCTGTTTTTTGTTTTTATTGCCTTGCCCTGCTTTGCCTGTTCATCTGAAATTAAAGACATTGTTGTTCAAACCTTGTACGTCGCTCTGCCTCCGAAATTGTGCCAGTTCAGGGTTCACTTCTGTGACAACCTTACACAAGCACATGCCTATACTGTAGCTCGATGTGTTAACACTCTGTTCATGCTACGTATATTGAGGTGGTTTAATTTTTTTTTTTAAATCCAATTTTTATTTCATATATGGCAGTTATATTTCAACAGAAAACATTGCTTCCTGTTTATGAGAGGCCAAGAATAATTGTATTGAGTGGTTTTAGCCCGCACTCCACCAGCAGACTGGGGGAGGGGAGGTGGATCCTATGGTTGTAACATTGTACTTGCTGTCAGCTTAGTGTGTTTAACACTAATTCCTCAATGGGAAGACACTCCCGGCCCTACATCAGATTAGAAGGAAATAAAAGGATTAGTGGAGCTGGCTGATGCATGTAGCAGCAATGTTAGGTTACAAATTGTATAGTACAGTTTTGTTCTTTCGGCTCATGTACACAGAACTCGTAAACTGCAGACGTACCAGTGTTGTCAAAGTCAATCATGTCCAATGTTCCTCTGCTCTTGTGTATGCTGTGTTTTGCTGGTAACTCTGATCTGCTCCATCCATCAGCCCCTGATCTCCCTGCACCAAACCCCTTCACTGTCAACCCTGCAGCCTACCAGCAACACTGTTCTGTCATGGGGCCTTGCAGCGGCGATACCACACTAATAGCGCCCATAATAGCATTGGTGCGGCGCATTTGCGGCTCAGTTGAGGCTCCCCCCGCAAGATGAGGCCCCCCCCGCAAGATGAGGCCCCCCCGCAAGATGAGGCCCCCTGCGCAAGGTGAGGCCCCCTGCGCAAGGTGAGGCCCCCTGCGCAAGGTGAGGCCCCCTGCGCAAGGTGAGGCCCCACGCAGTCTAGGGCATGATCGGCCTGTAGGGAGGGACGGCCCTGATGTCTCATCAAGCCCTCCTGCAAGGACCCTGGAAATCAGCTATAAATCTCTGCAAAAGTGCCCTCTGGGTAATAAATCAGATGAGGCCGGATTCTTCATATGGCCTCTCCCGGCGTGTGGCCTTGGCAGCAACCTCGGGACACACACCTCACATTTATATCCAGAGCTCTCGAAGTAAGAAATCAGTTCTTTGCAGTGAAATTGCGTAAAAACATAAACACTAAAAAGAAAAAACTGCTTTACATCAAACAATTATACAAGAACACCACACAGTCTTTACATTCAAGACACTTAAAGAAGCATTGATGGAGCTTGACTTCCATTTCTCGTTTATTAAACACATCCACAGAAATGACAAGGAATGGATTTTAGAGCAGCTTTAGACAAAGGTAGCAGATGGAGATCTTTGAAGGACCCCAGTTATTAATATCACATAAAATGCTCTTTGTACTTCAAAGTGAATTTGAGTGTTGTATTTAAAGTGAATGCACTTTCAAATTCTGGTCCTTTAGGACAAGAAAACAGATTTAAAAAAACACCCTGGGAACCCTTATCATAACTTTGGAATATATTTAGTATTTTTATGTATTAGTTGGGTTTCAATTTGAGGATGATGATCGGAGCTGTTATTGGCTATATCAACAAGTATTATATTTGATTGTAAATCAAAACGCTTTTAAATGAGCTAGGGTTGGGGTGACAACAATACATACTGTATATGGTTAAGGTAACCGAACAATGGTGTTCAGGACTTTGAAAGAACAACATTGGAAGCAGGTTTGGTCTCTGGTGTTTGGTGACACCATCATCTGTTGATGGTCTTTGTTGCTCTATGAAAACATCACCTGCTTTGCTCCCGTCAAATAACTACTGTCCCAGGGGGGCTGTATCCCTTGACCATCTATATTGGTTGTATAAGGCACATTTGAATTGGTTCCTATACCGAATGGACTTTGTTGTCATATTGTCAGGGTCTGTTTTTCTGCGTGTGACTTTGACTTCGACGGAGCCTTCATACAGCAGAATGAAAGAGCAGTGTCCTCATATTGTCATCGCTCATATCCGTCTTCCCTGCAAGCGCACAACATCTCTGTCGGAGAGCTGTCAACACCTCAGACTCTCCAGGTCGAGTCATCAGAACAAACAATGAGACATTCATTATTCAAATTCTGCTGCATTAAAAGACTCGACCTCCACCAGGTTCAATGGGGAGGATCTCTATCCTGCTATCTTATCTGGATCCTGGAACTGCATTTGTAAACGCAAACAAAACACGCTGCATGTATGATGTTGGCCTAGAGAGCATGGTAGTGTCTGGGGAACTCCAATGCTGTGAGGTGATGGAACTGTGGTGTTGGGGCCACTGGAGAAATCCAAAAATGAAAAGTTCTCCCAGCCTCATCCGGAGGAGAGAGGGATCTGTGAGGGAGGTAGATTACAGTGTCGTCCACCCCGATGCCAGGTGGCCAGCCAAACTGTTCTACCCCCCCTCTTTGTTTCCTGACCTAACCGGCCTCTTCCTGTCCTTTAGGAGAACCTTTATGCAGGCCGTCATCCAGGGTTACCTGACTGTAGCTCAGGAGGTACATGGTCATCCTCCAAGCATAGCATTAGTGGTTCCACCCCCAGCCCCTGCAGTGAACATGTTGGTGTGCCCTGGGCAAGATAGTTAACCCTAAATGGCTCCCGATGGCCATTCATGTGTGAATGTTAGTTTCATTGAGCAGGCGGCAGCTTGTATGGCAGCATCTGCTTTGAGGGGTCTCAAAGAGTGGAAAACACTATATAGATACTGCCAATATGAAACGGAGAGGGAGGAGGTGAACTTGGACCTCCCCAAGTATCAGTCCACACTCACTTTGGTCTGTTCAGGGACTTGAACAGACTACTCAAGTTCACAAGCCAACTCCCCTACAGACATTAAATCACACAATGTTAAATATATTAGTGATATAAAATATATTTCAAAAAACTGAAAAAAAGATGTGCGTAGCTTGATTGGGCTAGGTGTTGAATTGATTGTTTTTCCTTGGGTTCCCAGATGTTTCATCTGAATAGTATAACTTATATTTTTGCAGCTGAATTTGGCCAATCCAATTTGAGCAACTTGGAATTTGGGAATATGGACAAAAATAAAATAAAGATAAATTGTTGAAAATGTGAACAATTCAATTTACAGGCAAAACATGCAGCATAAATATAGATTTAAAAAGAAAAAGTAGCGACTTTTTAGGCCTTGGAATGACATTTGGAGCAGAACACAGATGTGTCCGTGTTAGCTTCTGAGCTTCAGAGCTGTGAAATGCTAACACTATGCATACAGTACAGTGTAAACGGATGTCGAGGACCATTTGTCAGAATGTGATTCAACACAGTGCACTCTTGCCCTTTGCACTGGAGATCACTAATACAACCTTACCTTGGAAGGGCTTCTCTGACTCCTCTTATCGATTCTAATCTCAATTACTTTCCTACTTATTGAGGAGGTGGGCTGGTTACCTGCTGTAGAGGCTTATAGCGATCCTATACTAATCCACTTAGACTGCACAACCCAATAAGGATTAGGTTCCATAAATAATCTGCCCTGAACCTTCCTCCTTGCTTTCACCTAGCTTCTGGCTGCGTGGTTCAGTGAGGAGGATGCATGTCCATTAAACCTCCAAGTAAAACTCTGCTATGATTAAACATTTTAGCATGGGTTTCCCTTAACAAAGTGAAAAGAAAAGCTGGAAAGGTGCTGGAAATTGAGAAATTCTGGATGTGGCCTCTTCACATCGCGCCAGGTTTACTATACATGTTTGACTTTAAAGAATAATCCATCAGAAATGTTTGGATATGCAAAAACCAGGCATTAACAGGCTGTTCAAGAGACACAACCCCCCCTCAAAGCAGACTCTCTGCTTCAGCGTTAAGCACGGCAGTGTTCAGCTTACTGTGTACACAGACATTTTAATCCATCTCCCCTCCCCCTTCAAAGACTGATTTTTAATCCCAATAGGACCTATCGTGGTCAAATAAAAGTGAAATCAAATTAAAAGTAGAGAGTTCAAGAGGGTCGCTTAACATGAGGTTTCCATGTAGAACATGTCTGTGAATGTGTGGTTTTAAACAGAAGGTTCACCTTCTAAGCTGAGTCTTCCATGTCACACAGCCTTGTTCTTCGAGCCGAGCATTCTCAGCTGTGATCAGGTTACCTCAGGTTATTTTCATTTATCTGACACCTACTTTTCTTGATAGTGGTTGTTTAGTCAATGTCAGAATGTAACAAATATTTTAAAAAATGGTCATCCATATATATATGTCATTTTGTCTAACAATCCATAATCCCACTTTAAAATGGTGGGGGTCTCTGGTATGTTAATGTGCTCCTTGATCATGTTGTTGGCAGTCCGCTGACTCCTTGTTCATCACCTCTCGCCAATTTATATTTCATATTGAAGAAGATTCAACTTATTACAATGTAACGAAATTGCTTCTCTGCATTTGACCCATCCTAGTGTTAGGAACAGTGGGCTGCCATTATGCACGGTGCCTTGCTCAGGGACACCTCGGTAGCACTTGGTCTTTCCGGGACTTGGCTTGGTGACCTTCCAGTCACCAAGCCAAGTCCCCATGGACTCCGCCACCACCGCCCGGTGTTTATATGAGTTTATAATCAGAATTTGTAAAGTTACTAATAATCAAAGCTGTCAGATAAATGTAGGGGAGTAAAAAGTACAATTGTTGCTTGTGGTAGAGTAGAAGTATAAAGTAGCATAAAAGGAAAAAGCACAGTTTAAGTACAAGTACCTCAAAATGATACTTAAAGGTGAGGTATGTAATTTATTTCAGAAACACTTTTTGTTATATTCCATGGAATGCTCTTAACATCCTGATAGCAATGCATATATTAAGTGCTTTGACAATAAATATATACATTTCATCTGTGGAAGCCGTAGTACTGTAAAAAGCACGACCAATCATTACATTACATTACATTGCATTTAGCTGACGCTTTTATCCAAAGCGACTTACAATAAGTGCGTTCGACCAACAAAATACAAACTTCAAGAAAACAGAATCATAAAGTACATCAGGCTTCATAGAGCCAAACATTTCAAGTGCTACTCAACTGGCTTTAGATAATCCAGCCCTTTATTAGTATATAAGTGCTTTGTTAATAGTTCTATCGCTCGAGGTGGAGTCGAAAGAGATGAGTTTTCAGTCTGCGCCGGAAGGTGTGTAAGCTATCTGCTGTCCTGATGTCAATGGGGAGCTCATTCCACCATTTTGGAGCCAGGATAGCAAACCCACGTGTTTTTGCTGATGGGAACTTGGGTCCCCTTCGCAGTGCGGGTGCAGCGAGTCGTTTGGTTGATGCAGAGCGGAGTGCACGTGCTGGGGTGTATGGTTTAACCATGTCCTGGATGTAGGAAGGGCCAGATCCATTCGCAGCATGGTACGCAAGTACCATTGTCTTGAAGTGGATTCTAGCAGTTACCGGAAGCCAGTGGAGGGAGCGGAGGAGCGGAGTGGTGTGGGAGAATTTAGGAAGGTTGAAGACCAGACGAGCCGCTGCATTCTGGATGAGCTGCAGAGGTCGGATGGCACATGCAGGTAGACCAGCCAGGAGGGAGTTGCAGTAGTCTAGGAGTGAGATGACGAGAGCCTGGACCAGAACCTGCATCGCATTCTGGGTCAGCTGGGGACGCATCCTCCTGATGTTGTAAAGCGTGTTTCTGCAGCAGCGGGTTGTAGCAGCTAAGTTTGCAGTGAAGGACAGGTTGTTATCTAGGATCACACCCAGATTCCGTGCAGTCTGAGTCGGGGAAACAACAGAGGTGCCGATGTTGATAGTCAGGTCAAGAGTGGGACAATCTTTTCCCGGAAGGAAAAGCAGTTCAGTCTTGTCAAGGTTGAGCTTGAGGTGGTGAGCAGACATCCACTGAGAGATGTCAGCTAGACAAGCAGAGATGCGTGCGACGACCTGGGTCTCTGAGCGGGGAAAGGACAGAATTAATTGGGTGTAGCCAGCGTAGCAGTGGTATGAAAAACCATGCGGGCTAATGACTGATCCGAGCGAGTTTGTGTACAAGGAGAAGAGGAGGGGACCAAGAACAGAGCCCTGAGGGACCCCTGTAGTTAATTGACAAGGGTCGGACTCGGACCTCTCCAAGTTACCCTGTAGGTGCGGTCTTTGAGGTATGAGGTGATGAGGGAAAGTGCAGAGCCTGAAACTCCAAGGTCTTGGAGAGTGCGAAGGAGGATCTGATGGTTCACCGTGTCGAATGCAGCAGACCGGTCCAGAAGGATGATGACAGAGGAGAGGGAGGCTGCTTTAGCCGTGTGCAGTTCCTCAGTGACAGCAAGGAGGGCAGTTTCTGTGGAGTGACCTGCCTTGAACCCAGACTGGTGCGGATCCAGAAGGTTGTTCTGATGGAGATAGCAGGAGAGTTGTCTAAAGACAGCGCGTTCAAGTGTTTTAGACAGGAACGGGAGGAGAGAGACAGGCCTGTAGTTTGAGCCGGCCCGGCTAAAGTAACTGGATGGCCTACCTGCCTGTCAGCCTTCCATCTGTGCACAAACGTATCTCGTGCCCTCATTGGTCATGTGCGTGTTCGTTTGTGTTGGAGGAGGGGCTCTGTAAGGAAGTGGCAGATTTTTTCCGGTTGTGTATTTTCAAATTCTAGCGCACTCAAGCTGGTTTCTCCAAAACTACCCACCCCACCTTTAAGCTAGTGTACTTCGCTAAATTCCATCACTGGTGGTGTTGACAGACAGCTGATGTATGTTTCTGGTGTTAATTCAGTCTTCTGTTCAAGAATATAGCTTAACATTTATGAAATATCTAAATCAACTTTCAGTTTAGAATGATTATTTTGTAACCAGTGATAGGGATTCATACTCTGGGGTTCTTCAATATATCCAGAGCAATACCATGGAGATGTGATTGTCCTGATTGGACATTTGTTACACAATGTAATTACTATGAGCCATAATCAGGAATCATCTTGGTCACGAGTCCCTTTGACTTTCAGCCTGATGTATATCATGTTGAAATGGCTGACCCTTAAAAACATGCCTTTCACTGAGTTTCATATTACTCTCCCAGTTTACAATGTCAAAGATTACCTGCCCTTGTTTACATGTTTACTTCATGTGTGACTCACTGTGTGCACCAGTGGGAGAGATATTTAGTAGGCATATACATATGTTAAGTTTGCAAGGAGAAAAAACTAATCAATTGTTGGAAATACTAAGTACTAAAATGTATCTAAACGGTTGGTTCTGAAGTGAGATTGTGTTGAGTGTCCTCCTCTGTTGGAGAAGGGGTTACAGGAATGTTAACACCTCTTTAGAAATCTATTTCTGGAAGCTGCTCTGATGTTGGCTGACAGTTAAGCTCTGTTTGAGATACACGTTTTGCATATTCACAGCGCTCCTTATAAATCTCTCCACAGCTTAGGAGCCAAGAATATTTCTTACTGCTTGCTGGTCTTCATACTTTTAAGTCTGACAGAAACCGAACCTTCAGCTTGACTAATGTGTGTAAATCCAAGTTTCTATAAAGCTGTATGGGGCTCTTTAAAGTTTCAGACAGGAATGCAAACAGATGTATTCAACCTGGAACATTTAGAATGTTCCCTTAGGTACAAACAGAACTTATGAGGGTTAAGGTTGTTAAAGGGTCTCCCTCTCCTGTAGTGTGTTGTATGTTTGTGTGCATGTAAATGGTCTGCAAAGGCTACAATCCCTGTGTTCCCTCCAGAGGGAGTTTCTCTCCCCCTGCATGAAACTGCTCCATTAGACTCTTTAGTTAGCTGGGTAACATAGTGACATCACTATGAAACACTCACGCTCCTATTGGTTAGCGCTCCACCACATAGTACGTGCTTAGGGGTGGGACATCTCTAAGCGGCAAACCAATCACAACAGAGCCGGCCAGCCAACCAATGAGAGCAGACTGGGCTCTGGATTCAGACAGAGGGGCAGTATGAGAAGAATAAAGAGCTTTTTGAACATTAGAGCATGGAGACATGTCCCAGTAGAGACACTACATACTGATATACACCTGAACATCAGCAGGAGAGGACTCTTTAAAGTAGAGACACTACATACTGATATACACCTGAACATCAGCAGGAGAGGACTCTTTAATGTAGAGACACTACATACTGATATACACCTGAACATCAGCAGGAGAGGACTCTTTAAAGTAGAGACACTACATACTGATATAACCTGAACATCAGCAGGAGACGACTCTTTAAAGTAGAGACACTACATACTGATATACACCTGAACATCAGCAGGAGAGGACTCTTTAAAGTAGAGACACTACATACTGATATACACCTGAACATCAGCAGGAGAGGACTCTTTAAAGTAGAGACACTACATACTGATATACACCTGAACATCAGCAGGAGAGGACTCTTTAAAATAGAGACACTACATACTGATATACACCTGAACATCAGCAGGAGAGGACTCTTTAAAGTAGAGACACTACATACTGATATTCACCTGAACATCAGCAGGAGAGGACTCTTTAAAGTAGAGACACTACATACTGATATACACCTGTACATCAGCAGGAGAGGACTCTTTAAAGTAGAGACACTACATACTGATATACACCTGAACATCAGCAGGAGAGGACTCTTTAAAGTAGAGACACTACATACTGATATACACCTGAACATCAGCAGGAGAGGACTCTTTAAAGTAGAGACACTACATACTGATATACACCTGAACATCAGCAGGAGAGGACTCTTTAAAGTAGAGACACTACATACTGATATAACCTGAACATCAGCAGGAGAGGACTCTTTAAAGTAGAGACACTACATACTGATATACACCTGAACATCAGCAGGAGAGGACTCTTTAAAGTAGAGACACTACATACTGATATACACCTGAACATCAGCAGGAGAGGACTCTTTAAAGTAGAGACACTACATACTGATATACACCTGAACATCAGCAGGAGAGGACTCTTTAAAATAGAGACACTACATACTGATATACACCTGAACATCAGCAGGAGAGGACTCTTTAAAGTAGAGACACTACATACTGATATTCACCTGAACATCAGCAGGAGAGGACTCTTTAAAGTAGAGACACTACATACTGATATACACCTGTACATCAGCAGGAGAGGACTCTTTAAAGTAGAGACACTACATACTGATATACACCTGAACATCAGCAGGAGAGGACTCTTTAAAGTAGAGACACTACATACTGATATACACCTGCACATCAGCAGGAGAGGACTCTTTAAAGTAGAGACACTACATACTGATATACACCTGAACATCAGCAGGAGAGGACTCTTTAAAGTAGAGACACTACATACTGATATACACCTGAACATCAGCAGGAGAGGACTCTTTAAAGTAGAGACACTACATACTGATATACACCTGAACATCAGCAGGAGAGGACACTTTAAAGTAGAGACACTACATACTGATATACACCTGAACATCAGCAGGAGAGGACTCTTTAAAGTAGAGACACTACATACTGATATACACCTGAACATCAGCAGGAGAGGACTCTTTAAAGTAGAGACACTACATACTGATATACACCTGTACATCAGCAGGAGAGGACTCTTTAAAGTAGAGACACTACATACTGATATACACCTGAACATCAGCAGGAGAGGACTCTTTAAAGTAGAGACACTACATACTGATATACACCTGCACATCAGCAGGAGAGGACTCTTTAAAGTAGAGACACTACATACTGATATACACCTGAACATCAGCAGGAGAGGACTCTTTAAAGTAGAGACACTACATACTGATATACACCTGAACATCAGCAGGAGAGGACTCTTTAAAGTAGAGACACTACATACTGATATACACCTGAACATCAGCAGGAGAGGACACTTTAAAGTAGAGACACTACATACTGATATACACCTGAACATCAGCAGGAGAGGACTCTTTAAAGTAGAGACACTACATACTGATATACACCTGAACATCAGCAGGAGAGGACTCTTTAAAGTAGAGACACTACATACTGATATACACCTGAACATCAGCAGGAGAGGACTCTTTAAAGTAGAGACACTACATACTGATATACACCTGAACATCAGCAGGAGAGGACTCTTTAAAGTAGAGACTCTACATACTGACATACACCTGAACATCAGCAGGAGAGGACTCTTTAAAGTAGAGACTCTACATACTGATATACACCTGTACATCAGCAGGAGAGGACACTTTAAAGTAGAGACACTACATAGTACATACTGATATACACCTGAACATGCAGGAGAGGACTCTTTAAAGTAGAGACACTACATAGTACATACTGATATACACCTGAACATGCAGGAGAGGACTCTTTAAAGTAGAGACACTATATACTGATATACACCTGAACATCAGCAGGAGAGGACTCTTTAAAGTAGAGACGCTACATGCTGATATACACCTGAACATCAGCAGGAGAGGACTCTTTAAAGTAGAGACACTACATACTGATATACACCTGAACATCAGCAGGAGAGGACTCTTTATAGTAGAGACACTACATACTGATATACGTACACCTGAACATCAGCAGGAGAGGACTCTTTAAAGTAGAGACACTACATACTGATATACACCTGAACATCAGCAGGAGAGGACTCTTTAAAGTAGAGACACTACATACTGATATACACCTGAACATCAGCAGGAGAGGACTCTTTAAAGTAGAGACACTACATACTGATATACACCTGAACATCAGGAGGAGAGGACTCTTTAAAGTAGAGACACTACATACTGATATACACCTGAACATCAGCAGGAGAGGACTCTTTAAAGTAGAGACACTACATACTGATATACACCTGAACATCAGCAGGAGAGGACTCTTTAAAGTAGGGACACTACACACTGATATACACCTGAACATCAGCAGGAGAGGACTCTTTAAAGTAGAGACACTACATACTGATATACACCTGAACATCAGCAGGAGAGGACTCTTTAAAGTAGAGACACTACATACTGATATACACCTGAACATCAGCAGGAGAGGACTCTTTAAAGTAGAGACACTACATACTGATATACGTACACCTGAACATCAGCAGGAGAGGACTCTTTAAAGTAGAGACACTACATACTGATATACACCTGAACATCAGCAGGAGAGGACTCTTTAAAGTAGAGACACTACATACTGATATACACCTGAACATCAGCAGGAGAGGACTCTTTAAAGTAGAGACACTACATACTGATATACACCTGAACATCAGGAGGAGAGGACTCTTTAAAGTAGAGACACTACATACTGATATACACCTGCACATCAGCAGGAGAGGACTCTTTAAAGTAGAGACACTACATACTGATATACACCTGAACATCAGCAGGAGAGGACTCTTTAAAGTAGGGACACTACACACTGATATACAACTGAACATCAGCAGGAGAGGACTCTTTAAAGTAGAGACACTACATACTGATATACACCTGAACATCAGCAGGAGAGGACTCTTTAAAGTAGAGACACTACATACTGATATAAACCTGAACATCAGCAGGAGAGGACTCTTTAAAGTAGAGACACTACATACTGATATACACCTGAACATCAGCAGGAGAGGACTCTTTAAAGTAGAGACACTACATACTGATATACACCTGAACATCAGCATGTTATATCCTTTAAAATATTTTAGCATGAGGTATAAATTGTATTACATTTTAAAGGTTTATAAATATTAGCACAAACACATTTGTAGCATTGGATTATGTACACATCCTTTTTACTTTCTGTATTTGATGGTATTAGTAAATCTTCTTCCCGCTACAAGTTTTAGTAATACCTCCAAAGCGCCATCACAGCACTTCCTCCATGCTTCGACAGCACTTCCTACAGATGTTAATAGGCTGCTGATTATGAGACTTGGGTGATGCCTGGAGTGTGTCACACACTTAGCTGTCACACAGGGGGACGTCTTTGCTTTGAGTTTTGTTAAGAGAGTTTGTCAGTCAGGATGGCATGTTTATGTTGGGGGTTAGGGGGGGATGCAGGGTTTGATGTCTCAAGACAGCGACATCCATGTCCGTGCCCTCTGTATGTTCTGCAGCTTCTGTCCG
Organism: Pseudochaenichthys georgianus; assembly: GCF_902827115.2. NCBI lineage: Eukaryota > Metazoa > Chordata > Actinopteri > Perciformes > Channichthyidae > Pseudochaenichthys > Pseudochaenichthys georgianus. The sequence goes on from NC_047526.1 coordinate 6,343,610, forward strand.
GTGCGCTGTCCGGTCACATGAGCTTTGTTGCCAGGCCACAATCAGAACAACAGTTAGCAACACTAGTCATTCAGGATCAACCTGAATACACTCTGTGCTTTAGTCTCTCAGTAGTTTAAATCACCTGTTAGGTTTAAACATTGTTAAACTTTATAGGAAATACTGTATTTGCTTAGCAGTGGCGAGCCGTGACTTTTATACCTCGGCCCTCTGACCCCCCCTTCCCTCGAAAAAAAAGAAGAGTTATTACGTCACAGCGTATACTTCAGCGGAATATCAAAACAGAGGCCCGGGGTGCAAAACGCATCAATGACAGCGACCCTCTACCATACAAAACAACACCATTTATATAAACACCTATCATGACAGGGCACCCACAGCCAAGTAACAATTACACATGAATTAAGTCGGCACGGCAGCCCGCATTGAAAATGACTTAGGCCTTTGATGAGAAATCACTGAAACACAAAGTCCATCTTCCTGTCCTTCTGGATGAAGCACTTGCTTCAGCTGATCCTTTGCCACTCCATCTTGAAAATGACTCGGTTAATAATTTCGCAACGATGTCATCACTATCACTGAAGTGAGCCATCATGAACGAATTTATGATAATTATAAATCTATCGATCATAAATCTATCGTTTAGATTTATGATTCGAAAATAATAAAAGTAGGGTAGACATGTGGATATTATCCGTCTGAACAAAACGTGCATTTATCTAACAGGTTTGTTTTCCACAGATCTTATTTCGAGCTATTTTCCAAAATCCTATGGAGAAATCCCACTGCTTTCTGTCGCGAAGTCCGCGAAAATAAAGCCCGCCCATTTAGAGGGAAGATATGATTGGTCAATTGTACTGTCATTTGACATTACTCTCTCGTTGAGTTACTATAGCGGGCCCTCTGTGAATGTAGAGAGGGACCAACAAGCTCTCCCGTCTTCACATAACTCGCAGAGACGGCATTTAACCCTTCACATTCCAACAGAAACTGAACAGGCAGATTCGAAGGATTTATTTCTTTGAAATATTATTTTAAATACAATTAAATCAAGTTATTTTGGTAAAATTAATGAAAAATGTAACAACTAAAAAAAAAAAAAAAATTAATTAGTTTTTTTTTTAATGTTTTCAAATATTATTTTTTAGAATATCTTAGGCCCTCACAGAGGGCCTAGAGGGCTCTTACGGCTCGCCACTGTTGCTTAGTGAGTTAATACTCATATAACTTGTTTCAGGACAGGTTAGGTTAGCCCATAGAGGGGTGCAGGAATGAGTCCTTAAAGCCTGGAAATAAGTAGACATTTTTTAACCTGTTGGTTCGTGGACTGAAAAGAGGTCTGTGGTTAACACATGCTAAAGACCTAACTGTCACTGCAACATATTACTCTTTAAATAGAGGTGCGGTGATAACGTCAATATAGGACGAGTTGGGAGTGAGAACGTGTTGCTATGGGACCTCCCTGATAGTTCAAAAACAACGCTAAAGGGTCTCTCAGTGCGCTTGAAAGTAACGCCAAGGAATCCTTACATAACGTCAATATACATGTAGGACGAGTTGGGAGTGAGAACGTGTTGAAGTAAGCGTCGCCAGGGGTCCCTCGCCAAAGATCAATGGGATTTCTCCATTGGATAAAATATTGCAGAATATAAAATCTGTAGCTAACACATGTTTATGATACTTACATGTTTTGTTCAGCAGGATCATCTCCACACACCACTTTATGGTAGCTCAGTGTAAATAATAATGTCGAAATAAAAAATGGAACGTTAGGCTATACTCAAACTACATGGGTAATAATAACTGAAACTGGTACAAGGGTTTCAGGTGCGTCAACATTTAGACATGACAAACCACAATGAAAACACTGAATTTCAGGTAGTGGAAAGGGCTTTGGCAAACATCGGCCCTGGGTTGAGGCTTGTTTGAAGCCAATCTTCTAAGCTGTTAAACTAAAGTTGAGTTCAAAGCTTACTATAACACTCAAATGCTTCAAAAAGCTATTTTTGTTTCTCATACGTATATGTTACGTGCTGCAGCACCTCTTTTCACCCTCTGTCTGAAACCAGAGCCCAGTTTGCTCTGATTGCTGGCTGGCTCTGTTGTGATTGGTCAACATTCAATAGATTTCCCTCCCATGCATGATGATGTCTCTGTGTTACAGAAGTAAACAAAGGAGTCTAATGGAGGAACATGTATGTTGGTGTATGAAAGCCTGATATATGGTTTTACAAAGAGCCAATGAAATTATCATTCAGGATTTCCGTTTTCAGGAACCAATAGTCAAAGTAGGAATATCAGAAAATAAGAAAGGACGGACTAACATTGTTGGTTTTTGAATTTTAATTAGATTTATTAGAAAAAATAAGACAAAATACAGCTGTCCACCTCAATTCAGAAAATCAAAATCATTATTTCAGATTTCTCCATGTAAAAGTTGAACAACATAAAACCTGAACATTAGACATCACACTTACTATTTCATATAACTTTCATTGTATTACACATGCGTTCATATTTGTTTAAAAGTGGCATCATTTACATCACACTTGAAAATGGTAGCACTGGTGGCAGACATATGGCACCAATGCAGCGGTTGTCTGTGTTGATGTTACAAATTGAATTGAAGGAGGACACCATTTCCATACAGTTCAGGGTGTTATGATAAGTGGGGTTTCATGTTTTTCCTTAAGTTTCTAGATGACTCTATATGTATGGCACTTAATGACATGAAAACAAGAAACATTAAGAATCAAATACATCTTTTTTTTTTTTTTTTATACATATTTTCTTTTAGTTCAGGCACCACATTCCTGCTGCGAAAGCAAAGCAGAGATCACTCAGGTTAAGGTCAATGGTCCGAGCACATGCATCCAAACCGATGAGATTCGTAAGAGATGAAGCTATCAGATCCAGAGATGGATTCTACTGCCAGATTGTGTGTGTGTACTGAGAAAGTGATATGTGGAACTACTGGAATGTCATTCCAACTACATCTGATCTGTTTATTTTAGTGCAAAATATACTAATTCAAATGAGATACACATGATGTCCTTTTCAGTGTACTTTTGGTCTGAGATTCTCATAGTTTGTACAAAGTCCCTTACTTCCAATCCAGGATTAGGGTTAGGGTTAGTTCACCCAAACATGTTGCACAAGCAGTGGTTCACCCGTCTCAGGAGATTCTATTGAACCATTGCAAACAGCTGTATGATGACAGTGGCTTCAGAGCAGCTATGTCAAGTTTAAGACTCCAAATACATTTATTACTCGTGTTAAGTTATCCTCACACATTTGGCCATACAGTGTATCAGTTTATGCTTTCAAGAAACACTTTGCACCACAATAAAATATATTTTTTTACGAGTGCCAAGTAAACAAATGTGCGGTCCATCTGAACCTCTCCATAAAAGACAAATCAATACCTGCTAAATACAACGTGATGTCACCTAGATTATTGGTCCACATACAAATTCCAGTTTGGAGGATTCAGTCAAAAGCTCTCTTCAGGAATATGTCTCTCTTCAGGAATATGTCTCTCACTGAAAATCCTCAGCTTTCACTTGTTTCAGTTGAAGACTACACACTAATATATGAATGATTGTTCTTGGTGACTTGTTTCTACACAGCTGTCCTGCAGCCTCCTCATGTTCCTGTGGGCAGTTACACATACGCAGAGTCACTGGACTGAGTGCGCCCGAAATTGGGCATACTCATCTTGGGAATGTCTTTGTTCCGGATCTCATAGACGGACTTCCTTCGGGCCTGCACCCCTCGCACCGCCGCTTTGATCTTCTTCCAGCCGAGGTGGTTGAGCTCCGCCAAGTTCAGAAGCACGCAAATACCACTGACTGCGAACATGAAGACCAGAAACACCGTCTTCTCCGTCGGCCTGGAAACGTAGCACTCTACATCTTTTATGCACGGGTACCGATCGCACTCGTACACCCCGGGGACGTTGAATCCATACAGGAAGTACTGACCCACCAGAAACCCAATCTCTAGTCCGTTTCTGAACACCACCTGGATGATGTAGAACCTGGAGATGCCCTCCTGCCGTCGCAGTTTTGACTTTGTAGTTCGTTTTTGGGAGCTGCATGGATATTCTTTGCTCATCATGGAGTTGGACTCTACCTCCTTACTGCAGTTGTCGGAGTTCTGCAAAATGCCGTTCACGATGGTGTTCTTCATCTTTTTGCTGTCATCTCTCTTCAAGTAATCCATTTCTTTGTCCAGGGAGAGGAACATGGTGGAGAAGCGCCGCTCCTTCTGCTTGGCCGACTGGTGCACAGAGTAGGTGATGAAGCAGAGGCTGGGGCAGCACACGATGATGATCTGGAATACCCAGTACCTGATGTGGGAGATGGGGAATGCCTGGTCGTAGCAGGCCTGGTTGCAGCCCGGCTGTAAGGTGTTGCACACGAACATGGACTGCTCGTCGTTGTACACGGTCTCTCCAACAATCGCTACGATCAGAATCCGGAAGATCACCACAACAGTCAGCAGGATCCTGCGGGGAAACCAGAAATATAGGGTTATTTAAAAACACTCTTTTTGTGTGCAAGCCTCAAGACCAGATAATACAAACATATTGCTATACTGGACCCCTTTTGCATACATCCATGATCCTGGTCTTTTTGGGTTAATCACAACGTAAACATTTGTCTGAGTGGTACTAAATCAAACTTATCCTAAATATGGTGCATACCAACGGTCAGTGGGTCAATGGTTCGATCCCCAGCATCTGCAATCAACACGATATAGTGTCCTTGGGAAAGACATCTACCAAACCAAATGATCCCCTTAGGCATGTCTATGGTGTTCAGGTGTATGTCAGTCGCTTTGGATACAAGCTAAATGACATTTAATGAAATGTAACAGTTGGTTTTTTTACAAGAAAGATAGCTACCTTTATTTTTTTTTATTGTCTATATCATTTGTATCTGTATAAGACCCTTTTGTGAGGGCAAAAAAAATAAAAAAAAATAAATAAAAAGTTGGTCACAAAAAAAAGAAAGATAGCTACCTGGTAAGCTTCAATAGGGTCAAAGCCAAGAGGCAGTACACACCGAGGTTTGTCTGGGATTGGTACGTCCCAACCTCAGAATTAGGGTCTGTAATCTTTGATCTTTTTCCTGCCATAGTGGATAACTGTACTTATTTGGCACTCTAATCATCGACGCTCGCTAGACGGTAAATCGGTATGTTACTGGTCGCAACTAGACGTATCTTTGTTTCAAAGGGTAACAAGCTAGAAAGGTTAGAAACCACTGGACCAGACCATTTTACGTACCAACATGTCCGACAGGCATTCAAACCAAAGTAGTGGGAAGACGATAGGTTGATCACAGGACAGCTTTACTGGCAGGCTGACTGACCAATAGGAAGCAGATGATAGCATGAGGGCTAATATTTCAGGTAGAGCTCTATGTAGATATCTGGTGCTCGTATAACAACAATGCCCAGATGGAAATATAAAATGGTGGACCTTAAAGCTTTGAAGCACTTTGTTCATTGAACTCTTTCTAAATTCGAAACGTATCAGTTTTCACATATGTGATATTTGGAAGGAAAGGGTGATCATTTGGAGGCTCCTGGGTTTACTAGGAGCTGTGTCCCTGTGAGTGGACCCTCTTTCGACCTGTACTTAGTCTGTTTCGTGTTATCTTGATCAGGATGTAGTCATCATGGTCAAATAAACCATGTTTTTGCCAACTTTTGCATGTTTTAGCTTTTTACTCCACATTTACAATGTTATGTTTACCTTTCTGCGGAGCAGCATACAAAGCATGTTTTACATTCTACACGTTGTTCCACCCCGCAGGCAGCCTTGATCCCAACACATTGTACAGTGGTACTCTACCTGAACCAATCCATCTCCACTGTAACTGCATCACTCTGCAGTGGTTACATCACGTACACAATACAAGTACGAATGGTATTTACTTTAATCCATTTCCTGAAGGTGGATTTAAACCTGTACCACAAATATGTATTACATCTAGTTATAATCGTTAGTTATTGTTGCTTTTTTTTTTATAAATTTGATTTGTGAGAAACAAAATAAAATCCAGCAGGAAAAATGCAGTGCGGAAAAGTGTTCTTTATTCTTTTGTATATATTTTTCACATTATTAAATATTTATATAATTATAACTATTACTATTATGTTTTTTTTATGTATTTGTATTCACTGTATTTCATTTTTTACTTTTATGTTTTTTTAAATGTATCTTTCAATGTAGAAACAAATGCTTTGGTTGAACCTTGATGTCAGAATCGTTTTCACTAATCATTACACCAGATTACTGTTATATTACATCTATATCCAACAGAAGAATTGTATTTCATGTTACGTCAAAAAGACACAAAGCTTCGACTGAAACGCGTTCAAACCAACCTGCAGGTCACCCTTGAAATAGAGATCGTTTGATCTCAAGGCGCTTTCCCCTGTAACTAAAGGCTCCAAACAATTCGCGCATGCTTAATTGCTTTTAATGAATAAACCTATAATCACTGTTTACTATTAGCTGCCCTGTTTCAGGACAATCCCTTTAGTTTGAAATGCATCAGATTGGCAGTTTGCCCAGCTAAATAGATATCATTGATCTCATTAAGGACTTAAAATATAACAATGCATCTCTGAAATGTGCCTTATTAGACATAAGTGGATCCCCCGGATGGACCTTCAGGGTTAGCTGATCCTGGAGCTGTCCAGTTCTGAAACAACACGTTACATCACACTCCTCCTGTGGTGCTTTGATTTAACACAATTGAAGTTTAGATTAGTGCGTTCCCTTAATAATTAAAACAGTACACATGTTAACGCTATCTGGTTTAACAGAGTCTCAGTGATGCTCTTCTTCTGATTCTCAAACTCTACACTCGGTTGGCACAGTTTTTCTTTTTGACTTTGATGTACAACTTTTTCAAGAGAAGGAGGACATCTTTCTTTCCTTTTTGTCTCCACCTCTTACCTTCCGATCATAGTAGAGTGTTGCTGGACAGCCGCCTCCAACAGCCGCTCTAATATGGTCCACTCCGCCATGGTTGCTCATTCGGAGAAGATAACACTCAGGAGAAAATGGTGCAGAAATAAAACCCCGAGGATCAGATTATTCCTCTGGGAGATCTCGGGAAATATCCAGTGAAAGCTTGGATGTGTGTTCCTCTCCTCTGCGGGCGGTGCTAAGCGCTCTGAGCCGCTGTGTTCTGCACGTAAGGCGGCTTCTGTGTGACTGCGCGCCGTGAGGAGCTCCGCGCGCGCTAATCCAGCTTTAAGTAGACTCCTTTGCGTCACACGAGCCCTGGCTGGTGGGAGCGCGTGGACGCATATCCGTTTATCCACCTCTTCACGCGACCAGACGAGAGGAGCGTGCAAACAAAGTGACAACAAGTTAGTTTAGCCTGTATTCGCACGACTGAGGTCAGAAAGAAAATGATATGTGCACTCATGACACATCCATGATTGATTTGATTAATTGGTCTGCAAGGACTGCAGAAGTAGTAGGCTATACATTGTTGAAGCTGTGTTATTTGTAATGTTTCCCTTTTTAACTATTTTAAATGAATGACACAATAATTGTATTAATAATACAAATGATTTAATTCCCATTTATTTCACCCTGAGAGAGATTACAATAATGTTCAGGTGTATATCAGTATGTAGTGTCTCTACTTTAAAGAGTCCTCTCCTGCTGATGTCCAGGTGTATATCAGTATGTAGTGTCTCTACTTTAAAGAGTCCTCTCCTGCTGATGTTCAGGTGTATATCAGTATGTAGTGTCTCTACTTTAAAGAGTCCTCTCCTGCTGATGTTCAGGTGTATATCAGTATGTAGTGTCTCTACTTTAAAGAGTCGTCTCCTGCTGATGCTCAGGTGTATATCAGTATGTAGTGTCTCTACTTTAAAGAGTCCTCTCCTGCTGATGTTCAGGTGTATATCAGTATGTAGTGTCTCTACTTTAAAGAGTCCTCTCCTGCTGATGTTCAGGTGTATATCAGTATGTAGTGTCTCTACTTTAAAGAGTCCTCTCCTGCTGATGTTCAGGTGTATATCAGTATGTAGTGTCTCTACTTTAAAGAGTCCTCTCCTGCTGATGTTCAGGTGTATATCAGTATGTAGTGTCTCTACTTTAAAGAGTCCTCTCCTGCTGAAGTTCAGGTGTATATCAGTATGTAGTGTCTCTACTTTAAAGAGTCCTCTCCTGCTGATGTTCAGGTGTATATCAGTATGTAGTGTCTCTACTTTAAAGAGTCCTCTCCTGCTGATGCTCAGGTGTATATCAGTATGTAGTGTCTCTACTTTAAAGAGTCCTCTCCTGCTGATGTTCAGGTGTATATCAGTATGTAGTGTCTCTACTTTAAAGAGTCCTCTCCTGCTGATGTTCAGGTGTATATCAGTATGTAGTGTCTCTACTTTAAAGAGTCCTCTCCTGCTGATGTTCAGGTGTATATCAGTATGTAGTGTCTCTACTTTAAAGAGTCCTCTCCTGCTGATGTTCAGGTGTATATCAGTATGTAGTGTCTCTACTTTAAAGAGTCCTCTCCTGCTGATGTTCAGGTGTATATCAGTATGTAGTGTCTCTACTTTAAAGAGTCCTCTCCTGCTGATGTTCAGGTGTATATCAGTATGTAGTGTCTCTACTTTAAAGAGTCCTCTCCTGCTGATGCTCGGGTGTTTATCAGTATGTAGTGTCTCTACTTTAAAGAGTCCTCTCCTGCTGATGTTCAGGTGTATATCAGTATGCAGTGTCTCTACTTTAAAGAGTCCTCTCCTGCTGATGTTCAGGTGTATATCAGTATGTAGTGTCTCTACTTTAAAGAGTCCTCTCCTGCTGATGTTCAGGTGTATATCAGTATGTAGTGTCTCTACTTTAAAGAGTCCTCTCCTGCTGAAGTTCAGGTGTATATCAGTATGTAGTGTCTCTACTTTAAAGAGTCCTCTCCTGCTGATGTTCAGGTGTATATCAGTATGTAGTGTCTCTACTTTAAAGAGTCCTCTCCTGCTGATGCTCAGGTGTATATCAGTATGTAGTGTCTCTACTTTAAAGAGTCCTCTCCTGCTGATGTTCAGGTGTATATCAGTATGTAGTGTCTCTACTTTAAAGAGTCCTCTCCTGCTGGTGTTCAGGTGTATATCAGTATGTAGTGTCTCTACTTTAAAGAGTCCTCCTGCTGATGTCCAGGTGTATATCAGTGTGTAGTGTCCCTACTTTAAAGAGTCCTCTCCTGCTGGTGTTCAGGTGTATATCAGTATGTAGTGTCTATACTTTAAAGAGTCCTCTCCTGCTGATGTTCAGGTGTATATCAGTATGTAGTGTCTGTACTTTAAAGAGTCCTCTCCTGCTGACATTCAGGTGTATATCAGTATGTAGTGTCTCTACTTTAAAGAGTCCTCTCCTGCTGATGTTCAGGTGTATATCAGTATGTAGTGTCTCTACTTTAAAGAGTCCTCTCCTGCTGATGTTCAGGTGTATATCAGTATGTAGTGTCTCTACTTTAAAGAGTCCTCTCCTGCTGATGTTCAGGTGTATATCAGTATGTAGTGTCTCTACTTTAAAGAGTCCTCTCCTGCTGATGTTCAGGTGTATATCAGTATGTAGTGTCTCTACTTTAAAGAGTCCTCTCCTGCTGGTGTTCAGGTGTATATCAGTATGTAGTGTCTCTACTTTAAAGAGTCCTCTCCTGCTGATGTCCAGGTGTATATCAGTGTGTAGTGTCCCTACTTTAAAGAGTCCTCTCCTGCTGGTGTTCAGGTGTATATCAGTATGTAGTGTCTCTACTTTAAAGAGTCCTCTCCTGCTGATGTTCAGGTGTATATCAGTATGTAGTGTCTCTACTTTAAAGAGTCCTCTCCTGCTGATGCTCAGGTGTATATCAGTATGTAGTGTCTCTACTTTAAAGAGTCCTCTCCTGCTGATGTCCAGGTGTATATCAGTGTGTAGTGTCCCTACTTTAAAGAGTCCTCTCCTGCTGGTGTTCAGGTGTATATCAGTATGTAGTGTCTCTACTTTAAAGAGTCCTCTCCTGCTGATGTTCAGGTGTATATCAGTATGTAGTGTCTCTACTTTAAAGAGTCCTCTCCTGCTGATGCTCAGGTGTATATCAGTATGTAGTGTCTCTACTTTAAAGAGTCCTCTCCTGCTGATGTCCAGGTGTATATCAGTGTGTAGTGTCCCTACTTTAAAGAGTCCTCTCCTGCTGGTGTTCAGGTGTATATCAGTATGTAGTGTCTCTACTTTAAAGAGTCCTCTCCTGCTGATGTTCAGGTGTATATCAGTATGTAGTGTCTCTACTTTAAAGAGTCCTCTCCTGCTGATGCTCAGGTGTATATCAGTATGTAGTGTCTCTACTTTAAAGAGTCCTCTCCTGCTGATGTCCAGGTGTATATCAGTGTGTAGTGTCCCTACTTTAAAGAGTCCTCTCCTGCTGGTGTTCAGGTGTATATCAGTATGTAGTGTCTCTACTTTAAAGAGTCCTCTCCTGCTGATGTTCAGGTGTATATCAGTATGTAGTGTCTCTACTTTAAAGAGTCCTCTCCTGCTGATGCTCAGGTGTATATCAGTATGTAGTGTCTCTACTGGGACATGTCTCCATGCTTTAATGTTCTAAAGCTCTTTATTGTTCTCGTACTGCCTGTGCTGCAGCACCTCTTTTCACCCTCTGTCTGAAACCAGAGCCCAGTCTGCTCTGATTGGTTAGCTGACCGGCTCTGTTTTGATAGGGCACAAACAACCTATACCTATAAACCTATGTAGCTACACACTAGGAGAGGGAACCCCCAAAGGAGCATACTAGGTTCTCTTAAAGACTGCCAGGCAGAGCAGATAGAAAGTCAGAGAGAGACGATGTGATGTCACGCTAACATTGTTTTGACTCGGAGATTTGAAAATGACTTATCAAAGTCAACTTTAATCTCAAAGTATCTTCTTTAGATAAAGAAGCTTACCGCAGACCCTGTGCAGGATACATATGATTGACCTTTCTCCACACATTTAGTTTGTCAGACATCAGTTCAGTCATTGGTTCATGACAGAGGTTGTGATGACACGGTTCAGAAGGTGTTTGAAAGGACAACCCCCTAAGAAGCAGTGACTGAACACATGCAGCGTGCAAAGACCATACTGAAGTTCAGCCAGCAACACACTGTAACACAAGTGAGGCAGGTCTGAATGCAAAGCACGGTTAACTGAATTAGAGGCTGCTTGATGGTGTCCAGACTCAGGGATCCGAACCAGAGGGAGTGGCTCCATGTGTCCTCCCCCGTGTGGCCACTGAAGTGCACAACGTGTAAAACAGAACACCCTTGTTTAAAAAAGGTGATTTCAGTCCTACATGATTTACAGGGTGATGGTGGGGACACAATGGAACTAAACCACATATGTTATTGTCACACACACACACACACACACACACACACACACACACACACACACACACACACACACACACACACACACACACACACACACACACACACACACACACACACACACACACACACACACACACACACACGCACGTGCGCGCACACACACACACACACACACACACACACACACACACACACACACACACACACACACACACGCACGCGCGCACACACACACAGATTTGCAGCTCGATCAAATATGAGTTCTGATTCACAAAGTGGACATTGTCCCTGAGGAAACACTTCATCATCCCGCTTGGTTAGTTACGAAGAACAGTCTAAAGTCTCTTTTATGAGCTGTCAATCATCTCTATGAACATCTGTTATGCTCTCACATTCAAATATAGACCTACCATGTGACCCTACCCCAGTTACCGCTGCATGTTCTTAAGTTTGAGACTGGAAGCTACTATGTTAACTTTTTCATATAGCGCACAAGCAGCTCTCAATTTGTAAAAACAGTCCACTGAAAAACAATGCACAGATAATTCATCCTGTTCAAGATATTCATTTGAGGGCGGGTTTTTGCAATCGATCACAGCTGCAGGATCTGGAGCAGGAAGTACTTCCTCCCCTGCTCCACATCTCCAGCCCCCCCGCAGGGTTTCATCCGATGAAAGAGAGAGGTGCCCCAGGAGTAGGACAGTGTCTACATGTACTTAAGCAATGTCACAGATCAAATGACCCAGTAATCATCCGCTGACCTATAAAGTCTGCAGTTGTGATGGGTCGGCTGTGTCCAGGTTTCTCAGTCAGTCAGGGACACTCCCTCCATGAATAGAGTGTTCCAGAATACATGATCAGTGATGATATTTGTGAGACAGCTAGACAGAGAACAGACTCAAAAACGGACAGACAGAAGAGACGGTACAGACAGCAACACATTCATTTGTATTTTAGTTTGTGTTTTATTTGAGTTTGATGCATACAAATACTGTACTGTATATGATGATTGTGGAAAATGCACTTTTACCATAAAAGGCCAGCTCGACCATTTGGTTGAGGCTCATAAAAACAAAACTGTGTGGTCAGTCAAAACAAATATTATTTGTGGCCCATTTGATAAACAAATAATTTTTCCATAGCTTTTTTCTTGGCCTGGTAAAGGGCTATTGTTTTATATTTTCTCTTGTTTTTATGTGTATTGCATTTGATATTTAGGTAATCCGAAAGTAACGGAAAATAATCAGGTTACATTAATTTATATTTTAATACTCAGATAAGATTACCGATTACAACTCTCTCCTGGCTGAACCCCGCCAGCATGGAACTGCTGCCACCTTTTGGTGAAAGTGCAGAAGTGCAGTCAGTTGAATACACAGACCGGGGAGAGCAGTGAACTCTGTGTACTGTTTGTGAGGACCGCGTCTATTCTTCTCGGACAAGACTTTAAGACCTTCGGTGTTGTAAGACATCAGATCCAGTTTCTTATGCTTGTTCATGTATGTCCAGTCAATTGCTCTGACTTTTTTTTCTATCACAGTGCAGAAGCTATATGTTTGTTTTCACATTTAGAATTGTTTATTTACACTCAGCTGCTGAAGGAGAACGTTTCACTGTGCTCACAGGAGTGACCATGATTGGCTTTCTATTAGTTAGGTACCCAGTAATGGTCCAAAGAAAAACACACAACAGGGGAATAATGCTTTCAGTTTGTATTGGATAATCACCTTTATTGGCCAAGTATGATTACACATTTAATGAGTTGTATGGGCTTTCAGCGTGTGCATGGATGTTGGAGCAAGTGTTGTAACTAACGTTTTTTATATTAATTAAAATAAACATAAATAGAGGTTAATACAAAAATGCAATTCAATTAGATTAAGTAGCTGCATTGACTCAAACATAAAATACTTTCGAAATAATTAATACTCATTATAAAAATAACTATTTTATAAATTACATAACATGACACATTAATATTACCTTATTTAATAAGACTTCATTTACACCGTGTTGCCTCTACACTGTAAAAAAATACAAGTTGACTCAACTTAAAATAATTTGTAACCCCGTTGCCTTAAAATTTTGATTAGGGCCAGGAAAGTATCTTAAGTAAATTCAACTTACAATTAAGTTTAGCCAGGAAAGGATATCAAGTAATTTCAACTCTCAATTAAGTTTAGCCAGGAAAGGATATCAAGTAATGTCAACTCAATTACGTTTCTCCAACTTAAAAAACAAGTTCACAGGACTCTACATAAAGCAAGTAAACCATTCGGTGAACTTCTTTTTCTTTGTCAAATGAACAAATATTTTTGTTGCATCAACAACTTTTCTCAAATTCTCTCAACTCACCCTTAAGTGTCTTAAACTTAGAATAATTAGTTCAATTGATAGACTGTGTAGTCAATAAAACACTGAATGAACTAACTACCCTAAGTCTCATCAACTTATTCGTTTTAGCAGTACCAACAAAGTTATTAAAGTTGTTTAAACTTGACTTTATGTTCAGTGAAGATAGAAAGTTGTCTGGTCTAGCAATCTTAAATTCAGACAACTTTTTTGAATTAACAATTGCTCTGGCTACCAAATCCAACATTTTGAAACTGGTGAAGTGAATTTCTGAAACAATTAACAATCAAAAACATACATTTATTCATAATGTAGTAACTTTGTTGAAAGTGCAGTAGCTCAAGGCGGAACATCAGCAGCACATTATTAATAGAACAACAAACTATGCCTCGAGTAATATATGTTTAAAGGCAACGCCTTTCTTTGAAACATCTATCCAACTGCAAACAAGCCAAACTTAAAAACATGCTACAGTTCAGCAAACAGATATTGTATTGGTTAATATTTACGTGGATAAACAATAAACAGTTGTGCCTTTAACCTTATCTGTATAGAGTGCCACAGTGACGCGTCCTAAAACTCGGAAGTAAACTCTATCAATCATAAATCTATCGATTATATTTATGATTAGAAAATTATAAAAGTAGGGTAGACATGTGGAGATTATCCGGCTGAACAAAATGTGATCTGTCTCTTAAAGTGTGTCAACCACAGACCTTATTTCGAGCTATTTTCCAAAATCCTATAGAGAAATTGCATTGCTTTTTGTCGGAGGAACCCATGTGCAGCTTACTTCCGGGTTTTAGGACGCGTCACTGTGGCACTCTATACTTGACAGATATATTATCGTTTCATAAAATAACAAGCTAACATATGATTCCAAAATTAACAACAGAGGGAAAATCCAGCACCCTGTTTAAAAGGAAATTGTTAAACATTTGTAATGCAGTTTAGCTGGAACAGAACAAGTCTTGCTGGCTGCCTTGGAGTTGTGCAGCACATCAAATAACCACATTAAAGAACCTTAAGGTGGAACCCAGACAGGGAAGGGAACCACATCTCTATATTGTGCCCTGAAGCAATTTGTTTCGCAGTCCATGAGCCCGAGCAGAGCAGGTGCCTCCCCCAATGTCCATGATTACCTTCTGAATGACCTCAAAGGTATCTTTCAGTCCCTTAGGATAATCAATGTTGAGGCTGTAAAGTATGCCCATCAGCACAGCAAAGCCGGTTGGTAAATCTCGCAGCTTGCGCAAAACAAAGCGCGCCTCCAGGATCGCAGCAACATCCGCAATATTCCTTGGTAGGGCTGCCGGCTCCCGTTCTTCAGTGACGATCAGTATGCCAACATCCACTCCGTTTACAGCTGCCGCCTCCTCTGAGTCAGTGGCCTGAATTATATCAGAAAACATTGAATAACTAATCAATCAATCAACAACTTTATTAATCCCGCGAGGGGCAATTGGTTTTGAGCAGTTTATGTCATGTACAGGGAGGAACATACAGGAAGAAAAACACACAGATAGATACACCCGGGGGCAGAGATGTGGATCATTCCAATTTACACGATAAGTAGTTTCATAGCATCACAATAACTAAATAAATAAATAAATAGTCAAGTTAAAAAACCTACCAAGAATTTATAAGTTTGAGTGCAGAGGGGATGAATGATTCTGAAAAGCGATTAGTCTTAAGAGCATGTAGAGCATATCTACGCCCTGATCTCTCTCTCTCTCTCTCTCTCTCTCTCTCTCTCTCTCTCTCTCTCTCTCTCTCTCACACACACACACACACACAGCTCCCCCGTTGTGAGGGACCGTTGAGCGGAGCGGAGCAACACACACACGCACACACACACACACACACACACACACACACACACACACACACACACACACACACACACACACACACACACACACACACACACACACACACACACACACACACACACACACACACACACACACACACACACACACACTTCCAAGTTAGACATAACACACTTAACTATTTTATATACCTCTGAAACAAGTTAAACTAGTTATAAATATGTTTATTCTTCACTGTCGGGTCACTCATTACCGGATTAGCGAGCTGCATGAGTCTGAAACGGACTGTCAGGAGAGAGGAAAATAATTGCCTCCGTGTTATTATCCAAAGTGAATCTAAACTTTTGAATGATGTACTTCATCTACTATAAGTAGTAATAATGTGTTGTTTTGTTTGATCGGAGCATCCCTAGTAAACGCCATAGCACCCCCGCAACCCCCCCCCCCCCCCCCCCCAGTTAACCGTTGGTCATTTTGAAAGTAGCTGGCAAGGTGAAAAAGTTTGAGAACCACTGCCCTATACAAATTCCTAGTATGTGTGAAGCATGTACATGGCCAATACAGATGTTGAATCTTGAATATATCACAGGAAATTAAACCATTCTGAAACCCCCACGCACATTTTGGCTCTTGCAACGACTGAATTCACTTGCTAGCTAATGTTAGATAGCTACACTAACTAAGAGGGGAAACACGGCCACCGTGGCTAGTTAGGTTTAGCCTCTAATAAACGTTATACATATATATAGGTACATTTGAACATTAAACTCGGAAAAAAGCAATTATTAACTCACCTTTTGTAATTCTTCTTCTAATTCTTCACAATTTCAACCGCACCGCGCAGGCTTAGTTTTCAATTCGTTCCATGAGGTGAGGGAGGATGCTGGATGCACGGGTTGACACACGCAATTTTGCAGGGGCAGTGTTCTGCGCATGTGCAAAAGCTGAGCAAACTCATCATTCTGAATTGAGTGTACTATTTTAATTTCACAGACAAGTTGAATGGATTACAACTTGACGTTTCTAGTTGTCTCAACTTTTTGGCCAAATGTAGGTGACCTGACTCACATAAATGAGTTAAAGGAACTAAAATCCAAAATATTTTTTTACAGTGTAGGGGGTGTAGGGGAATTATCTCCCAAGGTCCATAACCTTGACCCCGTGTATCAGTTCAAACTGTCCTGACTGAGCACACGCACCTGTAGCCTGGGCTGCTGTGCTCTCAGTGTTTTGTCTCCCTGCTCCTGCCTGTTGGTGTCAGCTGACAGATAAGATAAAGCTTTATTGTCTCCCTTAGGAGAAATTTGTCTTGGGCATCGAGATAATACACATACAACATTCAGGTCAATCAGTCATAGATACAGAACAGAGATCACATATCACATGGCAAAGAAAGAAACAAGAAACATACAGGTCCAGTACTTTCCCTATTGCACATACATAATCAAATATTGCACTTTTCCCTATTGTATTCATACACAAATCAATATTGCACTTTCCCTATTGCACCTATGCATAGTGTCCGTCAAATTGCACATCCCTATTGTGTCCATACCTATTTACACATAATGCACTTCCCCTATTTAACCTTCTCAATTGCACAGACTACACTGTACACATTGCACCTCCCAACAACTCCTAACAGCATAATCACAATTGTGTCTGACTGTTCAGCAGCTTGACAGCGGAACAAAGGAAAACTTATACCTGTTCAATCTACAGTTTGGTAATCTATACCTTCAGCAACTCAAACTCTCTATGTGTTTGGGGTCGCATGTGATTTTACGGCTTTCTCACCATCTCCTCAAATATCTCCTGAAGAGAGGATGGTGGAAGCATGCCAATTATTTTTCCAGCCCTTTTGATCAAGCTCTGGAGTTGTGATTTAGATTGAACTGACAAGTTACCAAACCATGTTGTGATGCCATAAGGAATAATAGACTCAATTGCTCCCCTGTAGAACATTAACATGATGCATGTATCCACTAGGGATGCCAGCGATTATTCGATTATTCGAATATTCGTTACAGTCTCCATAATCGAATATTATTTTTAAAAATCGATTTTATTTATATATATATTATTTATGTATTTATTTTTTTCTGGCTTAGTTTCAACCAAAATATATATAAATATATATATGCTAATAGTAATAGTATTAATAATTGTAAATGGCCATTGGTCACACCACCAGTTTGTTTTACTGTAAACTTGGAGGAAGGGGGGGGGGGGGGGGGTCGGTCGAATAATCGATTATTATTCACCAGGGCTGCCGAATAATAGATTTTGATCATGGTCAGTTTCTGGCAACCCTAGTATCCACCCATGAACCCTGAGCCGACGCAGAAAATGCAGGCGCTGGCTTATCTTTGAGCATACCTGATCCACCTGATGGGCCCAGCCTAACTGAGCATCAAAATAAATCCCCAAATATTTAAAACGTGAAACCTGCTCAACTCCCTCCCTGTTGATAAGGACGGGGCTGTGATCACCTGCTGACTTGGGGTCAAAGATCATTTCCTGATCACACCAGGTTGTACGCCTCACACCGCTTCACGACCTCTTCAATCTCAAGTTTATAAAGAGAAATGTCTGAGTCTCTAGTCAGTAAACTAAGTATGGCTGTGTCATCAGAAAACTTTATGATGTGGTTGTGTGTGTGCTGACTGCTCCACTCATTTGTGTAGAGTGTGAAGAGAAGAGGAGAGCTACTGTAACGCAGCCTTGTGGTGCCCCTGTGCGTATGACCTGTGTGTCAGAGAGGGTCGAGTTCACTTTCACCTGCTGCTGTCTTTCAGTTAGGAAGGAGTGGTACCATCTGATTAAGTAGGTTCACATCCATCTGTTTGAGCTTCTTTAACATCATTTGGGGAAGAATAGTATTACAAGCTGAGCTAAAGTCCATGAACATTAATCTAGCATAAGCTGAAGGGTTTTCCAGGTGTTTTAAAAATAAAGTGAGTTGTAGAGGTCAGAGCATCATCTGTACCTCTACCATCGCTGTACGCAAACGGGTAGGGGTCCAAGAGGTGTTGCACCTCAGCTCGCAAGTTCCCTACAATAATCCCTTCTAGTGACTTCATAACTATTGAGGTCAAAGCCACTGGTCTGAAGTTGTTGTTGTCATGTGAGCATGTTTTTTTTGCAACTGGTATGATGACAGATTTCTTCCATATTTGAGGGATGCTTCCCGAGTCAGCAGAGAGCTGGAATAATGGACTCCAGGCAGGGGTGAGCTCGTCTGCAAACGTTTTTACAGGAGTGCCGAAATACCGTCTGGCCCACTGGCCTTCTTAGTATGCAGTTGTTTGAAAACCCTGGCCACAGCACTATCATCAATTATTCTTCTTCTATTGTGTATTGGGTCACAGGTTAAAGAGGTTGACAAGTTATTACATGCATCAATGTTAGAAGCAGAATTAATATCAAAACGTTTGTAGAAGTTGTTAAGTGCATTTGTTTTGTTAAGCTCATCCAGAACATGCATCTCCCTCTTGCCGGAGTTCAGATTTGTAATTTCTTTCACAGAGTCCCACAGTTCTTTTGAGTTCTTGGTTGAGAAAGCCTCTCGGACACTCAGACTATGTTGCTCTCGGGCTTCTTTAAGTTTCCCCTTTAGTTCTCTTTGAGCTGATCTTAGTTGTATTGCATCGTTCTTTTGAAAAGCGATATTTCTTCGTCGGATACACTGTTTAATATCCGATGAGATGTAGTCTTTCCTAATGGTCTTTTTTGGCACAACAGTATCGACACAAATATGAATGTAGTCTGTGATGGTCTCAGCGATGGTATCGGTGTCATTGTCCTGGTAGAATACTTCCCAATCTGTGGCCAGGAAGCAGCCACTTAGCTTTTCTTTATGCTCATCCTGCCATAGACTGACAGTTTTAGAGACAGGTTTACTTCTCTTGATGGCAGCCTTAAAGGTGGGGATTAGCTGGACGGTGTTATGGTCCGAATTTGAAAGGGGGGGTCTAATCGGGCCCGGCGCCATGAGGGGGCAAAGACTACAACTTAGGGGGCAATGCCCCCTTTTGCCCCCTCGTGGCGCCGGGCCCGATTAGACCCCTCACTTTGAGCATCATTCATCCATTAAAAAGTACGATAAATGTCACAATTATTAAATAACTTTAAATAATTATTTTCCCCAATATACGCTACTATGTTTAGATCAGATATGTGGGCAGGCATTCAAGCAACGTGTAAAAAAGCCTCAACCCCAAGTGAGCTTGTAGTCTTAATTCATGTTAGCGTGTGTGCTTAGCTGTAAACACAGTCCACAGTCCACAGTCCACAGATCAAAACGTCCCCGTTTTCCGGGCAAAGTCCCCGTTTTCCGTGGCCGGTACCTGGTTGAAACTCCGGAAAATGCTCCCGTTTTTGAAACTGCATTAAAAAACATAAAGCAAGGTGAAATAAAATGCTACATGTCAGTAAAAACCAGTCTATGGTAAAAACAGAGTAACAGGGTTGTGCCTGTTTGTAGCGTTAGCGTATTTCTTCTTCTACTACTTTTTCTTCTACCTCTACTTCTTCTTCTTCTACTTGTAATTCAATGTAGGCTACCTGCCCGCGAAATATATTATAAATATTGACATAGTACTACAACAAAGCTTTAAACGAGGTAAGTTACGCATTTATGTTCTCAATCGTCAAGTGTGGGATTCAATATTACATTAGTTTAAATTCGATTTTTACTATTATAATAATAATAATAATAATAATAATAATATGCTGTGTATGATATAAACCATATTGGTACAATGAGTGACATCTAGTGACGGATTGTGGAACATTGATTCGATTTTTCGGTACCACTTTACAATAAGACTACCCTTATAAAGGATTCATAAATAATTAGGTTATTAATTAAGTTGTAAACACTTTATTAATCATTAAGAACCATTTATAAACCAATTCTAACATAGTTTTCATACGTCAACACAGGCTCACTATTTGGCAAGATGACTAAGCCTTATATTGGCTACCTAGCTTACTTCGTCTTCTTCATCAGCCAGTTCAATCAATCAATCAATCAATCAATCAATCAATCAATCAATCAATCAATCAATCAATCAATCAATCAATCAATCAATGTTTATTTATATAGCCCAATATAACAAATGTTACATTTGTCTCAGTGGACTTCACAGTTTGTACAGAATATCAGTATGACAATACGACACCCTCTGTCCTTAGAGCCCTTCCATCTTGATGTTTCTTGGCATCTCTTTATGACCATTTATTTATGAGTTACTAACATTTATAACTGCCAAAAGGGAGCCTTATTGTAAAGTGTAAAACACATTCCCATTATTAATGAGTTACTAACATTTCTAATAAGGCTTAGCAGTACAGATAAATGTGGGCTCACTAGGGTCACAGTTGCCATGTTTATCTCAAATCTTATAAAAGCTTATTAATGATTTATAAAGTTTTCACAACTTAATTAATAAATTAATTACAAACTATTCGTAAACCCTTTATAAGGGTAGTCTTATTGTAAAGTGGTACCGATTTTTCTCATGGCAGTTAGACTCTAGAGACAAACCAGGGGACTTTGCTTTTAATCTGTGTCTGTCCATTTGGTGTAGTATTGTATCCAATATTACATTTGGTTTATATATTAGTCACTTTATTATGAAATGCCAGGTTGTAGGCCTTGGTTTGAACATTCAATTCTGAAAATAAAAAATCAACCATTTAATGATGATTAATGATTCATTTTTTCTTTAATCCTGACGTGACTAGAGTAGATAGTAATCAAGTAAGTACATCTGTATAGGAAGAGGCGTTAAGGGATAGAGGAGAAAAGGTTATGGTATAATTACAGAGCCTGTCAATTTATGAATTGAGGAAATCAAAGTTAGTCTGTTAACCAAAGTGCAGCCATCTAATAATGTACTATCTGTTATTAAAGATCAGAGGAAAAGAACAGGGGTACATCCAGAATAAAGAAGCAAAGAGATCAGTGAGAAGGAAAGGAAGAAAGAGAAGACACGTTTAGATCAGGATGGATATCCGAAAGTTGTTGTCCAACAAGAAGGCTGGTAGTTCTGGCAGCAGCAAAGACATTGTGGAGTCCGAGCTTCCAGAGAGGGATTTAGTTCAGAGCGAGTTAACTCCACCAGCCAGAGAAGATGTCCCAGCTCCACCCTTTAATGCCACTGCGCCTGACGATCTTGGAACAGAGGGGCCAGCCCAGGTTATCCTGCAGTCCTACCCTGTCCGAATAATTAATGGCCAAAAACGCACCTTTACCAAGAATTGATTTAATGGAAGAAAGTGGCTGGAATATTCAGTTGTGGCTGATGCTGCATTTTGCTTTCCATGTAGAAAGGGTAACACAGGGTGTAGTGCTAATGCAGACAGAGCCTTCACACAAACCGGCTTCTGTAATTGGAAATGTGCAACTGATAGCACCAAAGGTTTTTCAAGACATGCAAGGAACATTTGAAATGCAACGCTCTCTGGATCGAATATGATGCTCGTAGTGCTACAGGATCTGAGGTCTCCACGCTTGTTAATGAGGGGCAAATAAATCGCGAATATTTAAGTGCGATCGTGGACATCATTGAGTTCCTTGTGTCACACCAGCAACCGCTCAGGGGGACGTTGGATGCTGTGGAGTCAAGAGAAGACGTGGAAAGTGGACTGTTTTTGTCCATGATGGAATATACACTGAGGACAGACCCGGCCTTAGCAAAGGCATTCAGCACTATTCCGAAAAATGTCACATGACATTCAAAACGAAATAATAGGGCTCATGAGTGAAATAGTGACCAGTGAAATAGTTGAAGAAATAGGAGACAGCTGGTACACTTTAAAGGTGGACGGGACCAAGAATCCAACAGGTTGTGAAAATGTGTCAATCGTGGTCCGTTATCTAAATAAGAACAATGATATTTGTGAGAGACTGCTGGTAATGGCCACTACGAAGCATTGTGATGCCCTAAGTCTGACAGACCTTGTCATTTCTGAGCTAAGAAAGGCAGGCTTAACAACAGACAAAATCCTCAGCCAGTGCTATGATGGCGCAAGTGTGATGTCAGGGAAAAGAGGAGGCGTACAGAAAATACTGCAGGAGAAAGTTGAGAGAGAAGTCCCATATGTGCATTGCTTCAACCACCAATTACATCTGGTGGTTATTCAGGTCATGTCCTCAGAGAACACTCTGCAAGTCCTTTTTGATGTGTGTGACATGCTTTATCGGTTTCTGAAAAAACTAACCATGTCCGCAGCGTACACACTGAACAGGTTATTGGACCAAAGGTGGACCGGTCACCTAGGTACCGTGTCAGTCATAGTCAACAGTAATGACGCTGTCGAGCAGTTCCTTGCAGAGATTGACAGCAGTGGCCTTCCCACCCAACTAAGAGTAGAGGCAGCAGGTCTCCTAAAAGCAGTTCAAGAGCCCCACTTCAAGTTTACTGCGGTTATGGTCCACACAATCCTCGCCCTTCTGGACCCTCCTAACAAAGTCTTGCAGGATAAAAAAACAGACCTCTACACTGGAGTGAAGGTTGTTAAAAGTGTGTTGGATTGCGTGGAGCATCTCAGGAGTGACTCGGATTTCCAAGCCATTTGGGCACAGTGTTCCACTGGCAGCTCAGCTGATGCATCAGAACCAGCAGCTCCTTCCCCAATGAAGAGAGCTCGCCAAGTCCCTACACACCTGAAGCAGTGCGTGGTGGAGAGTACTATAGGTCAGCAGGACATAGGAAGTGAGACAGAAGAGGCTTCTCAATTCTTACATTTCCCTCCTCGACTCCCCTCCTCGAGACTTAGTCCCGCCCACAGGAGATGCGAGCAGAGGACCGAGGAGGGGAACCGAGGAGAGAGGAGGGGAAGCAGCAGACGTTTAAAGAAATGAGAACTCCTCTCCTCTGAGCGGTCATATTAAAGCGACGTCCGTTCATTATTACGTGGCAACAGCTGCATCAGCTGTCGAGTGTTTTGTCATTGCGCTGTATTTTATAATCTCTGTTAGATCAGCTGAACATTGTTCCCCCACATATTTACTTACTTACTTAAGTATGAGAGCACTCTCATAATAACGTAACACAATCAGAGACTGGATATATCCCCCCCCCCCTCTCTCTGGTCGCTGAAATGGGGAATTGAAATTACGGGCCAAAAGTTGTATTTACAAGTATTAAAAGTAAGCATTGGACACCAAACCAACTGAGACCCGTCTGTCCGCCGCATCTACGCACTGTACAACACACACTGTACCACACACACACCTACACTACACACTGTACCACACACACCTACAGCTCCTAAAGCAGGGGTCTTCAACTAAAATTCAACGAGGTCCAGTTAGAGAAAATGTCCCCATGCAAAGGTCCGGAACATCAAAATGTCTAACTTACTTCATGAATTAGTGTGATATATATTGAAGTGACCTGTAGCTTTATCAACGTCTGCATAATCAACAACTGACTGCCAATCAAATAAAGAAAGTACAATTCAAAAACAACAATATTTATTGTCAATTAACATTAAATACTGTGGATATGTGTAATGTTCCTCTTGGGCTGCATTTACAAATAAAATAGAGAAAATAAATAAAATAGCTTTTGAAAATATGTGCATCTTAAAAGTGCTTAATTTTAGATAAATCAAATAAAGTGTAGCAGCAGCTTGAGTTTCCCTTTTTCTTTGTTAACCGTTTCACATCATGACTTAACAGTTTCAGCCGATTATAGAACAATATCAGTCTTTACACATCATAACAATTTAACAGTTTCTCTTTCTTTCCCTCTTATATTGCAGTCCCCCACTCACTTTTGTTAAATTCAGTGTGAGAATTGAGCTTGAGCTTTTCCTGCCAGGAGTTTGTAAATCTGGGCTGATCATGGAGTCAAGTTGTACTTTTTACAGTATTACGGCTTCTACAGATGACATTTTTTTATGGATTTTTTGTCAAAGCACTTAAGCTATTCATTGCTATCGGGATGTTAAGAGCATTCCATGGAATATAACAAAAAGTGTATCTCGCGCAGGTTTCTGAAACTTACCTACCCCACCTTTAAGTTAAAAATCAAGGGTTATTATTATTTACAGCAGGGGTGGGGAACCTTTTTCCTTTCAATTTTTACAACATCCTCCGAGGGTCGTACAAATTATTGAACTCAACCTTTGCTTAAAATATTGAAGTTAAAAGCATCAATCTGGTACACTTTGAGAGCAACATTAAGAGATCTATGGATACATCTCTCAACATCCATATGAAACAGAACTGTAAGCATATTTTTCTTTTTGGATATTTTACAAATCACTCCCGTTTTAAACTCTATTCTTGTTATTTTTAACAACTTTTTTGTTGCTGTCATATAGTATTTTATACCAGTTTTTCATTTAGTCTCATTAATAACTATAATGATCATATCAAGGTTTGCCTTAACCTCACTGAGCTGAGGTTATTTAAGCAACACATCCTCACTCCCAGGTCGGCCTATGTTGACGTTATGTCGTTATGTCGGCTTTTTCCAACGCAAGGGGGGGGGGCCTTAGCGTCCATTTTCAACGCGAGGGGGGGGGGCCTTAGCGTCCATTTTCAACGCAAGGGGGGGGCCCTTAGCGTCCATTTTCAGCTTTCCGGGATGTCCATGTGCTTCTATGGACGCTCATGGAAGCACGGCATTCGTTTGTGTCAACTGCCCTTAAAGGCAATGAAGACACTACACTACCCAGAATCCCCAGCTATCGTTTGGACGACACCATGTGCTCTGTTTGACAAACCCCGTGATAGTCCTCAAGCTCTGTGATTGGAGAGTGTGCTCCGAGGGTTACCGAGCCTCGAACAGCACTTGAAATGGGATGGAACCACGGCAGACTGTTCAAAACTGGATTTGAACGGGTCCACCGCGTTCCCCCCCTCCCCCACCCCGTCCCCAGAACTACACATGCTGGCTATTCTGTTTCGCAACATATTCTCTATGGCACGTCTCTACTGGGAGTTGTAGTTTTAAAAGACGTTTTCGTATTTCCCATAATAAGAAGTTGCCAGTATTAAACTGTGTACATCCCTGGAGGTTTAGGGGACAGGAAACACTCACATTTAAAACATATAATTAATAAATGGGTGAAAATTGCTGGTGCCCATAATGGGCAGTATTAATATATATACCCACACGCCAGCTAAGGTCAGAAGAGCTTTATTTAACAGCTGGACTTATGTTTGTGACCCCTCCTGTTGTTAATTGATAACATTACATTACATTACATTAATTGATAAGCCTGAAACATGCACTTGTCAAGGTTCATAGGCACATTTTGCAAATATGGCAGTAGCCATCGATCAGCTTAAGATAAGATATACTTTATTGATCCCAAGTTGGAACATTTGCGTTACATCAGCATGTGTAACAGTTAAATCTGCAGTGGTGTTTATTTGAAAATCATTTAGTATAATCACACAAATTCTGTGTTTTATATTTAACAATTCTGTGTTCTTTATTTATTGATTGTTCAATACCTGACAAGGCCGGAGATGAAATATCTGCATACATCTTATAAGAGCATAATACATTATGTATAATATCAGTTAAAATAAGTGCTTCAACATAGTTAACATTGCTGGAGGTATGCACAAATATTGATAGATGTCTTGTAATGCACTATTGAGGAACCTGCGACCCAAGTTTTTCATTCAGTGCAGAACTACACCATAGTTGTGTAGGCCTATATGATCTGTCAATAAACCTTAGAAAATCTTGAAATCTTGAACGGGATGTGCAAAATAGTCATTATATACAGTCTTTAATTAACTATTAGTAGAGAATAACGAGTAATGAATATACTTTATAGGGATCCTATTAATATCTAATAATAAAAATAATGAAATTCAATAACATGCTTTAACCACCAGGTGTCTCTTTATATCATCTGTGCACCTTTATGGTGTAAATACAGCCTATCTACCAATTGGATCAAATATAAAAGTGAGCCGAATTAGTGTTGATACGGCAAAGAGACGTATTGTGTGAAAAGAAATGTAAGATGTTGTTTAATGGCTGATATATGATCCACGTCACGTTTTCAGTTCCTCATGTTTGTCTTCTCATCAGGGCTCTATAAATACAGAACTACGGCAGATATGTAATATTTAATGCAGCCGAACCGTGTATTACAATGCCGTTATGTGATGACTTTCAAAGAGAAAAGCAAGCACACTCGGAATAAGGTATTATTTTATTTTCTTTAAACGTTTTCGGTCTGTTTCCGGTATTTGTTAATGACGATGTGCTGTGAGATGTGAGACTGGAATTGCACAGGGGGAAATAACGTATCTTTAGATGCGGATTTTGTTAACTAATATGTTTGCGCTGTGGACCAACACTATACATTGACGGGGAAGGGGGTAGCAATAAAGATAACACCATTAAACAGTTACACAACATAACAGAAATAATATCGATAGCAGCGTCCCTAGCAACCACCTTGGTAACAATGAAAACGTTGGACGCAATTTCCTGAAGTAATCTTCGTAATAACTAGCAAACTAAAGATCATGTACATCCACTGCACACATAATCTGAAATAACAACTCATATTTCTCGCATCAAATGACATCAAAACGCATTTTAATAGCCAAACTAACTTTAAAATAGGCATTTTACACCCAGAATAAAACGAAGTTCGGCCATGTTTTCTTTTTCTGCAGGGAGAAATGATAGCTGGGGATTCTGGGTAGTGTAGTGTCTTCTGCCATCATTTACTCCGAAAAAAGATTTTTTTCTCCGAATCGAAGGGGAAAAATACAAAAGCATTGCACACAATTTAAACCAATCAATGTTGTGTAATTAACAAGGATAATCTGGTGTTTTTTAGTCGATGAGTAGTGCAGATATCACTGTAAAATCAATCGTCAGTAAGGGGAATATTTACTTCCGGGTGTACAATTCTCCGCTATCCAATGAGAATGGACGCTCACATTGCCTTTAAGGGCAGTCGACACAAATGAATGCCGTGCTTCCATGAGCGTCCATAGAAGCACATGGACATCCCGGAAAGCTGAAAATGGACGCTAAGGCCCCCCCCCTTACGTTGAAAATGGACGCTAAGGCCCCCCCCCTTGCGTTGGAAAAAGCCGGCAGGGGACTTGACATAACGTCAACATAGGCCGACCTGGGAGTGAGGATGTGTTGATTTAAGCCTCAACATCTAGCTCTCTTCCACCTGGTTGTAGAAAAGCTCTTTAAATTTGTTAGCATAGCTAGCTAACCAGATGCTAATAACAACAGATCGCCACTGTGTTTACAACTAAAGACACCGCCACGCAAACACTGCGGCATGTGTACGGCTCCTTATGGATTATTATCCTTATATGCAATATTTTAAGGGCTGGAGCGGCGTTCAAGTGCTCAGCACTCCTTTCAGACGAGACATAAACCACGTGAATACACGGAAGACACGTTACGCTCGTGTTGTGTTCAAGGAACCTGTCCTTGGCCAGGAAAAACAGGTACTCGCATGTTTAATTATTTTTGCGGTCTAGATTTCTTCTTCTTTTGTGAAGTGAGAAGTTGTCCGTCAGTCGGACTGACAGACGGACTCCCTCCCCCCCACCCCCAAAACGAAAACTCTTCGGTTCTCAACGAATTACACAAGTCACCCAAATCAGCGTTAAAAAAGCGGGAGGCGCCGAAAAATCCCCTATTAATGTATTGATTATAGCTCCGGGTCCGTATAGGTCGGCGTCTGGGTCCGGATCCGGACTGCGGTCCGCCTGTTGCTGACCCCTGTCCTAAAGCATATCAGGCTACAGCCGTTGTGTATTTTATTATGTGAAGCACTAAATGGTTTTAGAAAAATATCGACTCTTTGTTTGTAGATATCTACTAAACTAAAGCAAATAAAGAGAGTAGGCCTGTTATACTCAGTGATATATATTATACACACTGCTCTGCTTTCTGCACGGACCTCACAGCTGTTCTCACTGTAAACATCGCGACGCGATGAAAGTAGTTTCTAAAATAATATCCAGAGGATGCATGCAGAGCTGTCATTGGCTGAGATAAGTCCAGCCGTGCGTCACGCCTCCACCGTTCCCGGAAATGCATCTGCGGAGGAGCCGTGGAGGAACCATCAGTGTATCCTCGGTTATAGCTCCTCCAGAGAGCCTCCTCGACACTCGATCCTCGGTTCTCGGTGTGCATTTAGAGAAATGAGATATCCTTCAAAATGGCGCACTGAAATTCATTTCTACCGGAGGACCAAGGAGTCGAGGAGGGGAAATTTGAGTATTGAGAAGCCTCTATTGTGCAAGCGGCTCTTCTTCAGCACATTGGACAGTGTCATTGGGGAAATGAACAGGAGATTTTCTGAACGAAACATCCAGCTGGTCGAGGCGCTTTGTGCCCTTGACCTAGAAAAGCCTCTCCTCCCTCGTTTCCGCGGCCGTTTTAGCAGCTCCTCCGGGACGTAGTCCAGCAGGCTCGGTTCCGGGGCAGCTCTTCTCCGTAAGGACAGCAAACATTCCCTGTCGTAGAGCCGCAGCTCCTGCTCGCTTCCCGCGGCTATCCCGGCGTTGGCTTCGCTTTGTAAACAGCGAATGCTAGATGTTATTAGCATTAGCAAAAACAGCACAGCAGTCCTCTTCCCCATCGTCATCTTGCCTTATTGTTCACTGATGTGAGCTTGGCAGGCTCCAGAAAAAACAAACAAAACAACACAGCACACTTGACGAAAAGAAAAACTTGACAAAACAAACGTGTAATGAATGAATGACTTAGGCTGCGGCCCCACGAGGACGAAAACGGCTAAACGCATAGGATTAACGCAAACGCAATCGCAAACGGCTTCCGTCCACATGCAATAATTATCCGGATAGTGTCTGCCCACACGAGACCGCTCCGTTTAGCTCCAACCGCTGGAGAAGCTGCAGTACATATGCAGGAGCCTCTACGTGGCGCTGTAACTTCCTCCACAAAAGCAGCGAAGAAGCATGGTTGTCATGGTTGCCCTTCTGTTTATTCTCCGCGGTGGGGGCCGAGGGAACCGGGCAGAGTTTTTCGCCAGTCAGCGTGTATTAAAGTTGAAATCTTCCGGACAAAATTATAAAAGTGCCGGTCAAAGGTCTTCTTTGTTATTTATTGAGCTTTAAAACAAATGAATAACGACTCTATATAATATAATGATAAAATACACGGAGCCTCTCTTTTTCCTCCTTCTCTTCGGACAGCGTCAGTGTCTGTCTCATGCAGCAGCTGATCCAGTAATGAGTGACCCGGCCGACAGTAAAAAATAAACATATTTATAACTAGTTTAGGGAGTTTGAGAGGTAATTAAAATAGCTAAGGGTGATGATCTGACTTGAAGTGTGTGTTTTGCTGCAGCGGGAGGAGCTGTAGGTGGGCAGAGCTGCGTGTCTCCGTCCTGTCAGATTAGACTTCACTCGCGAGAGAAAGATAAATAATCTGAATTCAGGATGCAGTTTACTTTGACGTGGGGGTGAGCAGCAGAGGTGGGGAGAGGCGGGGCTATTGCCTCATCATTATTGCTGCAGATGTTGCACAAACAACTGTAGCATGGTCAATAGCGTCCGGAGCACGATAGCAACTCTGCGATCCGCCATTGTTATTGTTGTTGGTGGCGAAACACTTCAGCACTGGCGCGGGGTAAGCGGAGGTGAGCAGAAGAGGTGGGGAGAGGCGGGGCTATTGCGCAATCACTATCAGTGATCTGAAAATGTCCGTATAGGGCGCACACACGGAGCTGTTTGACCCCCCAGAGAGTGGCGTATGCATTTCTATCCACCTTGGGACCCGTTGTCGTTTCCTCAGTCGTTTAGTGCCATATTCGGTCGTCCTCGTGTGGCCGAACGGTCTATATGACACTAAACAGTAACGCAAACGACCGAATTCGTCCTCGTGGGGCCGCAGCCTTAGAAAACAAACAAACATTCTCTCCCGATCCCGAGTCGAGTGCCGCGCCTCTTCCGGTTTGTCAGTAATGAAAATGATAGAGGTGTATGATTCTTGTTATGCAGCATGTTGATTATTCTCTCTGAACTAGCTAAATACATGTGTCTGGGGAGAGTTCTTCAGAATTGACGTGGCAACTCTACCGTGAAGTCAGAACCTCTGGCTCTTGGACTTGTTTTGTGAATTCTCCGGCCGACGCTCCAAACAAACCCATCAGTGTTTGACATCAAAGCTCCAGCTCTCCTCGTGTCTCCTTTGAGTCGGTGACTCCTCCTGCATTGCTACACAGAAGTTTCCCCCACAAATTGGCGTTGTCGGCAGGATACCAACACATCTTCAGAACTGGTAAGATGACGCTGAAGTCAACACACTCTCACTCCCTAAGCGTCCAATAGCGACGTTTGGTCAGTGTCCGTGGCGTCCAATTGTGACGCTCCTAGGCTCCTTCAGCGTCATAAAGGGACGCAAATAGCTTTCAACTGATTGCAATGTATTCCCATCTGTGTCGGGATTTGACGCTCATGGAAGCACGGCATTCGTTTGTGTCGGCTGCCCTTAAAGGCAATGTGAGCGTCCATTCCCATTGGATAACGGAGAATTGTACACCCGAAGTAAGTATTCCTCTTAGTGTCGATTGATTTTACAGTGATATCTGCACTACTCATCGACTAAAAAACACCAGATTATCGTTGTTAATTACACAACATTGATTGGTTTAAATTGTCTGCAATGCTTTTGTATTTTTCCCCTTCGATTCGGAGAAACAAATATTTTTCCTGAGTAAAGGATGGCAGAAGAAACTACACTACCCAGAATCTCCAGCTATCGTTTGGACTACAACATGTGCTCTGTTTGACAAACCCCGTTTTTTTCACCATTCATTCCGATGGCTGGCGTCTATGTCACATGATCTTCAAATTTCTCCCTGCAGAAAAATAAAACATGGCCGAACTTCGTTTTATTCTCGGTGGAAAATGCCTATTTTAAAGTTAGTTTGGCCATTAAAATGCCTTTTGATGTCATTTGATGCGAGAAATATGAGTTGTTATTTCAGATTATGTGTGCAGTGGATGTACATGATCTTTAGTTAGCTAGTTATTACGATGATTACTTCAGGAAATCGCGACGTTTTCATTGTTACCAAGGTGGTTGCTAGGGACGCTGCTATCGATATTATTTCTGTTATGTTGTGTAACTGTTTAATGGTGTTATCTTTATTGCTACCCCCTTCCCCGTCAATGTATAGTGTTGGTTCACAGCGCAAACATATTAGTTTAACAAAATCCGCATCTAAAGATAGCCTACGTTATTTTCCCCTGTGCAATTCCAGTCTCACATCTCACAGCACATCGTCATTAACAAATACCGGAAACAGACCGAAAACATTTAAAAAAAAAAAAATAATAATACTTTATTCCGAGTGTGCTTGCTTTTCTCTTTGAACGTCATCACATAAAGGCCATATCTGCCGTAGTTCTGTATTTATAGAGCCCTGATGAGAAGACCTCTAGACAAACATGAGGAACTGAAAACGTGACGTGGATCATAAATATATCAGCCATTAAACAACATCTTACATTTATTTTCACACAATACGTCTCCTTGCAGTATCAACACTAATTCGGTTCACTTTTATATTTGATCCAATTGGTAGATAGGCCGTATTTACACCATAAAGGTGCACAGCTGATATAAAGGGACACCTGGTGGTTAAAGCATGTTATTGAATTTAATTATTTTTATTATTAGATATTAATACGATCCCTATAAAGTATATTCAATACTCGTTATTCTCTACTAATAGTTAATTAAAGACTGTATATAATGACTATTTTGCACATCCCTTTCAAGATTTCAAGATTTTCTAAGGTTTATTGACATATCATATAGGCCTACACAACTGTGGTGTAGTTCTGCACTGAATGAAAAACTTGGGTTGCAGGTTCCTCAGTAGTGCATTACAAGACATCTATCAATATTTGTGCAAACCTCCAGCAATGTTAACTATGTTGAAGCACTTATTTTAACTGATATTATACATAATGTATTATACTCTTATAAGATGTATGTAGATATTTCATCTCCGGCCTTGTCAGGTATTGAACAATAAATAAATAAAGAACACAGAATTGTTGAATATAAAACACAGAATTTGTGTGATTATACTAAATGATTTTCAAATAAACACAACTGCATATTTAACTGTTACACATGCTGATGTAACGCAAATGTTCCAACTTGGGATCAATAAAGTATATCTTATCTTAAGCTGATCGATGGCTACTGCCATATTTGCAAAATGTGCCTCTGAACCTTGACAAGTGCATGTTTCAGGCTTATCGATTAATGTAATGTAATGTTATCACAGGGGTCACAAACATAAGACCAGCTGTTAAATAAAGCTCTTCTGACCTTAGCTGGCATGTGGGTATATATATTAATACTGCCCATAATGGGCACAAGCAATTTTCACCCATTTATTAATTATATGTTTTAAATGTGAGTGTTGGGGGCGGTGGTGGCGAAGTCGATAGGGACTTGGCTTGGCAACTGGAAGGTCTTCCAGGATCTTCAAAAACTGACAGTTTAAACATTGTCATAGCTCACAGGATAGGTACCTGTCAGCCAATAAGACATATGTTGATTTCCATTCAACTGTCTGGTTGATCTGGTGTCTTGCCTCTGTTGCATTCACTGAACACGGGAAGTTACATACCTGCCGTCCTCTCTAGTGTCATGATGAGGTTCAGGTAAAGCACGGTTAAAACCTGTTCCACCCTGAGCCTGTTTTTCAGGTCTCAGGCTCGAAAATGACATTCCCAGAACAAATGACCATATCTTCCCTTCTAAAATGGTTAAATTAATAATCTTTGTTCTCAAAGTAATTATAAACCTGTGAGTTGGATGTAGAAAAGTCAGAATCAATATAGATGTTGTTTATTTTAAAGAAAATTCAGATTGAATATAGTAAAAAACTGTAAATTATAGTGTCCGTCCAAAAAATATTTGTTACTTATAGTAAAAACTACCCTTGGATGATGGGTTAGTAGACTAAAAGCTTTAGGAATCCAAAGTACAACATATAATAAGTACCCTGTATCAAGATTGATGCAAAACAAGTGAAATTTGACCTTTTTAGAGAGATTTAGCAACAAAAAAACCACTTCTGGGTAATTTGGGTGGATTTTCCATATCTCTGGCCCCCCTTGGTCGATTTTGACGATTGAAATCTCTTATTAACGCTAGAGCCAATGGAATCGAGGGTAAGTTCTACACACACAAACACGTTACCAAATAAGAAGTGAGAGTGACGCATAGCCAAAACCGGAAGCTGCATACACTCTGGTGGCTACCATTAGCAGCTAACTTTTTTTCTCCGATTTTTACATAAAAATGGAATTATGGATTATAAATATTGTTTTCAAAGCGACAGGCACATTATTAACCTATGGATTAACCGATTCAGCCGCGTTTTTTCTCGTTTTAATGCCATTGAACGCGCCTTTTGATCAGAATAACAGCTAAGGTGAGACGATGTGCCGTTTTTGCTCCATAATGCTACGTGTTGTGATGTCTGTATTTCTTCCCCTGTCGCGAGTTCGGATCGCTCAGTGATGATACTATACCTATATAATCTGTGGAGCCTCAGCTTTAATCGGATATATTGTGAAGTTACGATAAGTAATAAGGGTATCTTTATCTTGAGTTCTGGGCCAAAGTCAGTTTGCATTTTTTCGCTCAGGGGTCATTTAGACGCTTCTTATGAGACTTGTGTTTTGTTTTGATAAAAACGGTTCATATCTTCAATTAGCTGAGATTCTTCCCGTTAATCTGGTGCTACGCATGAATAGTTTCATAAATGTTAAGAAGCCCTGAGACATAGTCTCGAAAAAAAGACGTTGGGGGGGCTCCAGGGCTTAACAGGTGTTAATGTATTATATTATTGACTCAATAATATAATACATGACTTTGAGGGTAGGCAATCTTGGCATATTAACAACATTAATTAAACATACTTATCACGGCGATGGTGTACTGAGATCATTATTTTATTTTCATTTTTATTTTAAATGTTTCATTTTTTTATTTTTTGCTAGGGGGCCCTTAGTGGCTGCGGGGCCCTAAGCAGCCGCTTATGTCGCTTAATGGGTCAGGCCGGCTCTGCATAGCGCCACTAGAAGAAAATAAGATTATATTGCTTTAAGAATACATTCTTAAATTGTATTGCTGGTATGTTAAGATATGTTTGTGACCTTGTACCTATACCCCGTCCTGCACCCGAGACCCTCAGAGGCATCACTGCTGGTCGTAAACAACCTTCCTGAGGAGGTCAGGGTTGCAAAATCTGTCTGCGCTTTTAGGTCAATGTTGTATTATTTGTTTCATTTATTCTTAAATCTATGTATTGTATAGTAATAATGAATAAAAAACGTAATGTATTGAACACATTCCGAAACAAAGCTGATAAGGCAGAACTAGACTCAGACATAAGACGAATTATTGTAGAAACCTTTTACCCTGTTGCTGCAAAATGGAAACTTTGTTGATTATCTATTCCAACTGGCCACTGGAATCAGATAATTAATATAAGTTGAAGTTCAATTACAGTTTTAAAATTATTTCTCGTATCAACCAATTTGGTATCCATAAACATTACTAAAATTCAAATAGTTGTTAAACTACTGACAAGTTTTCTGAAACAGAACTTATGAACAAAAGAGTAAAGGTCGCTGGTTAAACCAGGATCAATATATTTGTTGACGTTTTTATTGTATGCATAATAAATGTGTTAAATTAATTGAGCAATTCTTTAAAAAGTATAATGTTGCAATCTCTTTAAAATAAGTAATTTAACAAAGTTAAAAAAATATGTTGTTTTCCAAGGGCCTCTCCTTCACAGGCCCACACTTTAAATCATGAGACTTTCAAATCATAACAGACAGATATCAGTATCACTTTGTGTTGCAAGCCAAATGTCAAATGTATTTAATTAATGTACAGTTGTTTTGATTTATTTTAAATTCTCCAGTCGAGCTTCCTTCGAGTTCAGTCTAAGCAACATATTGATTCTCATAACATGTGCCTTACATTCTCACTGCTGTCCCAAATGTGTTATCCTTGTTTTGTGTGTGTGTGTGTGTGTGTGTGTGTGTGTGTGTGTGTGTGTGTGTGTGTGTGTGTGTGTGTGTGTTAGTAAAGTACATTTAAATGTAATCCTGAAAAACAACAGTGTTTTTTGTCTTGTTTTGTTTCACTTTATATAAACCATGCTCTAAAAACTGTGTTTATAATCTGGGATCAAATCACTTTCTCTCAAAACGTCATTGAAAATGCAGTTTTGTTGTACAGTAAGGGAACGTCATTTAAAAAGATAAAAGGTTGGACAGTGAAGAGAACAAAAGCTTATGAATGTGTAACTTATTAAGATGCAGAGAGAGCCAGGTCAGCAAAAAGTGAAATAACAGATAAAATGCATTATGTACATCATCATCGTCGTCGTCGTCGTCGTCGTCGTCGTCTTCGTCGTCTTCGTCGTCGTCGTCGTCGTCGTCGTCGTCGTCGTCGTCTTTTATTTGAAGAGACTCTTGGTCCATGATTAAAAGACATACAACACTCAAATATAAATTGCTACAGTATAAAGATACGTGTAAACTGCCATATTGGTCTTACTATGTGTTGTTTATGCTTTATTGTTATTATATTGTAACTGCACAACTCTTTTGGAAAGAAAGGGAAGACTCAAATGAAAAAATTAAAAATCCTTTTGTAACTTTTTTAAAATGTTTATACACTCCAATAAGGTAAGGCTTAATGATACTTTTCAAGCACCACATCACTTATTTAGACAAACACTGAACACACTGAAACGTTGACTTGAATTAAATGTATCATGTGAACACATTTCACATAACTGTATTAGGTTAGTAGACATTAAGTTGAACCTTATATTTGTTATTTAAATTAATATTATTGCTTGCAACTAACCTACTACAGTTTAATACATTTAATTAAAGTCAACGTTTCAGTTGTTTCAGTTTCGACATAGGCTACTGTATATTCTACAGCAGGCAACCAACATCTTGTGTTGCGCCACACATGATGAGGAAGCTATCCTGATGGAGCAGCGATGGGCTCCTTTCTATTTTTGACAAATTGAAAGTGAGATTTTTGTTTACAATGGAGAAAGAAAAAAAGAAGAAGCTCCCTCCCCACTCCCTCTGCAGACTGCCCGTGGGACATGACAATCCCCGGACTCCATCTCTGTGGAATGATGCAAATGATGACAAATTCCTTCATCCCTCATCATGCGCGTGAGGCTAATCGCTGTAACCCACAGGGATGGGCCGTCTTGGCACTTAGCTGAGGGGCTGATCTGCCTGACTGAATCACTCAGCGGGGAGGAGGGGCTATCAGACCGCTGTCAGGCCGCTCGGCACTCTGGTCCGGGCCTCCGCTCCTTCAGAGGCAGCCCTCACCTCCTCTGTGATGATGGAAAGCATTATTCCCATTTGTCACAGGATGAGCCAGTCGATTCCTTTTAGATGCGACACGTGTCAAAGAACTGTGCTTTTGATTGTTATCAATGGCTCCAAGGCTTTGGTGTCCCGAGCTAAATGTTCCTGTAATGTTTCTACATGCTTTAACAGTGTCTGCTATACTGACTTTATATCTCATATGTAATCACATTATGATCAATCAATCAGTGGAAGTAAATCATTTCAAATGTCTTTCAACGTCATTTTAAATTAAGGACGTGTCATGTTCCATGTTTAGTTTATGCTGTACATTATATACTTTGGTCTAGCTTGTAAATGGTGTTTCTCACATCGTTGAGAAGCCTTGTCAAGTGGATAGAATATTTACACATATGGTTTTTGATTTGATTCAATGAAAAAAAGAAAAAGACCACATGACCAGTACACCAGCAAGTTCTTCCCAAGTAGTGCCAGCTGCTATGTGTGATAAGAAATGTAACACAACATTGTTAGCTAAGAATCCCTTTTCCTTTAATGACCATGATTCATGATGATCCTTTGTCTACTTCTTGTGACATCAGATAACACACAGGCTTCTATTGGCTATCGCTCCAACACATTGGACGTGATGGCCAGCTAACCAATCAGAGCAGACTGCGCTCTGGTTTCAGACAGAGGGTGAAAAGAGGTGCTGCAGCACAGGCAGTATGAGACAAATAAAGAGCTTTTTGAACATTAAAGCATGGAGACATGTCCCGGGTAGAGGCACACAATATAGTGTGTGTGTGTGTGTGTGTGTGTGTGTGTGTGTGTGTGTGTGTGTGTGTGTGTGTGTGTGTCAGCCGAGAGGTTGTGGCCTGCCTGAGTAAAACACCGGTGGCAGGAACTTGGCAGTGCACAGTAAGCATTTAAAAGTCCACTGAGAGCATCTTCCATACGTCACACAGACTCTGTCATCTCTATTTACCTTGATACCGTGCTCCTGCCGCACAGACGAAGAAGCCTTGAAAGCACCAAGACAGTTGAGGGTAGAAATGTAGGCCATGCCTGAGCCCTCCAATGTTCAAAATGTTGTAGTCTTTTTGATTGTTTTAGCCTTTACCAATAATTCAGTCAGATGCTCCATAACATTACACACAAAATATGTTGCAAAAACAAAACTTTCTCTTCCATTATTATTACATATATGTTTTTCTTTCACATGA
The DNA here is from genome assembly GCF_902827115.2 of Pseudochaenichthys georgianus. Classification (NCBI taxonomy): domain Eukaryota; kingdom Metazoa; phylum Chordata; class Actinopteri; order Perciformes; family Channichthyidae; genus Pseudochaenichthys; species Pseudochaenichthys georgianus. Next base: position 6,381,784 of record NC_047526.1, read on the forward strand.
ACTTCAAGACTTTCTATGACTTTCTCTCTACTGGTTCTAGGTGCAGGATTGTACAGACTGATGGTGTAGAAATAACACGTATTTTCTTTATCCTGCACAGTCATGCTGCTTAGTTCTGTTTCGAACAAGATTGCTTTTTTGCCTTTGGGCATATAGTATTGTAAAGAGAAATTCAATAGCTGCCAATAATGGACACTTTGCTACAGGTTGTACACACTTTTGTTATCTTTACTAAGTCATGGACAAGCTTGGCTAACCCTAACCCTAATGGTGTTAGCATACAACATACTTGTTATTGTCAAGCATACTTTGAGTTTTATACCAAACCTAGGTTTTTTTTATTATTAATTTGTTGTTTATTTTGTATCATTTGACTTTATTTAAAATATGTGTCCCCTTGCTTCAGGTGCAGGACTCGGGACACGTGATGAACCTATGTTGGGCTTCACAGGCAGGATGTATCACCAGAGGGCAGCAGCAGGACGTCACTGAGAGCGGCCTGCACTCGGATGAATCACACAAAGATAATGTCATCATTTAGAGTGAAGGAGAAAAAGCCACTGTCTCATTGCTTTATCATCTCTCAATAAGTCTCTAAAGCAACAATGGGAGAAGTTATTGCACTTTTAATGAGATCTCACCATTTATAACACGAACACATCATTTGTGAGGAGATTTCTACCAGCTAAGGAACTGTCCTTTGCATGTTGGGGTCTCACACACTGGCTCCACCCGATCAACTCACTCTTGTCCTTCCAATTAATTCTCCCCCATGACCAGTCTCATCTCCTGCGACATGGCAGGACAGGGCCGGTCGTGATGGATGTGACATTAACGGGAAATGAAGCCTGGGAGATGCAACGCCCCAGTCCAATAGTGGCATTCGTCACTGCCCGGGTCATGCAGATTGGGCCAGCCTCGCCCGCTGACTAAGATTAATGATGACTGTGGTCCTGTCTTTGTCTCCATGTGTGACTTCCCCAAGCATGGCACCGTCTCCAAACATGACCCGCCTGATATTAACCCCGCACTGATCGGAGGCACAACACGCACCCTGACATGGAAATATTGGCTCCTTTCACATCTGTTTCTTTCACATTAGCTTTGGGAGAATGGGGACGGGGAGATGTTACCCTGAGAACAAGAGGATAGTTAGACCGATCTAACCTTTAAATGGTTTCTGTATCCCGTGGGAGGCAGTCCTTTGACAGGCTGTAATACAGGAGTAATATTGGTATTATATAGGCATACTCTTAGTGTTATAAGTGTGTTTTGGGTGTAATAATGTTGATATAACAGTGAAATATGGGTATGAAATAGATCAAAAATGGGTTTAATAATAAATAAATGTATGACCTTAACGTCACATTTTTAAGTAAAATCAGGTCTAGCCTATACATTAGAACAGGGGTGTCAAACTCAAGGCCCGGGGGCCAAATACGGCCCGCGACTTCATTGTATGTGGCCCACAAGAGTTTGCAAAGAACATAATATGTTTATTATACACTTTAATAAACATATTAAAGCGTTTAATATGTTTATTAAACTGTTTCTTCATTGCAGGGTCCTTCACGTTGACTTGGCCATATGGACAATGTCTGCACGCGCATGCACGTTGCCCATGAACTACATGTCCCACAATGCATCTCAAATTTGACTTTTTTTCTCAGAATTGACATTTTTGTCTTAAAAATAATCCTTATTTCTTAGAATTTGTCTTTTTCTCAGAATTTGCCTTTTTTTCAAACTGTCACTTCTTTTTTTTTATTTGGCCTTTTTCTCCAGAATTTGGCTTTTCTTTTTAAATCATTTTGTGACATTCTCACTGAAGAGACTTGCAATGACTTGCTCGAGACTTCTGCTTTCAGACGTAGTTAATTATGAAGTTATTACCGTATCCGATAATGATCCAATGCAGAGGCAATACTGTCATATAATACATTATTGTTATATATAATATATATTTATATATGTATTTTTATATAGTCTTGAAGTTACAACCGGCCCTTTGAGTGCGACCTTAAAGCTGATGTGGCCCGAAATGAAATTGAATCTGACCCCCCTGCATTAGAAGAAAGCCATTGATTCATTTTCCAAATTATTTATATTATTAAGGTTTAATTGATTTATTACAACTGATGAAATGGAAATAGAATGATTTTTTTTTCTAAATACATAAACAACAACATGTAATCAATTGAGATGGACCATTTTACATCTGATATGATTCAGTATTTGTATATAACAAATATAATTTACATGCCACACACCTACCTTTTTTTTTAAAGTCACTGTAACTCTCGCTGGACGTTGAAGCAAATTCACTTAGTGGAAAAATAGTGGTAATACACAACCGTTCTGTGACATCCTCTGTGCCCAACAGCTTTTTTCCCAGGCACGTATATTGGGAAAACGACGTAATATAATCAGTGAATGATCTTTTTGGAGCCTAAAAAACTAGCCAGTGGGAACATTTTTATAGCCGTTATTTAAACCATTAGAGTCTAAATGTTGTAAAATGCGCTGAAAGCTGAATCCAGAGTTATTTTCTATTTCCATTCATTTAGATGTTCTGCCTCTAATGTGACATGTCTCCATGCTTTAATGTTCAAAAAGCTCTTTAGTGTTCTCACACTGCCTGTGCTGCAGCACCTCTTTTCACCCTCTGTCTGAAACCAGGGCCCAGTCTGCTCCGATTGGTTAGCTAGCTAGCTCTGTTGTGATTGGTCAACTGCTTAGAGATTTCACGTACAATGTGTTGCAGTGCTAGCCAATAGAAGCAAGAGTGTTAAATTGTGATTTCACTATGTTCGGGAAGTAAAACAAGGAGTCAAATGGAGGTGTTTCAGGCAGGGTGTGGGAACACTGGGATTATTGCCTTTGCAGACATCAACACAAACCTATAGAACACGACAGGACAGGAAAAACCCCAACAAGAAAAATCTCCTTTAAGGAAAACTAAAGTGCGCATGCTCTATCGGCCCAAGTCCCCGGATGATCCGAGTATACTTTTTTTAATCTACAGTCGATCCATTCTGGGCTTCATCCGCACTGAGCAACTACCCTCATTGGACTAACTGGGGCCCACCTCTGAAGATGTATCCAGTTCTCTTGATCCATCCACGTGTCAGACGCACGCTACCAATGGAAACATAATGGATTCACGTTTACTGATAAAATAATTTGAGGTCAAGGCAACAAACTATAATATTACATTGATATAATCCAAAAGTAGACTGCGAACCCTGGAGCACATAGCTACATCAGACTCGTGATTAGGGTTGGGTACCGAGAACCGGTTCCGGTTCGGAACCGGTTCCAACATTTCGATTCCAACGGTATCATTTAGAAATGTGAATTTCGGTTCCGCTTTTCGATGCCTGAGGAAATGTTTCTCGCTGCTCTCCGTAGCCTACTGGATGACTGCAGCGGGGCGGGAAATGTAGCGTTGTACCTACACTTCCTACAGTGTAACCTGAGACCAGGGCCGGCCCGTTGCACTGGCGTTATAGATGTTCGCCTAGGGCGCCAGATCTGTGGAGGCGCTGCGCTGGCAGCTCTGGGGAGGAAAAAAATTAGTTTTGACCGTTGGTGCTCATCCTAATTTTCGGCCTTGATGTAACAACATTCATAATTAAGTAAATGTAACACCCTTTTCATCCCGGTTACAATTTTCATTTCCCCTGTACGATGGGCGCTGTAAGTGATGAAAATGGGGGATTTTGGCTTATCTGGCAACCGCAGCTCACAGCCAAAGTGCCAGTGAGCGAGGGAGAAAGGGAGGGCGCTGTTGTTATTAGCATCTGGTGCCAGCTGCTCTAACGGAAGAAGAAGAATATGTTTCTACAATAATATGGAGGGAGAGTCCTCTCCAGTCAGACTGAGGCTGATAACTACAGCTCAGTGAGGTAAAGGACTCTCAGTGTTTAGATAGTTCACTTTAGTCTAAGTTATCTCAGTGGGTCTCAAACGTTTTGATCACAATTTACGTAAACACATATTTCCAAGGCTCTCCTTTATAATTATTGGGATAAAACAGGTTTGAAATCATTCCAATGTATACTATAGGACAGTAAACCAGACATATCGTTTTAAACTGGAGAGATACAAAAAATATGCATAAATAAAATAGTAAAATAAGATATGAATGAACAACACAAATAAAATACGTTACATGTATTTGTTATTGGCTATGGTAGGTTACTGGTTATGCTCACATACTTATTTAATTATTAAAATGTTTTTTAAATCTTTTTCATATGGGTGTTTGGAGTTGTACCCCCTAGATCTAGTCTCTAGTAATTCTGCTTAAAGAGCACCAGATTGAAGCATTTTACTTTAAAATGTTCAAACCTTTCTTCCCGGTATGCCTGAGAAGGCAGATGCTTGTTTTTCTCAAAAAGAACTGTTCTTTAAAAGTTGGACTGTTGCACTGTTGTAGCTTCAGTGGTTCTCAGGTTACAGTTACATAGCAGTGAATATAAACAGACTGATTAATGTGAATATTACTGTAAACTAACCTGTGTAAAAGTTTCTCGAATAAATGTAATTTTTTTGGTGGAAGAAGCATGTATCATTTTTTTTACCCTGCCCCTCAAAGAACCGGAATCGAGAACCGTTAAGAACCGGAATTGAAAAGTAGAATCGGAATCGGAATCGGAATCGTGGAAATTCAAACGATACCCAACCCTACTCGTGATGTTACTATACTCAAATACACAATTTAGAGTGTAGATGTAATGAATATATTTAGAAATATCTAATTTCAATATGGCAATTGTGGCTGAATAAGGGTCGAAACACAGAAAGGCATAACAGAATTAAAGGTGCTTTATGAAGCAGCCGTGAGTATTTGAACGAGAGTATACCAGGAGGACCACATCCTGGTTTGCAATAAAGAAATGGAATAACCTTAAGCACCATGCGCCGCTGCACAGAAAATGGCTTTTCCCTGACAGATGAGGTGGCCGGGGAAGGCTCAGACGGATGGGGGATTGGGCCGGTTGTATCAGACTTCAGGGATGCAGCACATTCCCTTGGTCATCCATCATTCGCTGACACATCCACTTATATCCGCACCACACATACATACAGATGGATCCTCTGTTTGATCAGCAATCTAGCCATTCCTACACAACGCACGCCCTGGCCTGCTCTGCCCTGCATCTGTCTGAATGTATGCATGATTTGCGTTGCATTCATGTTAACCAATCAGAAACAGTTTGACTCGTAGACATGGTGTTTCCCATACAGTAGTTGTGCTTTTTCTTATTTATTTCACCAATTTGTATTTAAATGTTCATTTTACTTTTAATTAAATGTTTTCTTCTTTGTTGCAATTTATTTGAGCTGTATGTCTATTGTCTATTTCCCTCTTAATGTTTTTCGAACTGTGAGCAACAAAAACATTTGAAATGATTTGTGTACAAATACTGTCATTAAACCTGTTTCGGAAGAATCAAAATGAAAGCAAAGATACTTGCTGGTGTTGATTAGCATTTCTTTTTTAAAGTTACATTTGACTTAATCTATGCCATAATAATATAAGCTAAAATAACTAAATGGAATCAAAATCAGTCAATTAAAATATGTAAATATCTGTGCATATTTGTTTTATATTACAGTTATTCTTTAAGTTATGCGTGATACTGTTGGCTCTGCTTGTTTATGATAAATATGTGTAATGTGTATTTGTAAAGCGCTTTGAGCATCTGGAAAAGCGCTATAATAAATGTAAGGAATTATTATTATTATAACTTAAGATGCAACCGTGGATACAGTTATTTCCAAAAGCTCAATTATCCACACACCTCCTGTGTGCATGAGTGAATAAAACAATGTCACTGCCTTAAAAAAAGGTATATGAAAAATGACCAATGACTAAAACTGTCAATTGACGGCAGCTTCTGTCTGAGGAAACATCGCCATTACAGAAACGGGCTTAATGACAGGTTTCTCTGGTTTTCAACTAGTTCAAAACATTTACTTTAAAAGTATGTGTCTCTTGCCAAGTACCGGTATATCTAATATTAGCTCGTCAGCATGTGCTAGTTTGAGGAACTTAAGTTTGAATATGTGTCTTTTGGGGGAACTATTATGCTTTATGGAGTTTCTCTTTCCTGTAATGTGTTATATGTAAATGTGTGTGCATGTAAATGGTCTGCAAAGGCTAAAAAAAGCCCCCCCCCCCCCCCTGCCTGGAACTCCTCATTTGGAGTCCTTTGTTTACTTCCACAACATAATGACAATACAATAACACTAATGGCCTGTCCACACAGCTTCAACGCTTTTGCCCAGTGACTTTGAATGGGGTGACGTCACGCTTTGCCGAACTGCATTGTGGTCGCGTCGCTTCGCGTTGCTCGCTTCAAAAGTAGAGCAATGTTCAACTTTTGCGTCAGCCAATCAAATCATATGCCAGTACAAGCTCTAGCCAATCAAACCGCGTGCTTGTGTGTCCGGGGCGGGAGATTCACGTGATTGGTTGTTGGTCGGGTTTCAGACACGCCCGCCGGCAAGCTTCAGCGCACGCCGCCGTGTGGACGCTGCGTAAGGAGTGGGACATCTCCAAGCAGTTCAACAATCACGACACAGCTAACCAATCAGAGCAGACTGGGCTCTGGTTTCAGACAGAGGGTGAAAAGAGGTGCTGCAGCACAGGCAGTATGAGAACAATAAAGAGCTTTTTGAACATTAGCATGGAGACAGCATTTGGAGTCACAGTAGAGACACTACATACTAATATGAACCTGAAAATAAGCAGTATGTCACTTTAAGGACAGCTATGTAATTGCCAGATGTGACAGATGTCCAAGTCTCAAAGGACTGTTCTGTTGCACTGAAACGTTGACTTTAATTGAATGTCAACACATTTCTTGTAACCGTATTAGGTTGGTTGAAAATAACATCGAGTAACGGGATGTGACAAGCCCCCTAAGAGATGTTGACCACACTATTTGTCTACGTTTACTAAATAAACAGGTTCCTACCCAAAGATAGAGTCGAACACCCACCTTATTGTAACCCTCACCCCACTGGGCGAACTTCCTCAGGGAATGGCAGCGAGGGGAAGAGCTGCGGAGGGGGGGAGGTTCTTAGTATTCTTGACCTCTTTGTGGTAGGTGGATCGATCTTTCTCCCCAACCAACATTACCCCTGTGCGGATGATTTGCCACCGCCATGTGCACTGCAGGAAAAGTGGAGGGGGGAGAGGGGGGGTGACACCATCTCCAGCAGAGTTTGGGACAAGGTAAACAGAGACGGCTGCCAAGAGGGCCCAGGGGAAGAGGCGTAATGCGGCTGAGGTGGTGGAGCAGAGAGATCCCTCTTTGTCCCAGGGGGATATGAATGTTGATTAAACATGTGCTCAACCTTGGATATTGAGTAATTGGACGTGGAGCAAATGTCAAGCGTTTGTTAATTTCGGCGTTGTGTGAGGGGTTTGTAGTCTGTGATCAGTGGAGGGAGCCGGGCTGAGAGCCGATGGAGCATGACTGGGGCGTCAGAGGGCCTGACAAACGCTCGCTTATAGGCAAACTCCTGCTGCCCTAGGTCGTTAAAAATGTGATAATTGTGTAGCGATACCCTGAATGAAAGTACTCTGTGTGTCTCTGTTACATATCTGTTCACCACCGGCCACTAACGGAATACTTTGACTTGTACTTTGGGCATTTTATTGAAAGCTGCTTGGGAAAAAAAGAAGAAATTGTACAATCTTACCCAAAGTGAAAGCCTGTTACTAAAGGCACATTTCCCTGTTCTCATGCAGTCCGATGCTGCCGTACCTGGCCTGGTACTGCTCGGTCCACCTGTCTTGAGCACATTGACTGACTTTACTGTTATTGTCATATGTGGTCGTAAGTCTTCCCAAATGGCTCTTGCTCCTTTACTTGCGATTTCATTTATGGTATGTTAAAGAAATGGATTGAATATTTTGAAGTGGGTTTCTATAAGGTACTCATCTATGATCAGTGTATTCAATTGAGTGTATTTTTCTAAATAAATAATATTGTTAAAATATGTTTTCAGCATATTTCAGTGAATATGCGCTTTTTATTCACAGAATATGATGTTAAATATTCAGACAGAGATAAATACTGTATGTGTGCTATGTGTACACAAATATAATAATTATTCAACTATAGAAAGTATTGTCTTTGTGTTCTTTGGGCAGAATGCATTTAGAGTGTAATTATAATTCAACCGAATGCTACAAAAGAAAAAACAGTGCAACTGGCTTATTGAATGTACTGATCGGTTACCGGGACTCCTTGTGCGCAATTCACTGCAAAAAGTTAAACAATTTCCAACTTTGAGGTTGGTTGCACATCGCCACGGAATACAAATGGTTTCTTGGTAAACATACTTACATCATGTGGCGGCTTGCCAAGTGTGAATTCAAACCTTTCCTCCTTGATAAAGTCTATAGTTGGGCTTGGTTTTGGTTGACATAGGACCGGCCCATAGTTTGCTTCTTTAGGCTTATGGCACATTTCCACTGCAGCGGGGTAGCCCCGTTTAAGCGTCCCTAACGGTAGGTCCACACAGCAGCTTTTCAAAAATCTTGAAAAGCTTGGAGCTGGGCGTGTCTGACAGCTTGGGGATTTTTTGCGAGCAATGCGACCAACAACCAATCACATGAATCTCCCGCCCCCGACATACAAAGCAAAAAACCCCGGGGATTTTATGCGAGCAATATATATATATATATAGACTCCCCAAACAGGTGAAAACCTACCAGTTCCACCCACTGTCTCTGCCACCTCCCTCCATGCCTGGTTCCTCCGGTTTGTATCCCGTTAATAGTTCTGGTCGTAAAGAACCGGGTGATTTGCTACCGTAACTTCTCGTTTGGAATATGAGGAAATGATCTGCGGTCTGGTTCTCCCTGCTTACACGCGGTTTGATTGGCTAGCGCTTCTACTGTCAGATTTGCATAAACGTGTTTGATTGGCTGACGCTTCCAGCTCAGCTTCAAAAGTTGAACATTGCTCAACCTTTGAATCCTGGAAATCCTGGACATCCTGGAAATCTTCGCTTCGCTCCCCCACAATGCAGTTCGGCGAAAAGCGAGGCAAAGTGACGTCATCCCCATTCAAAGTCAATGGACAGAGAAGCGTTGGAAGTTTCTTCTGAAGCTGCTGTGTGGACGTACCGTAAGCGTCCTCGCTCAGGCCTCTGGCTGCCACGCTGGCCGTCCGAGGCCGTGGCGCATTTCCATTACAGTTTAGGACCTGGGGTAGCAACGCAGTGTAGGCTCCCGCTGGATTTTATCATCCCCAATGAGATGTAGGAACGTCGTCACCTCCTCGGTCGACCACGGTGTGCTTTTCTTTGACGTTGCCATTTTTGTAGCTCCTCTGTTTACAAAAATGCTGCAAGCTTGCTTCTAGATCTATGCGACGCTAGGGATGATCTCGCGCGCGATCTTGTGACGATTCTCTCTGACCAATCAGCAGTCGAGAGAGTTGACGTCACTAGTTCAGCCCTGGCCCTGGTCTGATAGAACCACGATTTGATGGGGCCGGAAAAAAGGGAAAAAGTACACGCTAGCCGGTGCTGCGCTATATGGAAAGGCCACCAAAAACTGGCCTGGCCGCTTGAGGACGATTAAGGACGCTTAAACGGGGCTACCCGCTGCAGTGGAAATGCGCCATTAGACTCCCGGGGGACTTTCACTGAGCTCCTCTCCCCTCCCTTCTCTCTCCATGTGTACTCCCAGCGTCCCCCACTGTGCCAGGCTCTGCTCAACGTGTCTTCCCAATAAGGTTCAGTTTGTTCTCGCCACTGTTCCCATTAGGAAATCCTGTTAGGGTCTCTGTTAAATGATATTGCCTCGACCCTAGGGTCCTAGCCAACTTCTGTTTTCCTATGAAGCAATATAAATCAAGTGTACGAGAGAAGTAGTAGAAATGTATTTGATGCTAAGATTACTGGAGGACCCCGAACTGGCAGCATCACTTTACAATCAATGTTATAAGTGTCTGGAATGTAGTGTTCACATTTCAGAACTGGGGACACGCACTGAGTTCTCTTGGTCACCTTACAGGAGCTTTAAATAGGACACACAACGTGTTACTGTCTTTTTGTTTGGAGACTACAATAGAGATATTTACAATAGTCCAGACTGATGGGAATGATCATCTCGTCTGCACATGAGACCTCTAATGGTTTTTAAGGATGTATATCAGGCGAGTTATGCTTTAGTTGAATCTGTCATTTTCATGTAATACCTTTATCAGTGCAGTGTCTTCCACCAGATTGGAATCTGCCCAAAAGAACAATTAGCAAGTTCTCTGTTTAATAACGCTCATTCTTAAGTTAATTATAACTTCAATTCTTTAATAATGAACCACTCATCAAAAAACATGGATCACTTCTTGATTTATTAGGAATCATTACGACTTGTAACTGTTATCTCTGCACATAGTGTGCCGTGAAGCTGCTCACATGCAGGTGCACAAAAGGGCCTGGTTGCTAGATGTCTATTCTGTAATCTGCATCTGGGTTATCATATTTACTTACATTTAGCAGAGCTTTTACACAAAGAGTCTTTCAATAAGTGCAATAAACCAGATACAAGTTCATCCATACCTTTGTTACTGCTGGTATTACCTTTAAAGTACTGCATCAGTTCGCTGGAATGTTCCAGGTCCCGGTGTGTTTCCAGTCTGGAGGAGGTTGTAAAGACTTTCTGTCAGAAACTTCCTTTAACATTATCTTAAGAGCTTTGCAACCAAACATCTTCTACATTATGTTCTTAAGAAGATCCTGCAGCGACCCTTCTGCGTCCATGTTTAGCCCCAGTGGGAATAATTAGGGATGAGGCCTCTTCTACTTCCACCTACAGAAGTGCACGCTCCTCACATTTCTATTGTCTCTAATGTCTCTGGGCTCTGCGTTCTAAATGTGAACCCTGGACTTGCTTTTCTTCCAGTCCAATCTAATGAGCATCATCTCTGTCTAGGGATGCTGGCTGAGGCTCCCCGGTCTCCTTTGTGTGGCTGGACAGGTGTCTAACTGAATGATGAATGACCCTGTTTCTCCGCACATAATTGGCTCCTCGCTGTTTGGCCTTAGACTGGCTACATGTCTGCTGGGCAGCCACCTCCATCTGTCAATCAACAACCTGCTGCTGCCTGGCTGGACCTCCGATAGCTATGCTAATGCGCACTCCTCGCGCCCCATTGGCTGGAACCGCGCTGGTCCAAGCTAATCCATTAAAGCTGTGACAGTAATAATCTCCCCCCAAACACAGGGTTCCCAGTGTGCTAAACGTTATTTGACCGTTCCTGTCACGTTGGTGCTGCCAGGCACACCGGCGGGGTGATGGATGAGCCTGGCCCCGGCTCGCTCATTCATCACCTGCTGACTTGTGTTTGTGTGCTGTTTCAATAATTTAATGATAACTGTGATTTTTGATTAGTTTCATTTAAGACCTGTCCTCTCACCGTTGTCAGATCTGCGAAGCTCTTTCTTGGGTTAAAGTCGCTTATTTCCATATTCATTCAAGGATAAGGATTATACATTGGAAGAATGTTGTTTTTGATAGAAGTCGAGGTTTAAGTGTTGAAATATCAGTGGCTGGAATCAAATGTTCTGACAGGCAATAACCCCAAATGGACTGCTGACATGTTTAGGTTGCGGAGTAATGGCGCTGGCTCACTGTGAACACTGGCATCAGGATCAAATGGCCTCACCTGACAAGACCACATATACAACCTGTGCACTCTGGAGCACACCCATTAACTCCACTGGTTTGTTTTGCTTTCTCTTTCAGCAGCTGGGAGGGACGACCCCACTGTTCCCTACAAAGACTCACAGGCTGCCATGTGTGACAACGGATTTGACCGTTAGTGTTGCTTGAAAAGTCTTAAAGTGTTAATCAAAGCAATAATCGACACTATAAAACAAATTAGACTCGTAAACTGCCGCAGTGGTTCAGTCTGTAGGGACTTGGACTGTGGACCAAAGGGTCGCCGGTTCACGTCCTGATCAGGCCCAAGAAATACGGAGTTTGGACTGGTTCTGGAGAGGAGCCAGTTCACCTCAACGCCGAGGTGCCCTTGAGCAAGGCACCAAACCCCCTCCCTGGCGTCGGCTAGACTGGCTTCCTCTACGCTCTGGATCCTCTGTGCATGTGTTCAAGAACATTACTGTGTATGTGCGTGTACTTACTTGCACGCAAAGTCCACCTTCTTCTTCTAGATTAGGACATATTTCAATAAACCATGTTTCTCATCTTTAAAAATGGTTCTCACAATTTCTTTACATAATTATATGCATCAGTATTTGGAGAAACCTTCTGATGTACTGTCACTTTCATAGGATGTCAATCTAAAGGTTATTACCTAACATGAGTTTGCCAGGACTGTTCTTTTACGCCTTTATTTATATAACGTACTAATCGCTGAAGTATTTGTTACCCTAAATCAGGGGTTCTCAAAGTTTTGATGAGTGAGGGCCAATTTAGGTACCCAATATTGGATTGAGGGCCGCCCAAGAAAAAACGGAACACAAAATAATTCCAAAACAAATCCTTTCTTTATTGTACTAACCAATTACCGCAACTCACGAGATGCCTAGTTGCCATGCAACCAGTAGTCTAGCAAACTTTCCACAAGCTGTCATTCATAATTTAGGAATGACAACCCAGGGGGCGCAGTTTTACCATTCTTAAATTCCATTCTAATTCTTACTAGATACAACCATGGAGGATTAAAATATAACGCATGCATTTCAGCGTGTCACGTTAACTATCGCGGGCCGCCAGAAACATTTCCGAGGGCCGCCATTGGCCCGCGGGCCGCACTTTGAGAACCCCTGATCTAGATGAACTGAAACTGACTCAGGGCATGGTTCAGCAGATGAACAGGACCAATGATTGAGCGTGACGACCCCTCAGTCACACGTCCTGTAACACTGTTCTACTTACGACAGCATTGCTTTTTTGTTGATTGATTTGTGGACTATTAGCCTTAGTGGTCATTAAATCCCCAGACCAATAACAAACCATTTTATAAACAGTTGACATGACTTTAAATACACACTGCTGATCGCGATGTGTTGTTTATTACAGGCCTGTTTGTTCAATGTGTGGTGGTTGGCGTTCTCTATCATTCAAACACATGATGTTGCAGTGTGTGTGTGTGTGTGTGTGTTTGTGTGTGTGTGTGTGTGTGTGTGTGTGTGTGTGTGTGTGTGTGTGTGTGTGTGTGTTGTAGTTGGGCTTTGGTATAAGTCAGGATATGTATGAAACAAAGAAGCTTAGCTTAATTATACATAACATGAGTTACAAATATGCCCAACCACATGCCTTTTTAAAGTGTCGGAGCAATGTTTGGGGCCTGAGTTCAGTGCCTTGCTCAAAGACACACCCCCAGGAAGTGCCTCCTCCAAATAAAGAACCAGAACTAGACCAGATCCAATTGGTTTTGAATTATGTTTGGTAGTCGAACACATGGGAATTTTCCCATTAAAAAATCCCACCTCCCACATAAGCATTACGAAGGAACCGACCATGGGCTAAGCAATGCTACGGCCCTGGTCAGAATGCAATAACAATATATTTCTAAAATTGAAACAACATTGCTAAACCAGAATAACTTTCATTCAGACAGGTTGGAAACACGTTTTATAGTTTACCCAGATGATCTAAATATGTATTTTTAATGGGTCAAATGAAAGTAAGAGCCCCTATTATGTCCAATTAATCGAACAAAGTATACATGTATTTTTTGTTTGTTTGTTTTGATTGATGAAACCCTCATTTTGTTTTGTTCCCATCACTTCTAAACTCCCAATAAATAGCTTATTGACTGTGTTTTTTTGTATTGTAATTGTAAATAGTAAAGGGATAATTTATGGGTAAATATTTGAATTGCGTCAACATTTGCAACGTTTTTGAAGATTTATTTTTGGTGAGTTTTCTGTATCGTAAGACACTGTAATAAACTAAATAACATACGTCTGTTACTGTCACGATCATTTAGAAAATATTCTGTTGAGCATGCAATAAATGACGCAAAAATGCACACACTGATTTGATCCTTAAAATAAAACAACGTCATATATACAAAAGAGCAGTAGAAAGTGTATTAATCTGATAAGAATGTGAGATTCATGTGAAGAGAGTGGTCAAGACGCACGTCCTCTCTGAGATGACCCTGTCAGGTCTCATTGCAGGCAGAGGGCGGAGGCGTTGCCACCCGTGAGAGATTCTCACTAAGGAACTTCATTCCATCCAAAAGAGGAGTCATGGTTGATTCTGATTTCTCCCAGCACGAGTCCACCCGTGACTCCCCGGGTTGAAACCGGAGCAGTTCTGAGGACAACTGGCAGTTCCTCCACGTCAGAGTTACAGCACAGAGGCCGCTTTCTGCTGCAGAACTGTCTGAAATCTAATCTAATAAGAGCCGAGGATTTGGTAACACTTCAGTGCAATGTAATCACACCGACCCGGACGGCTGCGTGTCAGCGTGGCGAGCACTGCTGAAATCTGAGGATGGAGAGGCGGCTGAGAGTTTAAACAAAGTGTTCCACAAAGTCAGACCACATTTTGAACTAACAAAAAAATAGCACTTCACCTTGATCTTGTAAAATCATCTTGAGCAATGTTAATGAAATGAGACTTGTGGGCTGAATATGCAAAATATGATATTGTATCCTATCAGGCTGTATGGCTTCGTATTGTATCGTTCTTTATCGTACTGTATCGTATCATATGGTACTGTGTATAGTATTGTACGGCATCACATTGAACTGTATCGTATGGTACTCTATCATATGGTACTGTATCGTATGGTACTCTATCGTTGTATCGCATGGTACTGCATCGCATGGTACTACATCGTATGGTATACTGTGTCGTATGGTACTACATCGTATGGTACTGCATCGTATAGTACTGCATCATATGGTACTGTATCGTATGGTACTGCATCGTATGGTACTGTATCGCATGGTATACTGTATCGTATGGTACTGCATCGTATGGTATACTGTATCGTATGGTACTGCATCGTATGGTACTGCATCGTATGGTACTGCATTGTATGATACTGCATTGTGTGGTGGTTTTGGCGCAGTGGTTAGAGCGTTGGTCATCAGATCAAGGGGCGTTGGTGAACTCCAGTTCGAATCCCGTTCGAAGACACTTTAGCCGCATTGCTCCTGTGGGTAAAGTCCGCAGTAATGACTCTTACATGTCTAACATGTGTAATGTGTACTTGTAAAGCGCTTTGAGCACCTGTAAAAGCGCTCTAATAAAAAATGTAATAATGCATTACTGTATCGTATGGTACATGGTACACTCAAGTATTTTATTAGGGTGCTATTTTTGAAGAAATTACTTTTAGATTTGTTTTGATGATTTAAAGTTAAAAAGTCCTTTCCGATTGCAGATATAAAACATTGACCCTTACCTTACCCCTAAAGTAAGGGTTAGGGTAAAGATCAGGACTTTGATCCACTGTGTATAAGCTCCAGAGTCATGAACATGAAGAATGATCCTGGATGATGTGAATGGAGTCGTGTGATAGAAACCTGAGAGAAATTCAAATATGTTCCCACAGTTGTGAAAGCCTCCACCTTGAACTTGTGATAGATTGGTCTTTTCATCATGGTGAAAGCGACACTGTGCCTAAACACGCCTCACATTCAGTCCCTAGCCTCACCGTGGACTCGCGAGTCTGACTGTTCGTGACAGATTCAGCCAAACACAGGGTCCCGCTAATCACAGTTGTATGTGTGTTCACGGTTGGCTTCGCTCTGACCTTTAATTTCTCTTTCATTTATGCTGACATACGATATCTCATTTGTCAACGCTTAGTCAAGGCACCCATTTCCACATATGATAGTAATTAATGTAAAGTATGTTAAGTATATTCCTCAAAATCAACGTCAGTTTCTAAATGCAAAATGACCCTCTGGTGGAAAAACTACAAATGATGACACACTGCTTCTGATGCGATGTCCAGCGTTCCCAAAAGAGTGGGGCGGTTCTGATTCGTAAAACCCAGAAACCAGTTTGCATTTTAGTACTTCCGCTTCCCTCGTCTCAAAGACAACGGTTCTTTGAACTTATTTTGTATAGGGTCTGTGGTAAATACAGGCTTAAGAGATTCTCATGTTAAGTTCTACGACATAACATTTGTCAGTAAATAACCCCATTGAGGACATTCTTAAGATTATACTTGGCTTAAAAATTGCAGCTGGTAACAAGTGACAAAATGAGACTCCTTAACGTCATCACGCCCAACATTAGCAGTGGGGACGTGAAGTCATGCAACCCCTGAAAGACCAAGTGTTACCGAGGTGTCCCTGAGCAAGGCACCGTTCCCTACACTGCTCCCCGGGCGCCGTACATAATGGCAGCCCACTGCTAGGACACTAGGATGGGTCAAATGCAGAGAAACCGTTTCGTTACATGGTACCTGTACTACGTAATGACAATAAGTTGAATCTATCTATCTATCTATCCATCTATCTATCTATCTATCTATCTATCTATCTATCTATCCATCTATCTATCTATCTATCTATCTATCTATCCATCTATCTATCTATCTATCTATCTATCTATCTGTTGTAGTTCTGTATATCCTGCCGTTAACTTTTTATATGGTGATTGCATTTACTCTTCAAAAATCTCAAAGTGGTGTTAATATGTGGAGTCATCGTGCAGAACAAAATGTGTAAGTATTATAGCCACGTGTTTAAAAGATTTTACGCAATATTCAGAAATTCCTTTCGTTTTTTGTCGGGGGCACCACTGAGATGCTGACTTTCAGGTTGGCATACAAACACATGTCATCACTGACCATAAGAGTGAATGAAGGAAGAATAGAGACCTTATGAGTGAACTTGTTTGCAGTGTGCCCTCTCACCGATACATCTAGTGGTGATTTGCTCACAGGCGGAAGAGCAGCAGAGTTGGTGGGCAGCGGCAGCAGCAATGGGACTTGGATGTGCTAGCTCTAGTGCGAGGCGCTGTCACACAGGCTGGACAACAGTGGCAACACACATGTCAGGTGAAAAACCTGGGACGACATGTGTCACTTTGATTCCAGAGCAGAGGCCAGTGCTGCAAGTTCAGTGTCCGGCGTGCCTGTCCGGATCCTCCTCTGCCTCGCTCTAATCCGGAGGAAAACACTTGTGTCCAGAGTGAGATGGACAGAGCTGCAGGGAAGAAGGGCCGGCTGACAGAAAACACTGATTTCTCTGTGAAACTAAGGGAGTGGGACACTCTGGGTGGATTTCAATCCATCTGCTTTTATTCTCAATAACACCTGCGCGAAAATATAAAAATTCTCTTTATATCACATGTTATGCTTGGTTGAAAGGCGACACAGTGCAATGGAAAGTCACTGTGCAAATACATCTTGACTGACAGCATGCGGAGTATCTCAAATGTCCACTCAATCTTACTAACTTACTAATGCTCGAGAAAGGGTCAGTAAGTAAAGATTGAAATGTTTAAAATATCTTTATACACTTTTGTTTGCACTGGGTATTTCCATGATGTAAAGGTAGCAATGCCTTAGACGGCAATACAATTAGCTTAAGGAGTCAATAGTAAAGCTCCATGTTGAGTGTATAGTCCAAAGTGACACACATATATCTTCATCTTTTTTATTGGTACAAAACCAAATAGTCAGCGGCAACAATGGAATTTGACCAGTTATTAATTTAGCTTTCTCGATTTTGACTTCATAACAAAACACAAACTTAACAGACAATCCCACCTGTGGGCTGCCGGGCTCTGTCAAGAACCCCTTTGTTATGCCACCTTCAGAATAAGGGTTCCCTATTTCTGTCTTTGCAGGTTGAGAGCATCCTATTGTGAAAATCAATATTCGATTTAAATAATTATGTAAAGTTATAAAGCATCACAATCTAGTCCGTTGACATTGAGCATTGTGCCTCTCATCACACACAATTACTTTCACATGTTAAGGTCCTCTTAACTCAAATCCAGTGTTTCACTCTAATGGTTTAGACCTGTTTCAAACCTTTTTTGTATTAACGATAGTAAGTTCCTCTTGCATATCTTCAAACAACCTGCTCTTGCTTTTAACTACACGTGACATATGGAATATATATGTATTAATTTGTGCATGAGTCAGTTGGAGTGAGATAAGAAAGCCTACGATGGTGTTGTCTGCACTGTAAAATATTACCACGATTTCACAATATTTAGCTGTAATATTTTACAATAAATTACTGTTTTACCACTTTACAGTCTTTACCTGTAATCTTCACAATATAATACTGTAATTTTGAATTTCACAGTGAAATCAATGCAGGCAGTTAATGACTGTGAATGTACAGGATCAATGATTACCAGGATTGCACAACATGTTATTGTATTACTTCACAGTACAATACTGTATTCAGACCATCCTCTGTGATAACACAACAAATTAAGTGATTTTCTTGCTTTTATCGCTCTTGCTTGGCTTTAAATACTAATTTCTTTCTTTGGTGCAGGTTTTACTTCAATTGAAAGGGGCACCGCTGCATGTGCCTTAAAATAAACGATGCAACATATCAATCTATGTAAAATTGAAATTGTTGTCTTGGCTTATTGTTTTCAGGTGCATCCTGGGCATTAACCCTGAGACGGGCTCGAAAGCCAAAAAGAGGCATGGCAATTTAAACCCCCATGTGAGCACATTCTTCAGAACAATTGTTGACTTCGAGTGGATGTCTGTGTAGACAAGTGTTAAGTGCTCCCCTCCTTGTTTTCTGTCTCCCTGGCTCCGCCTCTGCCCAGGTGCACCTGGTCTGCCCCTGGCTCCGCCTCTGCCCAGGTGTTCCAAATTCCACTCAGCCGTGTATATATAAAGAGAAGCTGGAGGAGAACGATGTCTCGCCTATCCTAACGCCGGGAGACACTCTCCTTAGAATACCTCTTTGCCATTTTGAGCTGGGGGCCACATTTTTGCAGATGTGTTTATGTTTAGCCTGGAGGACCTGGTAGTCCAGTTTTCGCAGCTTTATTTTGTTTCCCATAGGGTTTATAATTGATTTCTGGTTAGGGGAGGTAAGCTCTGGGTCCTACGGCGTGTGGCTGGCTCGGGTTCCGTCCTTCTGTTTGTTCCTTTTGGCCAGTCCTCCAGACCTCTTTTTGTTTCCCGTTTCGCTTGTGTGAGCAAACGGCTGATTATCAATAAATGCTCGTTACCAAGTACCGGTTATTGCGTGTATTCTTTCATGTTGCGGGTCTCAGCACGAGCCACTCGCGGAGTAGAGGTTGGGGCCGTAACAACATTTCCAAGACACTGTGAAATGTACTTTGCACTTCAATGGAGTAATACAAAGTTTAAATGGGCATTTTCTTTGTTTTTCTTTGTTGAGTGAGCTGATTGAATTGTGTAGTTATGGTACAATCCCAGTCAAATACAATATATTATCGTATTATTTAGATTTGTATGTTTACAGTAAATTACTGGCTACTGTGTTGCATTACTTCTACAGTAATAGTGTGAACATACAGGTAATTACTGTAATTTATGTACAGCAAGGTACCATAATACCACAGCTCTGTACTGCTATATCACAGGGCATGGCAACTGTAAAGTCACAGTATTTAGTTGTACTTTTATTACTGGTAAATATTTACAGTCAATTACTGTGAAATATTTACAGCAAATTACTGCGAAATCAATGCAACTAGTAGCCAGTACTTTATTGTAATTTTACAGCCAAACATTTTCCAGTGTGTGAATGTGTGTCTATGTACTTCCATGTGTCATTTTCTCTGTATTTTTAATGACCATCTTGCAAAGGAGAGGATTTATCTCAACGGTTTATCCAAATAAAAATCTCTCTATTCCAACTTTCGATTCCTTGATTGATAAAGGTTTAATACATAGGTTTGAAATCGTTGTGACTGTGTCGGTGTCCATACATCTCATCCGATTGAAGACAGAGTCCAGAAACTCTCACTTAGTTTTCTGAAATGCCAAACATAGCCTGAAGAATTTTGAATTATTATTACAGACACATTTTTGACAAGTTTCAAAAAGGAAATGCCAAGCAAGTTTATCAAACATTTTAACTGCATCAAAATCAAGAACAAGACCTAAGATTTCTATATGTGGTCCTTTTTTTAAATGATAAAATATACTTTCTATATATATTTATATTTGTCATTCTGGACTAACCCATCCTGCAGTTCAATTGAAGATAAGAATTCTAGATAGGAAAAGAAAAAGACATAAACACATTTACAACATATGGTTTCCTTCCTGTTGGAAATGGCTATACTGACATTCATGTAACATTATAATATGTCATTGTTGAGAGGCTATGAGACATCGACAGACTGAGTGTCTAAAGACTCTGAAACATCAAGTATGCTTCCCAATGAGCCTAATCACTGTAGAGAAGAGCGGTGCCGTGATGATGTTTTTTGTAGGTCAACCCGGAAGTTAGCATCACGAGGGATCCTTAGACAAAAAATAGGATTTCAGAAGATTGCAGAAAGTAAGCTTTGTGGCAAACACGCGTTTATGACACTTATATGTTTTTTTCAGCAGGAGAATCAGAATTTTCTTTTTCAAGCCTAATTGCAACCACCACAAGTAAAAAGTTGATGTTGGGCTTTCAACGAACTGCATCAAAGTCTCATGGCATCACATCACCACCGCTAAGCTAAAGGCGGCTAATGTTCTGCGTGATGATGGTGAGTAGTCTCATTTACTTACTTGTTAGCAACCTTCGTTTTTATGACACATAGAAGCTTTTGACTTTCACCACTGGGGTTTTTATGTTGAAGAACAAACCGTTCAGATCTCTTCAGCTTGCGTTGACCACAGATCTTGCTTCAGGCATCTAACCAAAATCGTTGACTTAAATACGGGGAAACCAAAGGTGGTGAGGTTCTTTTCACATAAGGGTTTCGGTACTCATTCCTGCACCACTGTATCTGCCACTTTCTCAACTCTGACCTTTGACCTCCTGCATGTGGTGCGACAAATAAAACATTGTAAAGAACTTACTTTGCTCCTGATTCTCTTGGTTTTAAGTGTAAACTGTGAGTAGCTTAGCCAAAGATCCATCTCTTGTGAGTTTACGATCATCCATGCTCAGAGTGGATCGTGCTTTAGAGGGGGGGGTATAGTTCAGATGTAAAATAGTGTTTGACAGGGCTGACCCGGAGCTTTGGTCACGCCATGTCTCCAGACATTAGCTCCATTTCTCCTACCTGCCACTAAGGTGAAGTAATCAGGGAGCTTTTGTTACTCAACACTAGAACATTAAAGCCATTAGTGTTGAAGGGAATTAGTTGGTCCAAATGAGATTTGAGTGTGATTTATATCTTCGCTCACTGACAGAGAAAGTTTGTCATTACATGGAAACCAAAAATCTCTTTATTGATTTAGGGGACAGAGCTCAAGAGGCCTGGAAGGAACAGCAGAGGACACACAGAGGGAAAGAAAAGAGACCCAGAGAAGAGGGAGTGTGTAGCAGCACACACACCAGTACCTGGACGACGAGGGACGGAAAGTAACTGTCAGGTTTTGAGGTACTTTAATTTCCATTTGAGTTGATTGTAACTTTGTAGATTAAGACTTAACAAACAAAGTGTATTATCATTCACAAAATACGACTCCCTGCTATGGATAAAATATATTTAAAAGAATAAAAAGTAGTTATTCAGCATAGTATTTTTGGAGTGGTATCACTACTTTACTTCTACCTTTGTATTTTTTTCCCTTACCAAAGTGAAGCATTTTATTTTATTTTGAAATAAATTATTCCGCTGACAGTATACATATTAAAGGAACATTTCTGATAATCAAAAAGTCCTCTTAACATATTTGTAGCTATTGTTCTGAACATGTTGCTCTACAGCAAAGCTGGGAACATAGCACCACTGAATATATGATGTGTACGAGGATATTTAAAATCACTGCCGCCTTCAGCTCCCTGCGTAGAAGGTGGCTCTTTCTCTGGTGACAAGCAAATGGAAATGTAGACTTAGAATTATTTGTAATTTGTGAAGTCACACAACAGTCATTTTGACATTAGCTGAAAGTGGTGTCTTTAAAACGTTCACACGACAATTCAACGGGTTATATAAAGAGCTGTACTAACACTGTTAAAAAGTCTAATGTATTGAATTCGTACTGGAATCAGCTATTTGCACAAAACACATGGAAAGCATTACCTCAATGTCTACAGCCGGCAAGACACGTTGGAAGCCTAAACAAAGGTGAATATTTATAATATTCTGGCCACGCGTATCCATGTAGCCATTATGCCTTATGTATAATGACAGTGCCTCTGTTTTTAATATATACATGTTTCTTATATGGTTGGCCTCCCTCTTAATATCACACACATTTTAGCAGTTTATGGTTACCTTCTCGTAGCTAAAGACCAATATTCATGTAATAGCAAAATAATAATGTGTTGAGACCATAGACTGTATATGTAAAGGTTGAGACCATACATACAGTATTCGAAAGCATTGTAGTAATTGTTTCTATGATATTCCTGTTGAACTTTTTGGGAATGTGATATTTCAAATGCCAAAAAGTGCATCAGAAACATGATGACACTCTCCAATAGCGTGGGTGCGCTGCTGTTGTTGGGAGGGAGTGTGTGCACGAAGCAGAGTTTGTGCATCATGTGATGCAGCTTCTGCGGGAGCTTTGACCCATATTTCAAGCGGAGAGGCGCTCGTTTCCGGCAGCCTTCAGAACGCGTTTATCTTCAGCTCAGTCGGCAGCGCTGAGTGAATTAGGCCTGCTCATATGCGAGAGAGATGCAGAGAAACCCATTCCACTCTGCATTTGTCTTTATTCTGCTCTTCGCTTGAAAGAGATCTATGATCCCAACGGACCACTCTGGTTAAATAAAGGTTTGAAATGAAATGAATTGACCTCTGTGTTGCACAGAAGATGATCCACATGTGTCCGTTTGGCACCGTAACAGATGTAATGTGTAGTATTTATCTGCTGAAAATATCGAAAGGGGTAAATTGTGAGGAAACTGCAAACTATTGCTGTTTTTTACAATCGAATTATGAACGCCTTTGAGACAGCACTGAGCAGAAAAAAGAACCAGCATCGTGTCATATTTGTCGAAACTAAATGTAGTTGTGTTTTCGATTGCATTCAGCCATCTGTTTCTGGTGTTTACACTCAGGGAAGGAGAATACTCGTTTTAAATGTATTACTCATTTTATGTCGCACCATTTAAAGGGCCGAACGGAATGTAAACAGCCTCGGAGAAGGCCCGGTACTCATCCAGGCCTGCAGCTCAGACTCTCCGAGGCTAAACATCACGCTTTAAGCAATCACTATTTAAGGCACAAGTCATTATGTGCTCAATGGAACGATTTAAAAGGTGAATGTGGCTCAGAGGCTGTTTATGGGATGGCAGTGTGACAGCACCTGGCGGCAGGAAGTGGCCTTTAATTGGACAAATTGTCATCCCCTGTAAACATCACTTTTTTAGTTAATCAAAATACAATAACCAGTATAGTAATCACAATAATAGTAGTAGACCTAGTAATAATAATAATAATAATTATAATTATAATAATGACAATAATATTACATATTTCTTCTCCCTTTTTTTAAATGTATATAGACAGCTTGTAAAGCAGTACATCTCCGGATATGAAGGTCTAAAGCTATGATGGGTCTGATCGATTTTTTGTCGATTAAAATTCATATTTATTAATACGCATCCAGGGACATGTAGGCCTCCTCCCGCCCAGACAGCCTCCTCTGGCCCGGCTCTCTTCATCATGCAGCCCGGAGGATCGTTACCGGCTGACAGTGATTAATGAACCGGCCCTGGTGCCTTTATTTATTCATTTCCCGGAGTTTCTGTGTTCATTCTGAGCTTAGAAAATACTTGAAAAAATCAGCAGTGTTTCTTAAAAACGAAAATGTTTTAATTTCTATGGAACAAAGCACCGTTTTTTTGTTCATCTCTCTGAACCCTTTTTCTCCTGACACGGATTCCCTCATCCAGCCTGAATAAGCAACAACAGTCAGTGAAAGCTGCCCGCTCTGATTTCCCCTGAACTCTGGAGCCAGGCCATCCATCATCCCTGTCACCATCAATCGAATAACGCGAGACAATCGCAATCCCGTCTCATATCGAACCGGAGAACGTGACCTGCAGCACAACTAATGCCGCTTTAAACCGTTTTCTCCGACGCCTACGCTGACCTTTCTCCTCCGGTTTTTTTACAAGTGAGACCTCAGGAAAATAACCAAACGAAAACAATCAGACCGATCTGCTCCCGCCATTAAATCACGCTGTGTTTTGTCTTCCTCAATTGAGTCTTTATTTTGGTTTTTAGTGCAGACTTCTTCTGTGTTTTGGTGCTAAAAACTATTTTTAAAAAAAAAGGAAATTCCATGTTTCCTCAGAAAGTCTTTTTAAATGTATAAGAACACAAGGAGAATGAAACGGAAGAAAGAGATGCAGTGCACGGAAACAGAGATGACTTCCTTTAAAAATCCTAATTGATCTTAGAATAAAAAACAACATGT
This sequence comes from Pseudochaenichthys georgianus, assembly GCF_902827115.2. Taxonomy (NCBI): domain Eukaryota; kingdom Metazoa; phylum Chordata; class Actinopteri; order Perciformes; family Channichthyidae; genus Pseudochaenichthys; species Pseudochaenichthys georgianus. Next base: position 6,406,308 of record NC_047526.1, read on the forward strand.
CATTGGTGAAAGCTCACTAGTGATCACAAGCGCAAACATGGATGGAAACAGCCAAATAAACACACAACTATACAGCACAACAATTAAAACTCTCACCGAATACTCATATTTAAAAAAAAAAGATATTCACAGTGTTTTTTGTGTTTTGTCCTTTAAAGGAGAGGTGTGTTTCTATGTACAATGTTTATTTGGAAGGGGTAGGCTATTTAGGGGTAAAGCTTTACCTAAAAAATAGGAAAAAGAGAAAGAAAAGTCCCCGTGGTCCGCCGTTGTAGAAAAATAAATAAATAATTTAAAAGGGAATGGAGATGTGTCACACTGCTTCACTGAAGTCCTTTCTCTTGTCCCGTAAAAGCCCCCCAGTTCAGGGGGAATGTCAAAGTTTGTGGGCGGCCTCGTGCGCAGGTTTGGCGTTTCCATGGTGATCCTCTGCACACGCACCGTGCAGGTTAAGGTGGAGGTGGGGGGAGGTGGTCAGGTGGGGTTGACGTGCAGAGGCAGCTCCGGTACTGAGCTCCACAGCCCGGTGGAAGAATATCCCTGAGCCCACCATGGAGGCCTGAAACCGGACAGAGGGGGGAGGTTAGCACGGTACAAACAGAAACACCCATACACTACATTTAATAAATAACTAATATTTCCATAACAATCAGAATACTTTATTTATCCAGAGGACATTTGGGTTTGAGACAGATCCTTCATTTTATTATTCTGCAGGTCTCCCTTGAAAAAGAGATCTCTAATCTCAAGGGACAATCTGGATAAATAAAGGTTTGAAATGAAATGAAGTAATTACAAATATATTGAAAATAATTGTAAAGATAATGAGGTAAAGTAAGAACAAACACATAAAGATATATAAATAAAGAAATCAAATAAAATGACCAGATAAAAATATTATATTGTACAGTAATAATTAGTGGATCTTTCCCAACAATCCGAAATCCACTCTTTTGTTAAACATAAAAAATAATATTGTGTCATTCATAATTGCCACCATTGCCAAACACATTATTTATGTGTTTGGCAATTATGAATGACACAATAGTATTTTTGTAATAAAGAAGATTCCGGTTTATACCCAGTTTAAACAAAGAGTTATTATTATAATATATTTTTTCAAGGTTAATGTAAAAGCTGAATGTATTTTCACCTGAACCTATTATTGCATGTTGCATTTTATTCAGTGCTTTGGAGAGACACTTATTACAATAAAATACATAATCAAAACATTTACATATTTAAATTGTGCATATTAGAGTATTTCAGGGTTTTGTAAAGCCATATCATTAAAACTGAGACTGTTCAGTCATCCATAAGAATGGTTACTTCTTTACCTCTTAAATCACAAAACTATATTACACATCGACAGTATCTTCCTCTTGAATAGTGCTGCTCACAATACACACAGAATAGCAGTTCTGAGGGAAGCAACATCTTTTGTCTCTAGATAATTAAGATGTGAACTGTGTTGTCAAATCTGACCGATTGACTACTTTCATCAATCATAACTTTTTAGTTTTACATTCGATTGCATTAAGGCTTCATGATATCCTTCACAGCAGACATTTGAACATATACAATTGCTGATCACCACTTTCATTGCATTTTGGATGATTTAGTCAACTTTGTAACACACACACACACACACACACACACACACACACACACACACACACACACACACACACACACACACACACACACACACACACACACACACACACACACACACACACACACACACACACACACACACACACACACACACACACACACACACACACACACACACACACACACACACACACACACACACACACACCACACACACACACACACACACACACACACACACACAGAACAATTTGACACATTTCCCGCTCTTATGTGCCCCTCCCCCCACATGGATCACACCTGGCACACACAACACATGTTCAGTGTCTATTCTTTGTATATGTACTGCAGTTCTTCATGTCTACCAGTAGTCTGATACAATATGTACAGTTTGAAAGGGTGTTAAATGAAATGTGGTGATGATTAATGGTTTTTGTGTTAATGTAATAGCAGTTAAAACAGGACACCAAAGTAAGGGGGGGTACGGAGACAATAGGAGGGCTAATATACATGTGAGTTCTATAGGGGAAGTTACAATGCATGTATATGTACATAACAAATATATCTATAAAATATGAAATAATACAACCAATGCCATTATAAGATACTTAAAGGATTTGATTACCATATACATTTACTTTTTTGAAAACCATTGCATTCTACATTCTCTTCAAAATGATGATGTACATTCGTGGTTACATTTTGTCTGACAGTCCATTTTTTTCTTAATATTAATATAATACAAACATCTGTGCCCCATTCCTCCTCTATCATATTGCTTTTGAAATGTGCTTTCTAGCTATTCTCTCTAAAACACAGACACTTGAGATGAGCGGCAGATGAAAAGCATATGGTGGAGTCAGCTGTATTGTGCGATGTGCAGCAGAGAGGAGAGTAAAATAGTGCAGCTCCAGTCATGTATTCCATAATGGTTAAATGTTATGGCTCGGGTTTTATCGTGCATGGAAAACCCTCATATTACTCCAAACACGGCTTCCTGCCGTCCTGGGGAGATTTACTGCCGCAGTCAGTCACAGATCAAATTAGGGGGAGCAAAAACATCCGGCTCTACTGAGCTATTACTGTAACTCAATGATCATTCAATGAGAAATAATTAGATTAAATACTCTCCAAAATATATAGGCAGCATTTATTCAGCCTGATGTCTCTATGCAGATCTATTTTTTTTTTTCCCGAGATGAAGCGTCACAATCTGCTCTTTGAACTTCATTAGCAAAGCTGGGGGGATTATCAGACAGGGGACAGGGGGCTGTGTTGGCGAAAATTGGCCCTAGTGAAAAAGAGAATGAAGCAAAAGCAGCCCCTATTTACATATAAAGAGCTCTATTAATCAAGGTAAGTGTCATTACAGCGTGGCTCATTGAGCAGTGGAGAGTGGGTGTTAAATAAAATTCTCTGTGCTCGGGTGCCTCCGGCAGGCGATACGTCTTGATTTGAGAACTGTCAGCAGAGGTGAGGAGCTGATAGTGGCTGGAGGAACAGGGGGTGGAGGAGGAAAAGTACCCCGATTCTTAATCAGATTGCCAGGGGAGAAGAGATGGAGGAAATAAAATGGAGGAAGAAGAAGATAGAGTGATGGAGAAAAAATGAAGTGGTGTGAGTGATGAAGAGGAATGTGAATCCCACACAGGGTTTTTCTATCTTTAAAGATAGTTCCCCCCACTTTGAAACAGAATCTGTTTATAGGCCAGGTATAATAATCTTAATTATTCTTCGATTTGCTAGTCAGGACTTAATATGGTGCAGTGAGGACATACTGTATTTGTGTAGGCCAGGGTTTCTCAAACTTTTTCATACCAAGGACCACTTAACCAATAAAAAACAGTCGCGGACCACCTAACTCTACAAATATAAAAAACACATGGTTTTTCTAGAACAGATTACAAATCGCCTGAAAATGGTACAAACAGGTGGCAACATGTGTGACGAAGGTGTTGCACTGGGCTATATCATGCAATCAAAAGTGTAACTTAAGCTCGCTCCATTGCGGAGATATTCCCGCGAGAGTGCGGAAAACTTAAATTTATTTATTTATTTCAAATGTGAAATGTTACCAATATACTTACGGACCACCAGTGGTCCGCGGGCCACACTTTGAGAAGCACTGGTGTAGGCCCATCAAGAATTTAGCACCGCAAAGCCCCCTCAACAAAAAGCAATGGTAATTTTCCATTAGATTTCAGGATATTGCTGAAAAGCCGGATAATCTCCACTTATTAACAATCCTTTTTATCTTTTTCAAAGCGTAAATGCAATCCCCAGAAGTTAGAAGCTAATGTTTGGCCATAAACAAACTAATGGTGGCTAATGTTTGGCGTGATGACGTTTAGTTGTCTTATTTACTTAATTAGCAACAGCTGTTTTTATGACACATAAAAGCTTCATACATTTACCAGTGGGGTAGTTACTGACATATTTTATGTTGTAGAAAAAAATCTTAACCCTAGAACTTATTTCAGGAGTCTAACCAAAAACACGTCCGAAACACAGTTGACTTCAAGACGAGGGAGCAGGAAGTGCTAAAAGGCTATATCTTTCTCCGGGTTTTAGGACTCATTCCTCGACCACTTTATTCTAGTGGGGAGATAATTCATCCATTAGTGGTTGCATTGGAGTCAAAGTATGAATGCAGTATGAATGCAGTGGACAAGTGAGTGATAGTGAAATTGGTCCTTTTGCTACAGATGAAGCCAGAGATGGAGTACTCACTTCACCCTGCTTTTCAGGCGTGCCTCAGTGGAGTGGATTTACATGTAGTGCCACTGTCCATCCATTCCCATGTTCATACCCATGCCACCTATCGGCCCTGGAAGGAGGAGTTGAAACAAAAGCAACAAGATGACGGACTACTCAGAACCCTGTTGAGGCCATTATTCAGCTGTAACAGTATACTACCGTATGCATTTAGTCATTATAGTTTGTAACCAGGCTGACCACAAGCAGAAGATAATAGATGTTGCCTTTGACAGTTTGATACATGTACGAGCGATTGCTTACCTCCAGGTCTGAGACCCATGTGCTGCTGCCCATCAAGAACAAAGCCTCCCATTGGCTGGCCATCTGGACTGTAGGCGTTACCCTGACTCACTGTGAGAGGAGAAGCAAGACTGTTGAGTGAGCAAAGCCTCCTCCACTTTCTGTACCGCCTCCTTCATACTATCCATACTCCAAAGTTCATATTATTACAATTATCTCTTGTATCATTCTTTATTTAACTCTAGTAGCCACTCTGTAGCTGCAGTGGATTCAACATTATATCATTAAGACAACTCGGTTGTACACAAATACACATTTTACAACACTTGATGGACTGCATCTTTACCTGTTCTGTTGGACTGGTCGATCATAGGTTGGACTATTCTCCTCCTTGCGTTGATAAACCTGTGAAAAGAAAAACAGTATAACTATGCTGAGCAGGTGAACGAGTCTCAGGTGGAAACAAAAAAAAGTCAGCATACCTACATTTGGAACGCACATGATTAAATACTGTGAGCTTAAGGGTTCTGGGTCTTTACAGTATCCCACCAATTCACTTTGCTAATATGTCATAACCCTGTTCCCAAAGAATATATTTTTGGTGATAATTACAAGTTGAATTTACTAGGGGCCCTACGTAAGTACACTCTGAGATATAATAGTACCCATATTACAGCCTTAAACTCTCTATGTACAGCTTTTGTTGAAGGAATCAGATCATCAGTAAAGGTCAGCTGAACCATCTAATATTTCTGAAAATAAGACATTCAAAATAAGTTTCACATTCGATCACATCAAATATTTTAACAGTCCCTTTTGTTCTTTTTGGCACACCCTGCTTAGTCGGATATTGGTCTTATTGTAAAAAGAATATCTGGCGTTTACAAAAACTGTACATTTTATTGGGCAGCATTTGAAGAACTCGACCCCACTGTGTGTCTCCAGGGATGTGAGTAGTAATCGACTTCATTCCTATCGACATAATCTGGGGCATTAGGAGAAAGTGCTCCCTTAAAAAATGTATTGATTTGGGTTAAGCCTTATAGCCTTAGGCTGTGATGAGGCTAACTGCTTTGCCAATGTTATGCCATCGATACAGTCACCAACAGACAGGAGGCAGGGTGCATGCTGGGACCTGTTTTGGAGAGAGTCTTCACTGAAGCCAGTGGTTGCTTTCAGTAGTGTAAAAGAGCTGATAGACTTAAAAAGCAAACTCTTCGGTAGATTTTGACAAAGGATTAGAGCGGCACAAAAATATCATCTCAAGTTGTATGGATTTACCAGTTGTTCACTTGAAGGATGGTGAGGCCTGTGTCTTGTGCTAGCTGCTTTTTCTGTTCCTCTGAGGGGTACGGGTGCTGTGGGACACACACATATAGAACTTTTAATAATTGAAAATCAACAAACGTCTCCATTAACCAATGAGGATGCGGCTTGCATTCATCCAGGTGTGAATACTCCCACTCAGGAAGAGCGGTATTATTCTGTACCAGTCTGTATCGTGCACAGGTACTCCTGAAGTTCACAATTTGGCTCTGGAGAAACAGACGCTGGGCACGGTTTGGCCCCCCGAACACTTCATGCAAAAAGCGCGTGCCATTGTGTGACAGTATTTGACATTATTTGACATTGCTTGACAAACGATCGGGTGGGATATAAAGAGGCACAATGGTGGCTTTTGTTCGGGGCCCCGATAAGGTTAGGCCCCCTGTCGCCCTCCAACCCCTCCCCGCCCGGCTTCATGTCCCTGTCCTCCGGCCCTGATCCCATGGCTTCTGGCTCTATGTGGGAGTGTGTGTGTGTGTGTGTGTGTGTGTGTGTGTGTGTGTGTGTGTGTGTGTGTGTGTGTGTGTGTGTGTGTGTGTGTGTGTGCGTGTGTGTGTGTGTGTGTGTGTGTGTGTGTGTGTGTGCGTGCGTGTGTGTGTGTGTGGGCAGTGGGAGGAGGGCGGCAGATGGTAGACAGAGGTGATCCCTGTACTGGGAGTAGGGTCGTGGGCCAGTCCCCATTCTGCTGCTGTCAGGCCAGCAGCCGCCTCCTGTGGTCATCGGTGAAGGATGAGCTTCCAAGCACTTCATTTTTAAACCGCCTTTCAGGCTAAGTGCACACACACAACACACAAACACACACACACACACACACACACACACACACACACACACACACACACACACACACACACACACACACACACACACACACACACACACACACACACACACACACACACACACACACACACACACACACACACACACACACACACACACACACACACACACACACACACACACACACACACACACACACACACATACATACAGACATGCATATATATCAATACACTTGCATATGCAGACACTCATTATCGTGCATTCATACACGCCAAAGCACACATATGCATATAACAAAAGCAAGAAAAGGTGTTCAAATAGACACACACGTGCGTACACACTAATGTTAGCTATAAACACACGCATAATGTGATGAGTGTATTCTGGAGCAAATCAAAAAATGGCCCCGAGCTCAGCAGCTGACAGATTACTGGGAACTCCTCCCTCAAGTCAGAGGTCCAAACAACGGAATGAAAATATTCCCTAAAACATTTAAAGACACACTATTACTTTCCTAAAAGTGAGCTTTAGATCTTCAGTCTTTAATACTGAGTTTTTAATTCTTTCATATGTTGCTCGTTTATCGTTGAACATCAAACATACTGTATATTCTGAGCCTTGAAAGTCAAAAAGCAAGAAGATAATGAAAGCTACAGTAGTTCTTAGTCCTACCAACTCCTAGCACACTGGGCGCTCATTGGTCTCATCCTGTCGCATGTTGATGACATGTCAGTAAGCACAACAGCTGCACATGCACACGTGTCTGGTCCTTCTGTATCCTTCTCGAGCCGCGCTCAGATCTCTGACGCATCAGGATGGATGACTCACATGTATACACAATAACACCAGGGTCTGTTTAAACGGCAGCACGTGTTCAATATACAACACTGTCTTCCAGCTGTCACACACACACACACACACACACACACACACACACACACACACACACACACACACACACACACACACACACACACACACACACACACACACACACACACACACACACACACACACACACACACACACACACACACACACACACACACACACACACACACACACACACACACACACACACACACACACACACACACACACTCACAGGTGTCAAACATGAAACCTCATGAGCACATACAACATAATGCTGTTAGGAAAATACTGCAATCAAAATTTGGTAAATTTTTTTCTCAAGATGCCGCCAGAGACCTCGTCTGACGTTTGATGGTAAAACCAGTAACAACACGCATGTAATCGTGTTTAATCAACTGAGCGGCATCCAAAACAAATCTGGTATGTCCTCCATGTTCTATCTAGATGCATGACTGTTACAGAAAAACAACCAATTACATCTTTGATCTGAAGTGAGAAAACAATGGCGTTTCAGCTGACTCTGATACCACACTTGTGACCTCGAGGGGATCCCAGGTTTGCTCCCCAAACTCTTTGGCATCAATCCTTTAATGTGGATAAATGCAGGGTTGCATGGAAACCAACAGTTACGACGGGGCTAATGGGCCGGTAATGAATAATATAATGAATCGAAACCTTTCACAGCTGCTTTCTCTATAGCTTCCTCAGAAGGGGATCTGTTAAGGGTCTTCAGAATGGACAACAAAGGCAGGAGGCTACGGCTAAAGGTGGACAGAAACAGCCCCCAACGGCCGTCCAACTGCGGGCCTCACACTGCAACGTCTGACAAAACATAATCCCGCTCTTTTCACACCCTCAACGACTGATGAATGCTTGATCGCTTGGGTGTTGCAATGGGCCTTTCAGGGGCCAAAGTCCCCGTGCACACTTTTCATAGACACATCCTGCCATGGCAAACACTTGTGCTTAACAAATTAGGCCTGAAAGGGAATGGGGAACAGAGAGGGGATAATTCAATTATCCCCCTTTTTCATCTGGAAAATCTAAAGGTGGGTTTTGGAAAGGAAAGGATTACTCCGAGTACAGGACCTGTATGGGCCTTTTACCAACCAAACAACTGAGGGGTTATAACACATCTAAAGCGGGACAGATAGAACACTGATGGGGCCGTGACGGTTGTATCTTTTGGACTTTGGATAAAGGGTAGCGCTCCCCTCTTTGCGTCTTGCTCCCCTCATCTACTGAATCAAAGGCTTCTGATGTTGATTTCTGTTCAAACCGTACACCGGTATTCCTCAAAGGACCGGTGGTTGTAAGTTTGTCTTCGTTCTATTACAAGATTATGCAATTCAAGAAATCCAACCGTGGCTTATTCTTGGCTGATGGAGATGCTAAGTCGAGACAACATTTCTAGCATTTAGTTGAACCAATTCAGATACAAAATGTTGTTGACATTTCTAAGAGGCGATAGCCAGATGTAGCGTGTATAGGACAGTGATTTACACAAGGGACTGGGGTACATTCCCTTACCGTGAGGTGCTGGAAGAGCCACGCTCTCATTATATTTGTGGCTACTTTGGGGAAGATGCCTCGTTTCTTCTGCCGCTTCTTGTCCTGGTCATCCTCGTCTCCCGTGCCCGGAGATGCCAGGCTGTTGTCGAGGGCGTCTCCTGGGATCAGAGAGAAGAGGAGTCACATTATGAGGAAGCTTTCATTCGGCCCTGTCGCCTTCATCCTCCTCCACAAAGCGTGCTGAGGAAAGGGCAGAGGAAGATTGCACGGCAGCACAAGACTCTTCCTCTCACCTCCTCTTGACTCCCCGGCCATCGGATAATGAAGAGGAGTTTGTAGTGTGAGAGCTCAATAAAACCCTGAGCTATTAATTCAATCTGAGCCACGCGTTTGACATGAGGTAATGACTGCGGGAGCTGCGCGCCTGACATGAAATAATGAACGTCCAAAGTCTGACTCAGTGCTATGTACTGATATTTTTACGTGACCTTTGTTTGAAACAAGAATACTCATTACCTTAAAAGGAAGGACAAACAAAGCCTGTGATGAAATACTAATCAAACCTTGTGCTATTTGATATCAGAAGCAAGGAGTTCATTTGAGTTACTAAGGCAGAATAGAGTGGGGGGTGGGTTCCCATGTGTGTATTGCCCCCCCGCCCCGACCCCAGACTGACAACATCAGTTTTGGATTTCATCCCGGGCTTCCGATCCTGCCATTAGCAGCATCCCTGTTTGATTTCAGCCAGATCGAGGCTTCCTTTAAACTCAGACTTCCGCCCCTGCAAGCTAACGCTCTCCCTCTCGCAGCACGGGGCGCTCCGCTCCCGCTCCCTCTCCACCATTAATTGTGCATCAGCCGAGATGATTTACTTTTAACAGTGGTGGTTATTTTTCTTGCCCTCGAGGCAGAGAAGCCTTGAAAGCTTGCCTGGAGGGCATGTGAATAATGCATCTGAGAGACTCCTCCCCCGAGGCGGGACAGGAACCCTACTTTTCTTAAGATTTGCCCTAGCATGTCTTTTTGTTTTTGGAGATGCATCAATCAAACGCGCCTATATGAGCCATATTCATGCATAAATATTTCAGCTAATGAATATTGACATTAAAAAGGATGAGTTCTCGGGTCGTGGGCTCTGGGGGTGGTGGGAGTTTTGACCGATGGTAACCAGCTTGAAGTCCCGGACAGGGTACAGGGTTTACGGTTCCTCTGTCCCCTAGTGTGTTCTGTCCTCCACCTCTTCTAGCCTGTGGATAGTCTTTCTGGGCAAATGTTCCCTTAGGTAAGTTAGAGATCAACAATAGGGATGTCAACTTCGTAAACACTTCACTATTGACTTACATCAATGCTAGCTAGCATTAACATTGACCGAGCTAGATCAATGTAGAGAAACACAGACATTGCAACTCACAAAGATAGCAACTTTAAAATGTAGATATTAGTTTAAACACTATGTCAAACGTGATTGACATATCAATACTTTTAAATTGAATTAACCACCACACTTTTTTTCAAAACCTTTTTCATAAAATTCACGAGATAATCAGTTAGCATCTAGCATGATTCTAGCTAGCATCTCGAGTTCAAGAGTAAAAGACCACTTGCATTCTAAATTGAGCTATAGGCCTACTAGTATAGTCTTTGTTCATCTTGATCACACAAAGACAAAGTTCATGGTTACACAAAGGATCATAAAAAGTAAAGGATGGGAAGAAAGAAAGAGAAGATGAAACAGAACTTGCTCAGCCTAATTATATCTGAGGAAGGCACGCTGTCCTCCCCTCCAACCCCCACCCTCGACACCCCACCCTGGTCCACCTCCTCTCCTCTCTTCATCCCTCTTTCTTCTGCTCCAGAGAGGGGAGAGCCGCAGGGCAGATCCTCCGCTACACTAATCGCTACTGACTGTTCCCCGGCAACTCGGCCAATCTAACCAGTGTGTGACGGTGCAGTCTCAAAGTCATACACCCGTGCAAGTGTCCCCTGCCCCCCTTCTCCCCTGCCCCCCTCTTCTCTCTCGAAACCCCCCCACCCCCACCTCCCACTCCACCATGCCTGCCAGTGTCTGCACAGTAGGTGAAGGGGGGGGGGGGGGGGGGAGATGGAGGGCATTACCGCAGGGATGGCTGGAGTATTGCCCCGGGGCTATGAAGAAAACACGCACACAAAAACAGCACCTCGAGATATGAAGGGTCTGCCTACTCGTCCAGCCTCTGCTGCTCATATACCTCTTTTCTAGTCTCGAGCATTCCATCTCAGTGTTAATACTTGTTTCCTTTTTTTGCCATTTGATATTATAAACACTACAGAAATCTACGTCTTCATTTTGCTTGATTTCGATAAAGAATCTCTTACTCAATTAAACATTGTGGCTTTTTGAGCTATGTAAAGTCTTTGCCTAGGGGCTGATGATGATGATGTACAGGTCTGACTTCACCATCAGCAAGCTAACGTCTTTAAACTGTGCAATTTAGCATTTATTGATACCAATACACTGCTGTAAATATTGTAATATACCTGTTGTAGTGCAATACTATACATATCTTTGTTTTATTGTATTTTTAGTGCATGCTATTCTTATTTAAGTTCTTATTTTACATAAATACCTTTTATGATGAATTGTATAATAAATATAAAAAATAAAAACAATTATTCCAAAATGGAACAACTGTCACGAAAAACCAACTTCTCCCGGGATTAATAAAGTATTCTCATTCTGATACATAAAGAGACTATAATATATATGTTTGTATCTTTTAGTAAGCTATTTATTACATAGTATGTGTGTCTTCAATTGATGTTTCTTTTTCAAATGTTCAAGAAAATGAAAATCTATGAATGCACATGCAGGGATGAATGTGTTGCATACTCTTGACATTTGAAACGGTTTCATTTCCTCTCTCGTCTCCTCTCCACTCTGTGCTCTGTTGGTGCTGGCTGAGGTATCGGTGGATGAAGCGTCCGTAAGACGGAGTGCGGAGCGGCTAGCCGAACTGATTGCGGCTCTCCGCTGCATCAGTGATGCAAAGCCAGCGCAGCCTGTCTAATGAGCTCAGCGGGGCATGATCCATCATCAGTGACACCTCGGGGCTCCTCCCCTTATTAGACATGATACACAGCTCTGAATGGAGCAGCCTGGAAGGGTTCCAAGACAGGAGGAATCCTCTGTTTGAGAAACATGACGATAAGACGCAGCTGATGGGAAGATGCAACTCTTTAAAGCAAGCGGATGATGCTGGCATATTTAATTTATAAATCCAATACAAATTGAATCTATTTGCATTTGTCATTTAGAGATGTATCACACTTAAGGGCATTATTGGGCAAGTATCATAAAGACAAGGATTTATATAAATATATGGGAAAATCTAATTTGGGCATACACAGTAATTGTACAGCGGACGACAGGTCATGAATTTGATTCTTTGGAGAAAAACTGACTCCCTGTTTAGTTTTTCTATGTAACAAAACATTCATAATTGGGTTTGAAAGGATTGGTTAAAATAGACAAATTACTTGAATCTGTATCCCTAACCTAACCCTAACCCTAACCCTAACCCTAACACAGAAGTACGTATGTGATGTTTTTTTATTTTTTTTTAATTTTTTTTAATTTATTTATAGAAGGACCATGCATACAAAAACATTCATCTCAGCAAATTGAAGAGATGCAATATGCCAGATTATAGCTAATAGCTCATTTCCATCTGTGGTCCTCAGACAGGTTGACGTTGATGTTGATGTTGACGGCATTGAAAACCCTAACCCTGCACAAATGAAATTCCATCCCCATCCAATGCATTGGAGTTAAAACAATACATATCGCTAAAAATGTACTAAAAAGATACCCTCAAATAATGGTGAAGACCAAACAAGCCTATCAGACATCAGACTTTAAGTCAAATACAGCTATTTATCCTTTGTTTTCTGTGGGAGCATTCACAACAATGTGCACATTTCTTTCCCTTTACACCCAGCATTCATCCCTTTCTCTTCGCTCCCTTTTGAAACATTTCTGACATCCTCAGCATGACAGATGCTAAAGGGACATTAGCCCGCGGTGTCAGTGGAGCTGTGATGTCATCGGCATGTCAGCACCTCCACCTCCCCACATTCCTGCCCCTGACCGCGCGGGCTCTGGATGTGACACAAAGATGCAACACATCCTGTTCCTCACATCTCATTTCTCAACGCGAATGTGCAGGATATTTCCGAGTCACTCCCACTGCCTTTTGTTTTATTTGGGTCTTTGTGATGGACATCTCCAGCCCCCCCCTGTTCTCCCCCCTTCCACACATTCCTTGAAGAGCTCTGCCCCCTTTTGCTGTGGTCAACAGCCGTCACCCTGGGGGTTGAGCTATCAAAGAGAGCCCTCTCTGCATATCACACAGCTTACAAGGCAACAACCAGAACCTGTGAGCTTCAGAGGAGCCTCAGCCCAAACCACCAGCAACACATCGAGGATCCTCTACTTGTGGTTAGCCGGGCTGGGAGCCACATCACCACCACTGAAGTGTTCCCTAATGACAGTGGCTTTTAAAAGGTTGCATCAGACCATGGGAGCATTACTGACAGGCCACTCGAACAAACTCGACAATGACTTCCTGTGCTCTGTCGGAGTGACATTACATTTGTAACTTTAATAATGATTTTGGATGAAGCCTTTTGAGGACATCGTGATCATGACTGTTGTTTGTGATGGCCCACGTGAAGCTTGACGACCATCCAACTTCTTCGAATTTACACAACGGCACACTATTTCCTGCACTGGCAATTCAATTGGATCCGATTTGTTTTATTGCAGTTTGGTGAAATATGAATCAGATTTGATCGAAATAGCAATATGGAATAGTGCAGTATTCAACTCACGACTCACGACTTTTTGTCGCTGCTTTTAATTGAACTATTCATATTTTAGACTGCACTGTAACTTTTATCCATGTATTTTTCCTTTTAATGTTTATTTTATTAGCTTTTCTTTTTTAATGCTTAATGTCTTTAGCACTTTGAATTGCCTTGCGTTGAAAAGTGCTATATAAATAAACTTGCCTTGCCTCACAGGAAGCATTTGTCAAAAGCCTTAGTGTTTAAATAGCCTTTTTGAATAAAGTGTGTGGAGCCGTAGAGATATCCTGGCATGTATTTGTGTTTGGTACAGATGTTACTAAAGATCAAACCACAATCATGTAATATAAAACTATGATAGTAACTACTTACTAAACAGTATTGCAACATCACTCAAAAATAATCGCCATTAGTTTGTTTCTCCAAATGTTTAAGCACTAATATGAATGCAATTTCGTGAAAATGTCAATGCTTTACTGTAACTTCCTATACTACATTTCATTATATTTAAATATTTGTATTCCATTTTATTTATTTCATTCTAACATGGAGCAACTGTCCCAACACCCAACTTCCTCAGCGGTTAATAAACTACTCTGCTTCAGAATCCTTCAAAGCATCAAACTCCCCTAAACATGTGATGATCTCCAGATGACCTCTATCAATAGAGGCCATCTACCTGCTCCAAATGAGATTAGCACGGCACGCCTCTAACTGTCCTGTTTGGGCCTTTCAGGGTGTGTGTGTGTGTGTGTGTGTGTGTGTGTGCGTGTGTGTGTGTGTTCCCCGGCATGAGAATAGACTGGAAACAAGGCAGAGAGGCCCGGGGAGAAGCAGCAGGTAGCATGCAGCAGATCCTGGAGCAGCAACCACAGCTCTGATCATTCTGCCTTCTTCTCTCCCTTTGTTCCTCATACATAAAGTACTCTGTCCTTACATCCCTTCAGGGGGCCTTCTGCACTCCCATCCCCTATGCATTCTCCCGCAGGTCAAAAGGGCAGAGACCTTGGGTTTTCCCCCTCTGTTGTTTAGAAGAAGCCCAAAGGAAAGAAGCTATTCACCCTGTGGCCTTTCTCGCCTCGCCTCAACATACACATCCTGGAAACTGAATAGTTGGATTAAGATTTACCAAAACTAACATGTCAAATTCTGAGGGTGACTTGAGTTGAGTTGGGAAGGTTGGATCGTTTTCAAAAGATCCCTTTCGGATGTCTCTTAATCCTGAGTTTCTCTTGTCTTGCAAAGCATCCTCCTATTGTTCTCTGCAATGCTCTGCGCCTTGATGCCTGATGGGCACAGGGTGGAAAGTTGCTTCTATCCAGTTGCTTCTAGTCCATTCTATTTTTACTGCGCCCAAAGGGGAGAAAAACAAAAACAAGCCATAAAACCCTTATAGCCTCCAATTAGCACATCAGAAATCACATTAAGCGCAGGAACAGCCGGGCGACCCAAGGAGGAGCGGGCTGATGCTATCCCAGGGACGGTCTTCATCAGCGCTAACTGACCTGTCATTGAGACCATGCCATTGTAGCCACAATTGCATGTTAAAATCAACATGAATAGACCTGTTGATGTTTTTATTACGTCAAAGTATAAATCATGTTCTTACTGTCAACACATCCCATTAAAAAAGACAGATTGTTTCGTAATCAAGAGGTTTCAGAATGAGAGGTGTGATAAATCAAATCATGACCAAATAAAAGTTAGAAACGATTTAGAAGAATTACCAGGATTACACTTTAGGGAGAGTAGGGAATCTTTTGTGCATTTTTGTCCATGTGTTGCTGTAGAAAGTACATTTGAAAGCAATGAATCTAAAATCACGTTTTTTTACCAGCTTTTACGAAGGAATTGGTATTTACAATGTAAATGTTTTCCTATATGATACAATGTTGCTTGGACTCCTAACCTTGCATACGAATATATAAATGCCTTTCTGTCCTGATTGGTAGAAGTTATCTTGATACTTCTTTACTTTCTCTTAGCGGTAGCACTCAAAGCCTATTGGTATATACAGAAGAAAGACATGTATAACATATACAATATACAGCTTCCTTTGAAAAACAAAATGCCTAGTCATTTCCTGAGGCAACGGCAGTCTTCAGCAAACAGGAAGACATGTATCAGCGACTTCTTTCAGCTGCAGATTGACGCATGTCAGGGTTACAGTAAGACTAAAGCCCTGCCTGGCTTCCGATGATCTGTGTCTATCAATGCAATCAAGATAAAGTGATTAAGTGAAATGAGTGCATGACCTTTCTTGAAAAGGACCCCCCCCAGTCTCAGAGAGAGGTCACAGGAAAGTCAAAGCTTTGATATGAAAGAGGACGCAGGAGGCTCTTACCGAGTTCACTGGTGTTGTCCCCGCTCTGAGAGACGTGTCCCCCGCTGGACGGACCCGGGGTGCCCACAGAGGGCGTGGAGTGGGCGTCATCCATGTCTCTCCAGGACGCTGGGTTCTGAGGTCAGGAAGAGGTCCGCACACCAGGGGACAGGAGATAAGGAAACAGGGGAGAAGAAGAGAGGACAGGGGGAACAAGATGAGGAAGGTCCATTAGGGTCCAGTATGAGGTCCATTATGCGGTTTCCCAAAGACACAAATACAGCTGCTTGATTAGCATGGACTGAAGACACAGAAATGTTGACTTCAATTAAATGTATTATGTCAACAAATGTCACATAACTGTATAAGGTTAGTTGAAAGCAATAATGTGAAGTTTACATACAAATAATGTAAGTTCAACTTAATATTATTCCTTTCAACTAACCTGATACAGTTTTGTGAAATGTGTAGGAAATTGGTCAAAAATCGAAGACATTACCATTCTGTTGCAAAATGAGCTTCAAATGTAGTTTCCGAAAGAGAATCAGCAAGTCTTTAGAGGATGGTAAACCTGCAGCATGTGCACCCTTCGGAGTCTGGATGTGTCTGTGACCTGAGTCGGGGACAGACCCTGTATTTATTGTGCCGATGGGCCTGGCCACTCAGACAGGCTGAGCCCAAACCAAACAGCAGATCTGCCTCTTCAGCCTCTCTCCGTCAGCTGTTTGCCGGATGGTGATCAGATGAAGAGCTCGGCAGATGACAACAAGAAGCGCGGGGACAATGGCGCAGTGTGAACGAGGCCTCTCAATGATGGCCCCTCTTTTCTTACCCGGCCACCCAATAATTACAACTCCTAAGTACACACAGCTACTCAAAGAGGCGCCATGTGTTTCCACGTTTATCAAGCTAATGAAGGTCTTATTTCTCAACACCCCATCTGTTAAAATCCAATTAACAGAAATGGAAAGTAGTGTACTGCCGGGATCTGAATGTGTATAAGATTCATTCACAAATGAAGATAATTCTACCAAAGAATAGTGTTAACTATACAGTGGCAAATGTCCTCTCTTTGTTATCCAGCACACTCTCTGTAAAGACATCAGCAAACTAGAGATAGTAAATGTACTAATGATAGTATACACAGGCTTTATCTTTTTTTCCAAACATGGCAAATATTGTGATTAGAGGTATGTTTTTATGTGAGCAAAATCCCGACTCAAACTGGGTGGGATTACACATTATTAATCTGCCATGTATGAAAACTATGTTAGAACTGGTTTATACTGTTCTTAATGATTAATAAAGTGTTTACAACCTAATTCATAACCTAATTATAAACCCTTTATGAATCCTTTATAAGCGTAGTCTTATTGTAAAGTGGTACCCATATTTCTTGTAACCAGGAAATGGTTGAAATGTATATTTTTCAAATATTGAAACACGGGCCAAAAAAGTGTTGAATTAATAATCATTTCATCTGTCAGGTGTATTTATTTTATACCAATATAAACTAACTTTGTACACAGTGCAGTTTCTTTTGATTCTGTTGTTTTCTAAAAAATAATTACGCCCTCAATTAGTTTCTTACTTGTTTACAATTGGAAACCTACACACAGTTACGGCTGGACTTCTGATTTGAGGAAATGACATTTGCAGACTCAAGAGAGTAAATGTTTCAATTGGGATTTTTTGCTGGGATGGAAAAGTGAACAATCAGCTCTTTCAGGCCAAATGAGCCTTTGCCGTGACGACGGGTAGCACCTGGCCAGGCCATCACACGCATCATCAAATGTCGCTTTTACACACAACCATACCTGTAACCTGAAACACGCTGCTCTAGCCCTTGTGAATGATTAGCAGATTGTGGTACACTTAACGTTAGCATGCATGTACGTTACACAGATGTGTGTGCATGTCTTTGGACCCAGAGGAGAGCGGCGGCACGTCCATTATGCAACAGCCGTTAGGAGGAAGGCACTACAGCAGGAGTGTCCCGTCACATCAACTGGTGGCCTCACACACACACACACACACACACACACACGCACGCACACACACACGCACACACACGCGCGCACGCGCGCACGCACACACGCGCACGCACGCACGCACACACACACACACACACACACACCATGTATACATCACTTCAGGGGACATTACATTGACTTACATGCATTTCCTGGAGACTTATCCTAACCTTAACCATAACCAACACATGCCTAACCCTAACCCTAAACCTAACCCTAACCCTAACCCTAACCCTAACCCTTAACCTTAACCTAACCAAGTCTTCACCCTAAAATTATTGATCCCCCTCATGGGGACCTCCAATTTGTCCCCATAAGGGAGGCGAGTCCCCACACGTGACTATGTAAACAGATTTAGGTCCCCCCAAGTATAGTAATGCTAGGACACACACACACACACACACACACGCACGCACGCACGCACACACACACACACACACACACGTAAAACATGTGCACGGTGTGTGGCTGCTTGATGCATTCTGAAGAACAAAGAAAATGCATGTTGCTGAAATAACCAAAGTCCATGCTGACGCTTCCACTAAAGCTCCAGACTTTATTTTGTATCTTGTTTAATTCAAAAGAGTCTAAAACAGCCTTTCAGCCAGGGTTTTATAGCCTCTTTTCTGGCACGTAACATAGCGCTACTGTAGGTTTCATAATTCTCTTGTTTTTTTATTCTATTTTCAAGACATCTGTAAGTAGCGTTGACATTCATTTTACAGAAAATATAGCTTTTTTCAAGTGTTACACTTATTATCCCCATCCTGAATATTTAAAAAAGGATTAAGATGAACTAAAACACATTACTCCATTCAAAACTGTAGAACCAGAGCTCAGATTACAGTCTATCATCTATGGTGGGATTTCCCTTCAAAAGGGAATGATTCTAGAACCGCTATCCGACATGAAACATTAAATATAAAGTTTGAAGTTTTCAGTGTGAGTTATAGCATTGTGCCGAACACTGCTGATGCTGCACTGTAACTCACAATCACTTCAACATCTGAATTTGGTTCTTTGAACACAGGTGCCAAAAGTAGGAAGGACTGTTGCCCACAGCGGGGGGGCCGCCTGACAAAGAGCCCCCGCACTGTCGCTATAATAATCCTATTGGCTGAGAGGGGACTGAAGCCCAACAGCAAACGCAGCACTTGCAGCTGCACTTTGTGCTATATATACAACAATCATCATCAACAACATCATCACCATCATCATCATCATCATCATCATCATCATCATCATCATCATCATCATCATCATCATCATCATCATCATCATCATCATCATCATCATCATCATCATCATCATCAATTGTGTCTACCTTATAAATCAATAGACAAATAAAGTTGCAACACCTCATTCAAATAGGATTCAAACCACATCTGTACTGCTCCCGTGTGCTGGGGCTCAGTCCCTGCTGTGACGGATGCAGGTTTGAATCCAGCTTAAGGCTAAACTGGCCCAAAATAATCGTGAACAAAATAAATCTCAACTGTCCATATTATGATTCTTTTGAACAGAGCTGAGATCTCCGGCTAAGGCTCTGCACAGCACTTGGTTTCATTAAAGCCACCAAGACCACCCAACCCAACAACTGCACCCTGTTTCATTACAATGATCAGATATTGTAATAGGTTCAAATACCTTTTGGTGTAAGGGTAAATATTTAATTCTAAAAATAGATGCTTCAGGAGATTAAAAAATAAAAAGGCAGAAGGAAATGCTCGAGTTGAGAAATGCATTGGTCGACAGCGAGTCTCAAGCCTTTTGCTTTATGACCTCCGAACATGAAGCAATGTCTTCTTGCACCAGAACAGGGGCTTTTCACAATTTGTAGAATCTGAATCTCTCTTTGAGGCCTGGAGCATTTAAACCGTGATGTAAGCGAGTTAAAGCAGAATATTATTCAATGTGGCAAAGCATCCCCAAATTGCTCACAAGTAGTCATGATAACATTTTAGTAAGGACCACTTTGCGATCAGAAGAAGGCCCGATGCAAAACAAAAAATCCTCTTCTGCTTCTCAAGACCTGCTACGAGAGAGCGCAGTGAAGTAGCCTGACACTTTGTATGCATGCTGGGCAGGCAGGTTGACTCACATGTTCTGCGAGGTTGGTGGAGGACCCGGAGAGGTCGTCAAAGTCAGACTTGCAGACGTCCCGGTCCTCTATGACCAGGTCGATGGGCATCTTGCCTTTCAGGCAGCTGATGTACCGGTGGCAGAAGTTATCGCAGAGCTCATGCACCTGCAACATCCAGTGTTCATTTAGATTCTCAGTCTGAGCATCAGGACCATTCAATATGATATGCAATGATATGATTACATATGGCACTATTTTCATTTATAAAGCTTAACCAATAGCCTGTATACCTTCTCTAGTTCCAGGAGATGAAACCGTAAGACTTGAATGGCTTGAATCATCTGAAAAAATAAGGAAAACATTTTTTAAATGAAACTCCAGAAGAAAATGAGATGATAACACAATGAGAAATGCTATGAGAGAGGTGCCTGGGGCGCCACGATACTTACGAGTGTGTGCAATACCAGCATCATGTAAATATGATTTGGTTTTAAAAAACCTGTGGCAAATTAAGATATGATGAGGTTGCCTTGAGCCAGTCTGTGAAGTCCAGACCAACACATAACAGGAGGATGACACGTGAAAGAAAGAAAGAAAAGGAAGTGCTCACCAAGTTATCCAGCTCTGGATTCGAAGAGAATAAAGGTTTCTCTGCGCGGATCTGAAGAAAGTAAATAAATAAAATGCGTCAGTTGGTGTCTTTTATACTGATTTACTTTTTAGATTCACCATCATTTTCAAGGCTTCATTATCATTTCCACATTAGATACAGTGTAGATGGAAAATAGATAAAATAGTGCAAGACAATGTTTTGAGATGTGCAAGTAAATAGAAATGCAATAGATCCATATCCAAGTAAATGAAATATGGTGTAAATAAATAATTTGGAGGTGTTTCTTGCGTATTTGCGCACTTGGCCCCGATAAGTGTCGTCTCCTACCTGTTTTGCAAACACAGCTATGTCTTCATTGAAGGAGTCCGAGGAGCACACGTCCCCCCCCGCGACCCCCGGCTCTCGGGGCGTGCAGGTCGCCAGCTCGCACTTCTCGAACACCAGAGCCAGCAGCGGGAACAGAGGGTGTCTGCAGCAGAAACACAGGCCGTTAGTTAGTCTGCAGCCATTGTGAGGCCTGAACTATCGCCTACTGTACAACAAAGCTGCGCAGATAACAGCTCACATTGCGCTGGGGTTCGCAATAGAACAGCGCTTTGCAAACTGAAACACACATGTGTATTCCTTCTTAACTCAAGAGGAGAAATGCAGCGCTGATACGGGAGGTTATATCTCATTTGTTTCCAATGCAAACAACCTCTTCAGATATTACAGTTTGTCTATGCCACTATTGGTATTTTGTCTCGTTTTATGCAGTGAAAATAATGATATAATTACAACAGGAAAGAAAAGTATTTGACAATTCATTTTAATGAAAACAAATTACTTAAATATAAAAAATACGGGAAAAACTAAAATGTTAACGCGGAATGTTTGGCTTTCTGTGCCTATTTAATTATATAAATCCAACATGTGCAATTGTTAAGTTTCTCTCATAATAAAAATAAACACATACAATAATAATAACAATAAATAATACAAATAATAATAATAATAATAATAATAAAATATAAATAATAATAATGTGTCCATACCCGTAGATTTGGTCCTTGTCTCTCTTCAGTGCGTCGTTCACGGCGCTGCCCATGCTGCTGGGCATGATGTTGTGCGGCGCGTGGGCTCCGTAGTGCTGGGTCGGGTGGGGGGGCGGCCCGTGGTTCAGGTGGTGGACCTGGGGCAGCGGGCGAGGGGCGTGCGGGTCTCCGTACATGGAGGCCGGGACCCCGACTCCATCCATGGCGCCTCCGTAGTGAGCCAGCTCATCGTACTGGGGTGAGAGTGGGAGATGACATGATGTGACCGAAGAGGTAAAACAATAACAACGGTAACAGCGTGGATCATTTTATTATTAAATGTGTGTATTACATCGTTAAAGGCATTGCATTTGGGTTTCATGAAAACACGTGAAAATATGAGTAGGCTATTGGGTGAGCCACTTGCTTAAGGAGCTTTGTTTGCATCAACTATACATTAAACGATGCCCGTGTTCAAAACATTTGATAAAATAAAAATGCACCAATATAGGATTTACCCTTTGCGCCATCTCCAGACGATCAGAAAAGTTTGGTGTTGATGAAATAGATGACTTTTAAAATCCAAGCGGGAGTTATAATCCTGCCCTGTTCTGTAGAAAATCAATAACGCTTGAAATCAGAGCAAAGTGCTCACAAACAGCATTTGTCCTCGCGTCACGAGTGCCAAAAGGCGCACTGGGAAAGTGGCACGCTGCTGCCCTGGTCCTTCAACGGGAGGATCAGAGCTAATCTGTCAGATGTGTTTGATGTTAGTTCCGAGCATCAGTTGTCTCTGTCACAGGAATGCTGGCGGTCCGCGGCTCAGTCCTCTGATCAGTGCGCTCTCGTGTCCATGTCTCTGCGCGACACGCTCTCTGTCCGCGGCTTGGAGAGGGAGCTGCTTATAGCCCGCGCTGATCTGCAGGACGCGCTGATGACGGAGCGTGGAGGAGAAGGGTGGGCGCAACCAGTCCCTGGCAAGTTACTGTGTCTTTAAAGGGGGACTTCCGGTCATTACTTTCAAAATAAACCCGGACGAAGGTATTGATTCTGTATAGGAAAGATACATGTTGATCGGATTCATCAGGGAATCAACATGTTGTATTCATCCCGGTGGAAAGTGGGTTTTGTGACGTCATTTGAGAATAATAGATAGTGAAACATAAGGAGTAATGTGTCATAAAAAGACCAAAACATAAAGATATATGAGAAGGTAAGTCAGAATGTTTCATAAGAAAATACAAATAAAATCACAAGGAATTAAAGAAACTCAATAAAAAAGATAACAAATAAATAAAGATGTGAACAAAAACAATAGAGTTGAAGTAAAAATATAAAAGGAAGAACAAGAACAAGAAGAACATTGATCCCTTATGAAAACTGTTTAAACACTATGCATTTGAAAGAGAGACACAATGTTTCAGTGTAATTGTATCCACCATGCTCTTCATGCCATCAAGTCAAATGATTTCACGTGTAGAGTAGGGGTTAGAGTTATCTTGACTGACATCCGGTTCCAGGGATCAGACCATCAGACCCTGATCCTGTAATATGCATTCAAAAAGCTAGAATGTGCAGTGTCTGTTTGGACTGCATGTATCCTTTTCTGATGGCAACCCCAACTAAATGAAAAGGACCAAAGTGCTGTTATGCAGTAGGTATTGATTCTGTAGGAAATGGTTGATTGATCCATTATTTGGAAAATAATTTGTGCTCAACATTAACACCGACACTTTTCTAAAGCATTTAAAGATTTTGAATTAAAAATGTTTCCTTCCTTCCGATTATTCATCGGCTTGAGGTGATTTTATGAGTTCATATGCAGTGTCAAAGCATTTGCAACACTTCAAACTGGCTAACTGTCACAGTGATGTCAGGTGTCAGGTGTCAGTCAGGTGGTTAAGTTAGTGTGCAGCGTATCGAACCTTCAGAATGATGGTCACTTGGGCAAACAAGTCATTCAGCCCCTCTTCGTGGTTACGTAACATGTCACTTAAATAATCTATTTTTTTATTTTTTTTTCTTATCAAGCTCCACATTTGTGGAATCAGCTTCCAGTTTGTGTTCGGGCGGCAGACACCCTATCCGTTTTTAAGAGTGCGCTTAAGACCTTCCTTTTTGATAAAGCTTATAGTTAGGGCTGATTAGATTCAGCCCCTAGTTTTGCTGATATAGGCTTAGTTTGTCGGGGGACATCTTACTTCTTCCTTCTCTCTGTCTATACCTGTGTACTCTCATGTTCCCATTAACCCAGCTTCCCCACATGTCTCTCTTTTTGGTGTCTATATACGCCGGGATCCGGAGTCATGGATGATCCTGCGGTCCTGTGTCTTGGATCGCGAGCCCTGGATGGATATCCTGGTGGATTCATCTTCCTATTATACACACATGCATTTCCAAACATCTGGACTACCTATGTTGCAAATGTATTATCTTTTCAATGTACACATGGCATCTATTGCACGTCTGTCCGTCCTGGGAGAGGGATCCCTCCTCTGTTGCTCTCCCTGAGGTTTCTCTCATGTTCCCTTTAAACTGTGGGTTTTCTTCGGAAGTTTTTCCTTGTACGATGCGAGGGTCTAAGGACAGAGGGTCTAAGGACAGAGGGTCTAAGGACAGAGGGTGTCGTATTGTCATACTGATATTCTGTACACACTGTGAAGACCACTGAGACAAATGTAACATTTGTGATATTGGGCTATATAAATAAACATTGATTGATTGGTTGATTGGTTGATTGATTGATTGAATGCAATTTCTATCAGGGCGATGTCTTCACGGAGACAGTTATTCTCTTCTTGAGTAACTCCCTGCTGGACCATCTCTCCGTAAGACCCAGAGGGTGGTGAAAACTGCACAGAACATCACCAGGACTGAGCTGCCATCCATGGAGGACCTCTACTCCCAGCGGCTCAGGAAGAAAGCCCTCCGGATTATAAAAGACCCCCATCACCCCAGCCACACACTGTTCAGTCTGCTGCCGTCTGGCAGGCGGTACCGCAGCATCCGGACTAAAACCACCAGACTCAGAGACCGTTTCATCCCACAGGCCATACAGGTGATAACACCTGAGCTTGCACATATTTTCATTCAAATCTAGGTCTCTTAATTGCACTGTTGAGGAACCTGTTTCTCATTCATTGTTTAATCACCGCTAACCGGAATGCTTTTATGAGGTTGGTCCTTCCAAAGACTAAATAACAAGGACAAGCTGAGATGTTGACTTAACGTTAAATGTATTATGTCAACACATTTCAAATAACTGTATTAGGTTATTGGTAAAAGTAATAATATTTAGTTGAACCTAATAATATAACTTAATATTATTGCTTTCAACTAACCTAATAAAGTTCTGTTGACATAATACATTTAATTAAAGTCAATGTTTCATTGTACTTTCTGCATAGTATTCATATAAACTGATCACCTCATTAAGGCTTTAGCGAATGATAGCTTATTTTGATATGAAAAGTTGGGACTTCAAACTTCTACACATTACCAGGTCGCTCACCTCGCGGAGGGGGCCTCACCTCGCGGAGGGGGCCTCACCTCGCGGAGGGGGCCTCACCTCGCGGAGGGGGCCGCACGTAGCGGAGGGGGCCGCACGTAGCGGAGGGGGCCGCACCTCGCGGAGGGGGCCTCACCTCGCGGAGGGGGCCGCACGTACCAGAGGGGGCCGCACGTAGCGGAGGGGGCCTCAACTCGCGGAGGGGGCCTCAACTCGCGGAGGGGGCCTCAACTCGCGGAGGGGGCCTCACCTCGCGGAGGGGGCCTCAACTCGCGGAGGGGGCCTCACCTCGCGGAGGGGGCCTCAACTCGCGGAGGGGGCCTCAACTCGCGGAGGGGGCCTCAACTCGCGGAGGGGGCCTCACCTCGCGGAGGGGGCCTCAACTCGCGGAGGGGGCCTCACCTCGCGGAGGGGGCCTCAACTCGCGGAGGGGGCCTCAACTCGCGGAGGGGGCCTCACCTCGCGGAGGGGGCCGCACCTCGCGGAGGGGGCCGCACCTGTGCGTTTATGCGCCGCCATTAGGGTGGTGCGGCATGGTTTAGCCGCTGAACACAACACACTCTCACTCCCTAAGCGTCCAATAGCGACGTTTGGTCAGTGTCCGTGGCGTCCAATTGTGACGCTCCTAGGCTCCTTCAGCGTCATAAAGAGACGCAAATAGCTTTCAACTGATTGCAATGTATTCCCATCTGCGTCGGGATTTGACGCTCATGGAAGCACGGCATTCATTTATGTCGGCTGCCCTTAAAGGTAATGTGAGCGTCCATTCCCAGGAGTAAAGGATGGCAGAAGACACTACACTACCCAGAATCCCCAGCTATCGTTTGGACTACACCATGTGCTCTTGACAAACCCCGTGATAGTCCTCAAGCTCTGTGATTGGAGAGTGTGCTCCGAGGGTTACCGAGCCTCGAACAACACTTGAAATGGGATGGAACCACGGCAGACTGTCCAAAACTGGATTTGAACGGGTCCACCGCGTCCCCCCTCCCCCACCCCGTCCCCAGAACTACACATGCTGGCTATTCTGTTTCGCAACATGTTCTCTATGGCACGTCTCTACTGGGAGTTGTAGTTTTAAAAGACGTTTTCGTATTTCCCATAATAAGAAGTTGCCAGTATTAAACTGTGTACATCCCTGGAGGTTTAGGGGACAGGAAACACTCACATTTAAAACATATAATTAATAAATGGGTGAAAATTGCTTGTGCCCATTATGGGCAGTATTACTATATATACCCACATGCCAGCTAAGGTCAGAAGAGCTTTATTTAACAGCTGGTCTTATGTGTGTGACCCCTGTGATAACATTACATTACATTAATTGATAAGCCTGAAACATGCACTTGTCAAGGTTCAGAGGCACATTTTGCAAATATGGCAGTAGCCATCGATCAGCTTAAGATAAGATATACTTTATTCAATCAATCAATCAATCAATGTTTATTTATATAGCCCAATATCACAAATGTTACATTTGTCTCAGTGGTCTTCACAGTGTGTACAGAATATCAGTATGACAATACGACACCCTCTGTCCTTAGACCCTCACATCGTACAAGGAAAAACTTCCAAAGAAAACCCAGTTTAAAGGGAAAAATGGGAGAAACCTCAGGGAGAGCAACAGAGGAGGGATCCCTCTCCCAGGACGGACAGACGTGCAATAGATGCCGTGTGTAAATTGAAAAGATAATACATTTGCAACATAGGTAGTCCAAATGTTTGGAAATGCATGTGTGTATAATAGGAAGATGAATCCACGAGGATATCCATCCAGGACCTATGATCCAGGACCACAGCCACGACTCAAGATCCAGCGCTCGCGATCCAGGACACAGGACCGCAGGATCATCCATGACTCCGGATCCCAGCGTATATAGACACCAAAAAGAAAGACATTTGGGGAAGCTGGGTTAATCGGAACATGAGTGTACACGGGTATAGACAGAGAGAAGGAAGAAGTAAGATGTCCCCCGACAAACTAAGCCTATATCAGCAAAACTAGGGGCTGAATCTAATCAGCCCTAACTATAAGCTTTATCAAAAAGGAAGGTCTTAAGCGCACTCTTAAAAACGGATAGGGTGTCTGCCGCCCGAACACAAACTGGAAGCTGATTCCACAAATGTGGAGCTTGATAAGAAAAGGCTCTGGCTCCCATTGTACTTTTAAAGATTCTAGGAACAACCAACAACCCTGCATTCTTGGAACGCAATGCCCTAGTAGGACAGTAGGGTATAATGAGTTCTTTAAGGTAAGATGGCGCCTGCCCATTAAGGGCTTTGTAGGCGAGAAGAAGAATTTTAAATTCTATCCTGTGTTCTATAGGGAGCCAGTGTAAGGCAGCCAGAACAGGAGTAATGTGGTCCCTTTTCCTAACTCTGGTTAGTACACGAGCCGCAGCATTTTGAATCAGCTGAAGCGACTTGATTGACTTCTTGGTACTCCCTGATAATAAAGAGTTACAATAATCCAGCCTAGAAGTAACAAATGCATGGACTAGTTTCTCTGCATCGTTTTGAGGCAAGATATGCCTGATTTTTGCAATGTTACGTAGATGGAAGTAGGCGGTCCTTGAAATTGATTTTATGTGGGCGTTAAAGGATAAATCCTGATCAAATATAACACCAAGATTCCTTACAGTCTCACTGGAGGCCAAATTAATGCCATCCATAGTTAGTATGTCTTTAGATAATTTGTTTCGTAGATT
Organism: Pseudochaenichthys georgianus; assembly: GCF_902827115.2. NCBI lineage: Eukaryota > Metazoa > Chordata > Actinopteri > Perciformes > Channichthyidae > Pseudochaenichthys > Pseudochaenichthys georgianus. The sequence continues at coordinate 6,434,545 of NC_047526.1, forward strand.
CTTCGGGCCAAGTACAATAACTTCAGTTTTGGTCGTGTTTAACATCAAAAAGTTTAAGGTCATCCACGTTTTTAAGTCCTTAAGGCAGTCTTGAATTTTATTTAGATGATTAATTTCATCAGGCTTGATTGATAAATATAGTTGAGTATCATCCGCATAACAATGAAAGTTTACAGAATGATTCCTTATAATATTGCCTAACGGAAGCATATATAATGTGAACAAAATAGGTCCGAGCACTGAGCCCTGTGGCACTCCATGGCTAACTTTGGTTTGCGTGGAAGATTCATCGTTAACACGTACAAACTGAGAGCGTTCAGATAGATAGGACCTAAACCAGCCTAAAGCAGTTCCCTGTATGCCAACTAAGTGCTCTAGTCTTTGCAATAGGATATCATGGTCGATAGTATCAAATGCAGCACTAAGATCGAGCAAAACAAGAATAGAGACAAGTCCCTTGTCTGAGGCTATTAGAATATCATTTGTGACTTTAACCAGAGCTGTCTCTGTGCTATGATGTGTTCTAAAGCCAGACTGAAAATCTTCAAATAAATCATTGTTTTTTAAGTAATCACACAACTGTTTTGCGACCGCTTTCTCAAGAATTTTTGAGAGGAACGGAAGATTAGAAATAGGTCTATAGTTGGCTAAAACCTCTGGATCGAGGTTGTGCTTTTTAAGAAGCGGTTTTATCACTGCTACTTTGAATGATTGTGGAACATAGCCTGATAATAAAGACATATTCATAATATTTAATAAAGAAGTGCTAATTAATGGAAAAACTTCCTTCAACAGCTTAGTTGGAATTGGGTCTAACATACACGTTGATGGTTTAGAAGAGAGAATCATTGAATGTAATTGTTCAAGGTTAATGGCTGAAAAGCATTCTAGTTTACTATCTAGTGTAATATTAGAACGTACGATTTCGGGAGCTGTTGATAACACTATACTGGTCGAAGGCAAGAGGTCATTAATTTTGTTTCTAAGAGTAACAATTTTATCGTTAAAAAAGCACATAAAATCATTACTACTGAGTGCTAAGGGAATAGAAGGCTCAATCGAGCTGTGGCTCTCTGTCAGCCTGGCTACAGTGCTGAAAAGAAATCTTGCATTATTCTTATTCTCATCTATTAATGAAGAGTAGTAGGCTGCTCTCGCTTTACGCAGTGCTTTCTTATATTCATTGAGAGTAATATGCCAAATTAAACGAGATTCTTCAAGTTTAGTGGAACGCCATATCCTTTCAAGTTGTCTAGACTTTTGCTTTATTTTGCGGGTTTCGGCATTATGCCATGGAGCTAATCTATGTTGTTTTATTTTCTTCTTTTTCAAAGGAGCAACATAATCTAATTTTATTCGCAGCGCATCTATAGCACTATCAACAACATGATCAATTTGGGGTGGTGTACATTTTGTATAAGTTTCCTCCCCTACATGCAGACATGCTATCGAGTTAAGTATTGGTTGAATCTCTTCCTTAAATGTGGCTATAGCACTAACAGATAGGTTTCTGCTGCAAGAGCTTTTGACTAATGCTTTGTAGTCTAGTAACAGTACTTCAAAAGTTACTAAGAAATTGATTGATCCCAAGTTGGAACATTTGCGTTACATCAGCATGTGTAACAGTTAAATATGCAGTTGTGTTTATTTGAAAATCATTTAGTATAATCACACAAATTCTGTGTTTTATATTCAACAATTCTGTGTTCTTTATTTATTGATTGTTCAATACCTGACAAGGCCGGAGATGAAATATCTACATACATCTATAAGAGTATAATACATTATGTATAATATCAGTTAAAATAAGTGCTTCAACATAGTTAACATTGCTGGAGGTATGCACAAATATTGATAGATGTCTTGTAATGCACTATTGAGGAACCTGCAACCCAAGTTTTTCATTCAGTGCAGAACGACACCACAGTTGTGTAGTAATAAATATACTTTATAGGGATCGTATTAATATCTAATAATAAAAATATTGAAATTCAATAACATGCTTTAACCACCAGGGGCCTATACTACGAACCTGGTTCAACCTAACCTGGATATGTTTGAGTTAGCCGGTTGGCCTAATCCAAAACATACGCGCTGTCGCTAAACGGTACTGCGACGCGGGTTATCAAGTGGATCGCTCAAGCCAGCCGTGTCCTATCTAGTTAGGTGCGCGTTCACATGAAAGGGGTGGTATCTGGAGCATTCGACCAATCACAAACATGGAGAAGCGCACTGACAGCGCAGCGTCATACTTCCTGAATGAAAAGTCAACTCTAATACTAGTCAAAAATGAAGAAGTTAAACTTTAAACATCCATGACTTAAACACTTGATCCAGGATCAAAGCCACAGAGCTGCACCTGCAAGGTGAATACAGCTGGCAAAATAAAAAGTGTTTGAATGCGTACATTAACAGGTTTATGATCACTGCCCCGTCTAAAACACGATCTGACTTCAATTACATTTGTCTCGAGTGTTTCGTCAACTTATGTGTTGCTTAAAATAATACTTCTGCATACAGTCTGTGACTCTGTGAGTGTTGCACGGCCAGATACGGCTCAGCTGACTCAGATAAGGAGATATGATACATTATGAAGTGATATGCCGCGGACTGTACTTAATGTACTCTGATCCGGTTACTTATGTTGTGGCCGATATTTAAGTAAGCTTTCTTAACGCTAATGTTGTCAGATTGTTCTGAAGATGGAGGTGATATTCTATTCATGTTCACGTTCACACAGTCGGTGATATTTGCCGGCCGTCTTTCCTGCGACGGCAGTTTTTCTGTATTTCCTTTCTCCTGTAATATGACTTGATCGCTTTAAACTCTTTGCTGCTTTCACTGAGTTGAGCTCTTAGCCTGCAACCTAACCTGGTCCCGACCAGGTTAGCTGCTTAGCATATATTACCATGGAGATCTAGCCTGCTAAAAAGAGAACCAGCTTCGGATGACCGGAAAGCCGGAGTTTGCCCTGAATTTAGCCGGCTAAGCGAAAATCCTGCTTCGCAGTATACCCCCCTGGTGTCCCTTTATATCAACTGTGCACCTTTATGGTGTAAATACAGCCTATCTACCAATTGGATCAAATATAAAAGTGAGCCGAATTAGTGTTGATACTGCAAGGAGACGCATTGTGTGAAAAGAAATGTAAGATGTTGTTTAATTGCTGATATATTTATGATCCACGTCACGTTTTCAGTTCCTCATGTTTGTCTTCTCATCAGGGCTCTATAAATACAGAACTACGGCAGATATGTAATATGTAATGCAGCCGAACCGTGTATTACAATGACGTTATGTGATGACTTTCAAAGAGAAAAGCAAGCACACTCGGAATAAGGTATTATTATTATTTCGGTCTGTTTCCGGTATTTGTTAATGACGGTGTGCTCTGAGATGTGAGACTGGAATTGCACAGGGGGGAAATAACGTAGGCTATCTTTAGATGCGGATTTTGTTAAACTAATATGTTTGCGCTGTGGACCAACACTATACATTGACGGGGAAGGGGGTAGCAATAAAGATAACACCATTAAACAGTTACACAACATAACAGAAATAATATCGATAGCAGCGTCCCTAGCAACCACCTTGGTAACAATGAAAACGTCGCGATTTCCTGAAGTAATCTTCGTAATAACTAGCAAACTAAAGATCATGTACATCCACTGCACACATAATCTGAAATAACAACTCATATTTCTCGCATCAAATGACATCAAAACGCATATTAATGGCCAAACTAACTTTAAAATAGGCATTTTACACCTAGAATAAAACGAAGTTCGGCCATGTTTGCTTTTTCTGCAGGGAGACATTTGAAGATCACATGACATAGACGCCAGCCATCGGAATGAATGGTGAAAAAAACGGGGTTTGTCAAATAGAGCACATGGTGTAGGCCAAACCATAGCTGGGGATTCTGGGTAGTGTAGTGTCTTCTGCCATCCTTTACTCCGAAAAAATATTTGTTTCTCCGAATCGAAGGGGAAAAATACAAAAGCATTGTACACAATTTAAACCAATCAATGTTGTGTAATTAACAAGGATAATCTGGTGTTTTTTAGTCGATGAGTAGTGCAGATATCACTGTAAAATCAATCGACAGTAAGAGGAATACTTACTTCCGGGTGTACAATTCTCCGTTATCCAATGGGAATGGATGCTCACATTGCCTTTAAGGGCAGCCGGCATAAACGAATGCCGTGCTTCCATGAGCGTCAAATCCCGACGCAGATGGGAATACATTGCAATCAGTTGAAAGCTATTTGCGTCCCTTTATGACGCTGAAGGAGCCTAGGAGCGTCACAATTGGACGCCACGGACACTGACCAAACGTCGCTATTGGACGCTTAGGGAGTGAGAGTGTGTTGCTGAACAAGGTAATACAGTCTAATGATGTTTTATGTGTGAGTGGTGCTCTTATTTCTTATTATTTTAGATTTGTGTAATATTCTTTTAATACTTTTATAGTAATTCTATATTTGCTTCATTTGACAACTTAAAACATTTGACTGTGTTAATGCACCATAATGTAACAAAGCAAATCCCTTCAAATTATTTTATTTTTTAAAGCTTTGCCTCCATCTTGACTCCACTTTTATGAAACAAATAGTATTATATTAAGTAATATGGAAAAAAATAAAAATCGTAAAATATAAAAATGTTATCGAACTGACAAAAAATGACCCATTTAATAATGTCCACGTTTTTATTTGTTTTTCTCTTTCACTCCATCGTCTGTCTTCCTTATTCACACTGATAAAGTATTTGCTTAAGAAGTTGAATATTTCCAGCACGTTCTATTTTTTCAGAACTATTTTACACACTTTCCTTTGATATGCGCCGTCAGTGAATTATTAAAGGCATATATTTGAATTATAAATACACTAACTATAAGGAAACAAGCAAAACATGCACAATGCCCCAGGCTACATCTCTCCTCATCGCATATCATTTCCATGGAGTCTCTCTCTCTGTTTCCTCCTCTCTACTCTCTCCTCCTTTGTGTTCCCCCCCCCCCCCCCCCACTCCCCCTCCTCCGCATACATCCTCCCACCACCCAGCCCAGCCAAGGTGATCTGAATGGAGGCTGATTCAGGGTGTCAGGCCCTGTCCTAAATGTAATAAATTACCGTTGAGCCCTGGAATAGTGCATCTCTCCCGACACATCACCGGAGAAGGGGCCTGCACACCACCATCCTTGACCCCATATTCCACCCCCACCCCTTACACACACACATACACTAATTTCCCATCTCCACCCCCTTCCCCTCCATCGTCAGCCAGCCCTGGTCTGGCTGCCTCTGTCACCCGTCATCCTGTGCCCCAGTGAGGATCATTAGCATTGTCAGAACTGGCTGGGAAAGGAGGCCAGCAGAGACCTGGGTGGAGGTGTTGGAGGGAGGGGGGGTCCCATGTGTGTGTAAGTGAGAAAGAAAGATTTTCTGGTAGAATGCTGGCTAGTATTTACATGAAGAACATTTTTCACAAATGTTTGTTTTCTTCTTAGGACTGTCTGTGCGTGTATGTCTGTAATGGTAATTGGTACCTATAGAGCGCATTATCAGGTCTTTACGATCCCTCAAATCACTTGTAAAAGCTACAAGTCGTCCACCCATTCAGACCCCATTCATACAGGGCAGTGCAACTTGCTCACACATCACCCTTGGCCATCGGGAGCAACTCAGGGTTAAGTATCTTGCCATGTCGTCATGTTGACTGCACTGGGGTCGCCCTGTGTGTGTGTTCTTCTCTTAGGACCTCTCGCAGTGCTTCATGACACAAGCCAGTATTCACCCATTCACACACTGGTGGCAGAGGAATCGTACAAGGTGCCACCTGCTCATCAGGATCGATACACATTCACACACACACAAAGATGGCGCAGCCTTCGGGAGCAATTTTGGGTTCAATATCTTGCCCAAGGATACTTCAGCATGCGGACTGCAGGATATCGAACCACCAACCCTCTGATAAGTGGTCCTACCTTGTAAACTATAGCCGCCCCATGTGTCGCAGGTCTGAGGTTTGGCCTGATATGAGATGCCGTGTGAGCTGGGCTGCGATGATGCTTTGCAGAAATGGAACATGGGTAAAATCCCCAAAGCACTCGTACAGCTACTGGTGGAGGTTTGTTGATTAGCAATCATTTGCTGATAAATCAACCTGACTGTGGTCCTCCATTTATTAGAAATTATTTGTGAGTCCGTCTTGTATCTGCACTGTTTCTATCAGTTATGATGACATTATACTCACCATAAAATTGTACTTACCCTCACCTTGAAAGTATTGGACAGTTCTGCAGCGCACAATTTATGTCCAATGTGTTAAAAAGTGTTCATTATAAGGAATCTAGGGCTTTGCAATTCTGTCTTATATCAACACTCTCATTTGCAGTGTTGTTTGCGAGGCTTTTCTATGGGTTTGTTTTGGATCAGATCCAAATTCCCTGGTGGTTGTAGGTAATAGTGAAATTGAGCACTCCTGGACGGTGATTGATGTTAACAACAGATACTCGTTTTACTCTCTCAAAAAAGTTTGTTTGTTTGGTTGGATTCTATCCTTTCTGATTAGCACACTGTTTGTGGTTTTTTGTATCCATCAGACTTGATTTGAGTGACATTGACTGGTATGTTCCAACAGGTATGTTTGGCTTTTTACTCCAGAGCCGACAATGCTGTCCTCAGAAACTGAATCATACAGCTCTCTTGGCCCTGGTATGTAGTCAACTGGAGTATGGCAGCTTGGTCTGGGACCCTACAGCGGTAAAGACATTGATGCTCTTGAATCAGCCCAAAGAAAAGGTGAGATATTCATCTTACAGGTGACAGAGCAGTAGCAAGGAAAATATTGAACAGTTCAATTGGATGGAATTGAGTAAAAGGCGCCAATCTGCTCAGTGAGTCCTCTTCTTCAAGATTGTCCAAAACATCTCCTCCTAGAATCTCCTAGAGCGGGATCCAATGTAGTAACTTCTGCTGTTCAAAGATGTCAGGAGCGTATGTCCTCCACTCCCTTCGATGATGCCTGACCTCTTCCCGGTGGTAACTGCGAATGGTCAGGATGAGTTCTTAGAGCATAAACCATCTGCATGTAAGCTGGCACTGTATCCATCATGATTCATTAAAGTCAACACCAGATCAGCTCATTTCTTTGAGACTCCCAATAGCCAGGGGCGGATCTATACGAGGGGAAAGGGGGGCAGCTTCCCCCCCACTGTAGAGCCTTGCCCCCCCCAGCTGCCCCCCTAGCTTTTGTGTCCCTAAAACTGTACTTGTAGAAACAACCCTACACTTATGTCCACAAGCTTCTAAAGTAACGAAACAAGCAGTTCATTCATTAAAAGTGAATCATTTTAAATATCATCTTCACTCAGACCGCGGTTCACACAGCTGCAGAGAGGGAGCGAGCTGTCCCAGCGCCTGAAGGTGGATCAGCTTCTCGGGAAGCATTTCCCCTTCGACTGGTTTTGTTTTTAATAAGGACGAGAGCTTGAAACTAAATATTAATAAAACGCTGCCGTTTAAAACGATAGCGTTTAACAGACCGTCGCTGTTTGGGACGTTACGTTACAAAATACTACGCAGACAGCGCTAGCTGGGCGATCGATCACTTTATTTGCTAAACTATGCGGTACTATTAAATCCACGTATATTACACATCACAGCAATGAGGCCAGATAAATTAAAACAGGATACTCAAACTGGATCTAAACACAGCTGCCTGTGTGCGTTTGATAATACTTTCTGATTTTATATTTATTATAGACTATGCTACATGGCCCTAACGTGTAAAGTTATACACGCATTTGTACCAGTGCTTTTCACAAGTAGACTCTTGCAGGCCAGATTATAGGAGTGATTCAACAACAACACAAAGACATATCTGAGAAGAGATCAGGACGAACAGAAAGAGGAGAAGGAAAAGAGAGATGAAGAGACCAGGAGGGTCAGAGCAGGAGGAAGAGGAGGAGGAGATGAAGAGACCAGGAGGGTCAGAGCAGGAGGAAGAGGAGGAGGAGATGAAGACATTAGTGAAGAAGAAGACATGTATGTGAGGAATAAAGATGAAGTGTCAGAGAGAGGGACAGAGGCAGGGATCCGGAGGCAGAGGAGACTCCAGCTGGACCACATGGGATGCTTTTATTCTCCTCACATATTCCATCACAGCAGCACAATCTAGCAGCTCTTAGTATTGACACATATGTATTGAAATGTGTTGCTGCACAGCTCACCTGTAGCTCTCTTAAGAGATGGGCGATGTCATTTGTGTACTTAATTATAACTAAGTACTTTTACTGTACTTACAGTAAACAGAATTCTAAATCATGAGTATTTTCTGCTGTTTTATACTATATGTTAGTTTGTTTGTCTGAACACCTTGTTTCTCTTGTGCATTAAGAACACTTGTGTTAGAGCAGTGGTTCTCAAACTGTTTTCAATCATGTACCCCCTTTGAAAAAGAAATTCAGCCAAGTACCCCCTGATCAGCGCAACAACTATTTGTTAGGGAAAAGATGCCTATATAAAGAGGTATAGTACAGCGCTGCACCATCAGTGTCTGATTTATTAAAACAACAACAGTAACTGAGAAACACTTAAATGCTACATTTCAAATGTTTACAATCCATCACTAAATTCATGGCAAACCAATTTGAACATCATGCGATAACATTAAGACGACATTAGTTGCATTGAACTGATCTTTTTAATAAGTTGTACTTACAATCAGGGCCGGCCCGTCGCACTGGCGTTATAGATGTTCGCCTAGGGCGCCAGATCTGTGGAGGCGCTGCGCTGACAGCTCTGGGAGAAAAAAAAAAGTTTTGACCGTTGGTGCTCATCCTAATTTTCGGCCTTGATGTAACAACATTCATAATTAACTAAATGTAACACCCTTTTCTTCCCGGTTACACTTTTCATTTGCCCTGTACGATGGGCGCTGTAAGTGATGACAATGGGGGATGTTGGTTTATCTGGCACCCGCAGCTCACAGCCACAGTGCAAGCGAGCGAGGGAGAGAGGGAGGGTGCACCGTACCGGCGCTGTTGTTATTAGAATCTGGTGCTAGCTGCTCTAACGGATATAAGAAGAAGATGTTTCTACAATGATGTGGAGGGAGAGTCCTCTGAGAGGCTCAGTGAGGTAAAGGACTCTGAGTGTTTAGATAGTTCACTTTAGTCTAAGTTATCTCAGTGGGTCTCAAACGTTTTGATCACAATTTATGTAAACACATATTTTCAAAGCACTCCTTTATATTAATTATTGGGATAAAACAGGTTTGAAATCATTCTAGTGTATACTATAGGACAGTAAACCAGACATATCGTTTGAAACTGGAGAGATACAAAAAAAAAAGCATAAATAAATGTTAAAGGTGGGGTAGGTAAGTTTCAGAAACCGGCTCGAGATACACTTTTTGTTATATTCCATGGAATGCTCTTAACATCCCGATAGCAATGAATATCTGAAGTGCTTTGACAAAAAATCTATACAAAAATGTCATCTGTGGAAGCCGTAGTACTGTAAAAAGTACCCTGTCTGTCAGCCTTCCATCTCGTGCACGCACAAATGTATCTCGTGCCCTCATTGGGCGTGCATTGCAGCAGTACTTCAATGACTCGCCAGCAACAGGCGGCCACTTTCACCCGTCTGCTGACGTCATGTGCGCGTTCATGTGTGTTGGAGGAGGTGCTCTGTAAGGAAGTCTGAAGGAAGGGGCGGATTCTTTTCGGCTGTGTACTTTCAAATGTTAGTGCACTCGAGCCGGTTTCTGAAACTTACCTACCCCACCTTTAACTAGGTAAATAAAACTCACACTGCTCAAACTTTGTTACTTTTCCTAAAATTGGTATATTGATCTATTTTTTTTTTTCATTAACATAAAATAAATCTCACGTACAGTGCACGTACGTGCAGTCCTCCAACATACCCCTAGGGGGCCGCGTACCCCCATTTGAGAACGACTGTGTTAGGGCATGATTTAACAATAAATAGGTTATATATACAGTATAAAATAGCACGTACTGTCCGCCCTCCCAACCTGGCATGACCTCCTGCCCCCCCATGTAAAATGTTCTAGAACCGCCACTGCCAATAGCATCTATCTTACCAACACTCTGGATCTGGATGAATATTGAGCAAAACCCAGTGGTATCCCCCTCAGTGGGGAATCGACAATCCCAACTAAATGTCTCTTAACATTTGCCGGAAGCAGTCCACAAACTGTGTGTTGACAGCATCGTCTGGCAGCAAGTTCCACTCTCTGATTGTTCTGGGAAATAATGAGTACTGGAAAATGTTGCTTGTAGCTAGTTTTCCACCAAAGTTGAAAGAAATGGCTCCATGGGGGCACTTCTGACACTCTTGAATAAGAGGACTGACCAAGCCGATTGCAGCATTCCACTAAATTCAGCTGTTTGAGCATGTCATGACTCTGTTGTCCTCGTAATGTCCAAAGCTGAATCTGTTGGACTGATTTAAGAGCATTACTGTCTTTACTTTTGCATGGGTCCGACTGACCTGGCATACTCTAACCCTGATTGGTCCAAATGTGCAGCAGTACCCTGGTCCTGACACAATCTGACGATCATTGGTCTGTTATGATGTGTCTTCACCGACAGTCCATGTTTATACCGCTCACAGAGTTTACCTTTAAAGGAAGGTGGCTTCCATCATTTTACAATCCATAAATCAAAGATGACTTTTTATGAATCTCTCAACTAATGCAGCTTCTCCACATCATTAATCTTTCTGATAATCATCCTCTGCATGCTACCTTCTGTGTAGACACCCCTGCAAAAACAAAGTAACACAAGCGTATAGTCTGTGTCTTCTACATGTTATCATTTAACAAACAATCTTTACCTAAAACTATATTAAAATGTTCCTTATGAGTATGTAAATAAACCTCCCATGTACATTTATAAATTAAATTGTGACCAGGCTTTGGGAGCAATGGATTACCTATGATACAAAAAAGGTTACTGATACATTTTTATTTTAATGGAGTTTTCTAGCAGGATAACATTGTTACAATACATTTTAAAACAAAAATATACTTTATAGGTAGTTTTGTTGGGTGGCCTCAGAGTGCCTTTATTAGAGATACAGGTGGAAGGGGGAGATAGAGAGGAGGACCTTGCCTGAAATGATCTGCAGCCTTTTTTTGGTTTTCATTTAGTCTACTTTCCTTCTTCTTTTTATTTTAAATATATATATTTTAAATACAGTAGGTGAACACCTGAGTTAAAAAAAAACTGTGTTTGCATTGAATCCATGTGTTGAACAGCAGTTGTAAACTACTCTGTACGAAATATTTTGGTTTAATGTTTTCTAAGTTTCCATTGTTCTGTTGTCTTACCTATTACACTCAAATAAAAAAACATCTGATTGATATATTTTCTCTTGCATTTATTTCAATTGCATTTGATAATGAGGTTAACCAAAAACGGAAAGTTAACAGGTTACTTACTTTTATATTGTGATACTCAGATTGGGTTACATACTTTTTGTTTTACATATAACTAGTAATCTTAATGTAATACATTTAAAAGTTAACCTCCCAACCCTGATGGGACATTAAGTGTTCCGTAATATTAAACATATGATTAACATTGAAGCAATCTCTAAACTTCCCCTATCTGAATCTAAATCACTAAATGTACACGTTGAAAAATAAACTCCTATTTTTACATCATGAGCTTTTGAATGCAGTCAGAGGAGGTGAGAAGTCAAACGGCATGCGGAGGTTTTTATTTACTGTTCAACACAGAGCCTGTGAGTCCTTTGTCTCGCACCCATGGGTCACCCCTCACTGTGTGGAAGACATAGGAGAAGACCCACAATGAGCCTGTGTGTGTCTGTGTGTGTGTGTTCTCCTCTAATGATTAGCCTGTCATTGTTGAGTGGTGCGCCAAGGTGGCAGACCAGACCCGAGCCCCCTCAAGTCCTCATTCTGTGTGCATCTGTATGTGTGTGTATCCATGCGGGTGTGGCTGCATGAAAATGAGATGCCCAGACTCATATGTGTGTGTGTGTGTGTGTGTGTGTGTGTGTGTGTGTGTGTGTGTGTGTGTGTGTGTGTGTGTGTGTGTGTGTGTGTGTGTGTGTGTGTGTGTGTGTGTGTGTGTGTGTGTGTGTGTGTGTGTGTGTGTGTGTGTGTGTGTGTGTGTGTGTACTCTTCCCCCCGTCTGGGCTTCAGTATTAATGAGCCCAGATTTCATTTCCGATGAGCGATTATTTGACTGTTCATTTGGCTAAGATTTATGACGAGGCCCTATATCTGTAGCCTGCAGCACTGCTCTAGTCTTTAATAATGGGAAATGAACACATTAATCACCCTGTAGCAGTCAGCAACAGAAAAGCACGGGGGCACCATCCAATCTGCATCAGCGGACCAGAGAAAATATCACCTCATATTCATTGAAGAGCCTTATCTAGTACATGGTGGTAAGAAAAATTATCTGTCTAATTTAATATGATTTAACATCCGAAAGAGTGGACAAGAGTGGCACACACGTTGACACACTCTCGCATACTTGTGGTCCCGCATGGGATCGGACAAACCTCGGCCTGTTTGCGTAGTCATTTTATCAGAGGGTAAACACGGTAACCACAACAGACCCGCATGGTGTACCCAGGGTGGGGCAGGGCGTCTGACCACACAACCCCCTGAGTCACTGGGCAGACATTGGTAACCACACCTGACGAAGGACCAGAGGTTGGAGGTTTTGAAAGCAACCCGAACAAAAGATCACAGGCGCCGCGGCCTTGTGGTTGCTCCTGACTATCAGGAGCCTCAGAACACGCACAGAGCTGAGGAACAGTGACTTCATAAGCACACAGATTACATGAAGGGGCAGCCTAATCTGATTCCATACAAACATGCGTCCTTTAGCCTCCCTTTAAAGTGTTAAAGCGTGATATTCTTTGATGATCCCGTTCGAACAGGACTTTTAAAGGGGGCTATATGTTATTAACTTTTGGTAAAGAGGATATATTTTTCAGGTTCATATCAGTATTGTGTCTCTCGGACATGTCTCCATTCTTTAATGCTTAAAAAGCTCTTTATTTTTCTCATACTGCCTGTGCTGCAGCACCTCTGTTCACCCTCTGTCTGAAACCTGAGATGTCCTGCCCAGCCATGTACAATGTGATTTAGTGTTAGCCAATAGTAGTGCAAGTGTTAGATAGTGATGTCACTATTGTATAGAAATAAACAAAAGGAGTCCATTGGAGGTGTTTCATGTGGGGGGAGTGTGTGGAAGAGAAACTCCCTCTGGAGGGAACACAGGGATGTTTGCAGACCATTTACATGCACTAAAACCTAGAGAACAGCATCTTTAAAAAGAAGTATTGATCAGTGTACCCCATTGCTGTAAAGGCTTAAAATGATTTCCCTAGGAAACAATAAGTAAGATTTAAAATGACAAAGGCACCAGAGTAACACGTCATTATAAAACCATTCATCTGATATCTTAGGAAAAGTATATTTTCATGCTTTCTCCAGCAACACCAATGATCAGTGCGCAGTGCGAAGCCCTGTTTAGGCAACACAAATGTGAAACACGCAACACAAGTAAGTAAACGTTGACTTTTAGTTTCACCCAAACCATTTCAAGAACATTGGGAAAGTGACAATGTGGCGCAGCAAAACATTGAGAGAGAACTGCTTCTAACTTACCTGACCCACGGGA